>NC_091079.1:91888571-92212857 GCF_032405125.1 Capricornis sumatraensis
TTACATTCTTTGAAGCTGAAGATGAAGAAACTATAGAGTCAGAAAAAACAAGACTGTGGCTCAGGTCATCAGCTCCTTATAGCAAAATTCAGGCTTAAACTAAAGAAAGTGGAGAAAACCTACAGGCCATTCAGGAATGATCTAAATCAAATCCCTTACTATTATACAGTGGAGGTAATGAATACATTCAAGGGATTAGATATGATAGACAGAGTACCTGAAGAAATATGGACAGAGGTCCATAACATTGTATAGGAGGTAATGACCAAAACCATCCCAAAGAAAAAGAATTGCAAGAAAGCAAAATGGGTGTCTGAGGAGGCTTTACAAATAGCTGAGGAAAAAGAAGCAAAAAGCAAGGGAGAAAGGGAAAGATATAACCAACTGAATGCTGTTTCAGAGAATACCAAGGAGAAGAGAAGAAGGCTTTTTTCAGTGAACAATGGAAAGAGAGAAAAACAACAGAAAGGGAAAGACTAGAGGTCCATATAGTCAAAGCTATGGTCTTTACAATAGTCATGCACAGATGTACATGGCTTGAAATTCAGCATTTAAGAAACTAAGATCATGACGTATGGTCTGATCACTTCATGGCAAATAGAAGGGAAAAAAAATAGAAGCAATGGCATTTTTTTTGGACTCCAAAATCCCTGTAGATGGTGACTGTAGCCATGAAATTAAAAGACACTTGCTCCTTGGAAGGAAAGTTATGACAAACCTAGATGAGGTATTCAAAGCAGAGACATCACTTTGCCAGCAAAGGTCCGGATAGCCAAAGGTATGGTTTTTCCAGTAGTCAAGTACAGATGTGAGAGTTGGACCACAGAGTTCTCTGAGAGAAAGAAAATTGAGGCCAGCTCTCAGATCATCTCAGCTTTCTGCTGCAAAGTGGTTTGTGGGCCACTACATGATAGGGGGACCCTTGCAAAATGCAGCCACTTCACGGAGCTGGGAAAACAGAACTGGCATTCAGGAAGGATCAAGTGGGTACATTTATGAGCAAGAATAATGGAAAGGAGGGAAATATGTAGGGAAAGAGCCCCAGAAATTATCAAAGGCTATGATTAAGTTTTTGACAGAATATAAAGTCTCACACAGGAGGAGACTGTTTGAGGCCAGAGTAAGAGTACCCCTGGGGAGGAAACAGCCAAGGAGAGGAGAATCCAGTTCCACACAGCAGAAGCTAACGGGCCACTGAGGGAAGCTGAGAAACAGACATGGGCTAATCCTCAAGATCCTCCCACATATTTAGGGTATTGGGAGAGAGAATAAGTGGAAATAAGAAAGGGAGTACATCCCTTGTTGACTTTGAATTAAAAAAAAAAAAAAACAGGAAACAATTAAGGAAGTGTCTGTGTGTGTATGTCCTTAGTTGCTCAGTCATGTCTGACTCTGCGACTTCATGGATGGTAGCCCGCCAGGCTCCTCTGTCCATGGAGATTCTCCAGGAAAGAATACCAGAGTGGGTTGCCATGCCCTCCTCCAGGGGATCTTCCCAACACAGGACTCAAACCAGGGTCTCCCACATTGCAGGCTGATTCTTTACCATCTGAGCCACCAGGGAAGCCCAGAAGTTTCTGAGTTTCCCTTGAATTGGCAAAATTAAGTATTCCATCTGAAAAATGAAGACTTTGGTTTTAAAGATATAAAACTGTTTTATTTTTTGCAACCAGGATTGTAGGGACCCAATGCAGAATGGAGCAAAGTGCCTCACTGCACTGGGCATTATTTCAGAGACCAGGAAGGGTTTCAGGTCAGATTGTACTCATCCATGTTATGAGAGACCACATCCTGCTATTTGCCCAGGGAGGGGACTTTTCTCCTTCTTTCCTTTTATTATTTTTTTTTAATTGGAGGATAACTGCTTTAAATTGAGTCATGTTTATTCCTGTTGTGCAACATCATGTATCAGCTATAAGTATTCATATATTCCCTCCCTCCTAAGCCTCCCTCCCATTCCCATCTCATCCAATCTAGGTCATCCAAGAGTACCAGGTTGAGCTCCCTGTATTATATAACAACTTCCCGCTAGTTACCTATTTTACAACCAGTAGAGTAAATATTTAAAAGTTACTTTCTCAATTCATCCCAACTTCTCCTTCCCCTGCTATATCCACAAATCCATTCTCTATATCTATGTCTCATTGCTGTCTTGCAAATAGGTTCATCAGTACCATTTTCTAGATTCCATATATTTGCATTAATATATATTTGTTTTCCCCTTTTTGACTTATTTCACTCTGTATAATGGCTCTAGGTTCATCCACCTCAGTTCAACTGACTCAAATGTGTTCCTTTTCATGGCTGAGTAATATTCTGTTGAACATGTGTGCCACAATTTCTTTACCCACTCATCTGTTGATGGACATCTAGGTTGCTTCCATGTCCTGGCTATTGTAAATAGTGCTGAAATGAACACTGGGGTAAATATGCATCTTTTTGAATTACGATTTTCTCAGGGCATATGCCCAGCAGTGGGAGTGCTGGGTCATGTCCTAGTTTTACTTCTAGTCTTTTGTTTTTTTTTTAAGGAATCTCCATACTACTCTCTAGAGTGGTTCTATCAATTTACATTTCCATCAACAGTGCAGGAGGGCTGCCTTTTCTCCACATCCTTGCCAGCACTTATCGCTTGTAGATTTTTTGGGGATGGTCACTCTGACCAGTCTGCGGTGGCATCTCAATGTAGTTGTGATGAGCATTTCTTTAATGATGAAGGACAGCAAGCATCTTTTCCTGTGTCTGTTGGCCATCTGTATGTCTTCTTTGGAGAGATTGCTCTTTAGGTCTTCTGCCCGGTTTTTGTTGTTGTTGTTGTTGTTTGTTTGTTTGATTGGTTTTTTGTTTTCCTGATACTAAGTTCCATGAGCTGATGCTACATTTTGGAAATTAATCCTTTATCAGTTGCTTCATTTGCTATTACTTTTTCCCATTCTAAAGGTTGTCTTTTCATCTTATTTATAGTTTCCTTTGCTGTGCAAAAGCTTATAAGTTTAGGTCCCATTGTTTACTTTTATTTCTATTTCCATTACTCTAGGAAGTGGGTAGAAGAGGATCTTGCTGCAATTTGTATCAGAGTGTTGTATCTATGTTTTCCTCTGAGTTTTATAGTTTCTAGCCTTATATTTAGGTTTTTAATACATTTTTAGTTTATTTTCATAGATAGTGTTAGGAAGTGTTCAAATTTCATTCTTTTGCATGTAACTGTCCAGTTTTCCCAGCACCACTTACTGACAAAATTATCATTTATCCATTGTATATTTTTGCCTCCTTGTCAAAGAGAAGGTGTCCATAGGCATGTAGGTTTATCTCAGGACTTTCTTTCTTGTTCCTCTGACACATTTTTGTGTTTGTGCCAGTACTGTACTGCCTTGATTACCATAGCTTTGTAGTATAGTCAAACATCAGGAAGACTTGATTCCTCCAACTCCATTTTTCTTTCTCAAGATTGCTTTGGCTATTTGGGGTCTTCATGTTTCCATAAAAACAGTAAAACTATTTGCTCTAGTTTTGTGAAAAATGCCATTAAATCAGTGCTGAATGTTCATTAGAACAACTGATGCTGAAGCTGAAACTCCAATACTTTGGCCACCTGATGCGAAGAATTGACTCATTTGAAAAGACCCTGATGCTGGGAAAGATTGAAGGTGGGAGGAGAAGGGAACAACAGAGGATGAGATGGTTGGATGGCATCACCAAGTCGATGGACATGAGTTTGAGTAAGCTCCGTGTGTTGGTGATGGACAGGGATGCCTGGTGTGCTGCAGTCCATGGGGTTGCCAAGAGTCAGACATGACTAGAGCAGCTGAACTGAACTGAACTGAACTGAACTGAATGTGATGGGGATTGCTTTGACTCTGTAGACTGCCTTGGGTAGTATGGTCATTTTCACAATATTGATTCTTCCAATCCTAGAACATGGTTATCTCTCCATCTGTTTTTATCATCTTTGATTTCTTTCATGAGTATCTTATAGTTTTCTGAATATAGGTGTTTTGTCTCCTTAGGCAGGTTTATTCCTAGGTATTTTTTTCTTTCTGTTGCAATGGTGAATGGGATTGATTCCTTAATTTCTCTTTTTGATTTTTAATTATTATTGCATAGGAATGCAGCTGAAAGGTCAGCTGTTAATCTTATGGTAATTCCCATGTATGTTATTTGTTGCTTTTCCTTCGCTTCTTATATTTTTTTCTTTGTGTTTAATTTTTGTTAGTTTGATTAATATGTGTCTTGGCATGTTTCTCTTTGTGTTTATCCTATGTAGGACTCTCTGTGCTTCCTGGACTCATGTGGCTATTTCCTTCCTAATGTTAGAGAAAGTTTTGACTATACTCTCCTTCCATATTTTCTCATACACTTTCTTTTTCTCTTCTGGAATCCCTCTGATTTGAATGTTGGTGTGCTTAATATTGTCCCAGATGTCTCTGAGACTGTCCTCATTTCTTTTCATTTTTTTCCTTTATACTGCTCTGCTTCAGGTATTTGCCCTGCTCTGTTTCTACCTGCTATCTTCCAGTTCATTTAAACATTCTTCTGCCTCAGTTACTATGCTATTGGTTCCCTTTAGTGTATTTTTATTTCTTTTATTGTATTGTTCATTGCTGATAGTGTATTCTTTATTTCTTCCATGTTCTTGTTAAACTCTTCAGGTATCTTCTCAATCCATGCCTCCATTCTACTTATCTATGCCTCCATTTTATTGCCGAGATTTTGGTTCATCTTTACTATCATTCCTCTGAATTCTTTTTCTAGTAGACACCCTATTTTATCTTCATGTGTTTGGTGTTGTGGGTTTTTACCATGTTCCTTCATCTGATGCATGTTTCTCTGTTTTTATTTTGTTTTTTTCCATTTTACTTATTGTGTTTGGGGTCTCTTTTCTGAAGGCTGTAAGGCCTTAGATCCTCTTAACTTTGAAGTCTGCCCCCTTGGGTGGGTTTTGACCAGTCCCTTGTGAAGGTTTCCTGGTAAGAGGCCAGAGGCCTGTGTTCTGGTGAGCAGAGCTGGACCTTGTTCCTCCGAAAGGCACTGTCATATCCAATGGTGTGTTTGGGTGTTTGTGAGCTTGGTATGGCTTTGGGCATCCTGTCTATTAATGGGTAGGTTTGTGTTACTGTTTTGCTAATTATTTGGCATGAGGTGTCCAGTACTTGAGTTTGCTTGGCCTTTAGGTGGAGCCAGGTCTTAGCAATGAGATGGAGGCCTTTGGGAGAGTTCTTGCCAATTAATATTTTACAGCGTCAGGAGATCTCTGATGATCCAACATCCTGAACTTAGACCTTCTACCTCAGAGGTTCAAAATCCACACCTGGCTGGAGCAACAAGACTCCACAAGCCACATAGCACAGAAGAGAAAAGGAAATAAATAGAAAAAAAAATCAAACAAACATGCAAACAAAAAATGAGTGGACAGACAAATCCCCAAGACAAATGATAAAAGTAACACTGAACAGACAAACACATTGAGACTCATACATTCATACTCAAAATAAGGAAAAAGACAAAAAACTAAAATAAAATCTTAAAAAGTGGAACCACAAAGGAAGAGAGCAACCAAACCAATAAGCAAACCCATAAATAACACACACAATAAACTAGGATAGAAAAAATTCAGAACCAAAAACATGAAAGCAGTACAACAGAACAAAATACTAGGGTAGAAATAGGAAAAAATAAAATAAACTTACTTAAAAATATAAGCTTTAAAAAAGGAAATATTAAGTAAAAAATAAGTATTAAAGTACTAATAAAAAAAGAACAACAGAACAAAATGAAAAGAGAGAGAGAGGTGGTAAGAAGACTATTTTCGTGTGGCCTCAGTTCTCAGTTTTCCTGCTACACAGTGAGTTCCAGCTAATGTGCCTCATCAGAAAGACCTCCAGTATTTCTAGAAAGGTCTCCAGACCTGCTCTGGGCACTGTGGGGTCAGCTCAGGCTCAAACCTGTCCACACTCCAACTTGTAATTGCTTCAAAGCCCACAACTGCTCCCAAACGCCACACCCTCAAGCCAGCTGTGGGGCTTAAGCTGCTGCCCCTGTGGCTGCAGGAGGAAGCTCACCTCCACTGGTCACACAGCCTCTGCGGCTCACGTTGGTTTTCACCTGCCTCTGTAGGCTGCGCTCTGGTGTCTGTTTCCCACTCAGACAAGATGGGGCAGAAGCAGAGGCATATGGGGCCTCACTTACTCAGCTGGGCTGGGAAGAGGGAGGGATATGGCAGGCACAAGTGCAACGTGCGAGGAGGGCCTGGGGTGGTAAAAGCCTTCGGAGTGTTGCTGCAGCCTGAGGCAGGTCAAGCACTCTCCCAGAGGAACTGGCCCCAGGTCGTGGGAACCTAGGCAACGCCAAGGTGCCTGAGCTCCAGGAAGGTACGGGCTGTGACTGGTGTCTGCCTGTAGCTGCCTGCACCTGGACCCCTGGGGTTGGGCCTGCGGCGCTACTCATCCCCTGCCTGTGGCACTCCCACTGGCCTTGACGGCAGCTGGCTGGTGTGCCTGCCTCTGAGACTGCAGACCAGAGCCATGACTAGTTCTGCCTCTGGCACTCAGGCCAACATTTCCAGTGGCTGGCCAGCGTGTCCACCTCTGAGGCTGCAGACCAGAGCAGTGACTTGTCCTGCCTCTGGCACTCACGTCGGCCTTGGTAGTAGCCAGCCAAAATCCCTCTGGGGTTGCAGACCACAGCTGCAGCCAGTCCCACTGTGGGCACTCGTGAAGGACACTCACGTGTCCTAACATCTGTAAGCATGCAGAGGTGGAGGCAATGACCTGTCGCCCCTCTGGCAGTCCCAGGCTTTTCCCTCAGCTGTGTCGTAGGAGCCCCCTCTGAGTGTCTTCACGGCAGTCAATCCCAGTCCCTCCTTGCGCCTCAGCACCCAGCCCCCCTCGCCATGGTGGGCGGCCCTGCAGTCAAGCATCTCAGGCTGGGAAATGCTGGTCAGTGCTGATTTTTGTGCTGAAATCTCTCTACTTTGCCTTACACACACCTGTTGCTGTGCTCTCCTCTGAGCTTCCAAAGCTCCACCTGTCCCTGCCTGTGAGGTAGTTTCTCAATAATTCAGGCCAGGAATGGTTTCAGGTCAGACTGTACCCATCCATAATATGAAAGACCATATCCTGCCAACTTCAGGGCACATACTCGTGGAGGGAGCTTTTCTCATTCTTTCTAGAAGCCTAGGAGTTGACTGCCCAGCATGTACTATGCTCACTACATCTCAAATACATATTCTCAGTAAATATTGGGATAATCAAAAGTCAGAGTTCAAAAATAATTAGTAGTTAACTGAAAATGTAAAAACTCATGCCCCACGTGAACACCTACTCTACTCCCCTTACACCCTCCTGATACACGCACAACTAGGAACTTCATGAAATCTCCCGAAAAGAAATCTACTGTAGCGGGAGGCACAAAGTCTATGTCCTTTGGGGAGAATGGGTGAGATGAGTAGGGTCACGACCTCAGAAGTGAGAAAGAGTCCGTGAAAACACCGTTCCTAAAGAGAAGGGAAACACAAGCTGCACAAATACCTCAATAAGCATGGAGACGCCAGTATAGTCAGAAAAGGTCAATCCACTGCAATCCAGGATTAAAGAACACTTCGGATTCAGGCAGGGCTGGGTAGCTTCTTCTGTAAGAGGAACAGAGCTGAATCAGAGAGAATTCTTAGAGACTTTTCACTATTGACTTTGTGGAATATTGGGAAGATCAACAGTGGCCTAATGTTTTAACAAAGTGAAATCACTGTCATGTCCGACTCTTTGCGACGCCATGGACTGTAGCCCACCAGGCTCCTCCATCCATGGAATTTTCTAGGCAAGAGTACTGGAGTGGGTTGCCACTTCCTTCTCCAGGGGTTCTTCCCGACCCAGGGATCAAACTGGGGTCTCCCTTGTTGCAGGTAGACACTTTACCATCTGAGCCACCAGGGAATCCCTGGATGGCTCAGGGAAGGTTTAACAAAATCAATTCCAAACACTTTTAATTCTACATTTTCAGTTGGCTACTAATTATTTTTGAACTCCAATTTTTGATTATTCCAATATTATCTCAGGTAATTGTTACTACATAACTTGATTGCCAAGGATAATATTGGTAAATAGCATATGATTAAAAATGAAAGTGAATGGAAATTTACAGTAAGAAGATGTCCCTCTGGAGCAACCAGGGAAGGCTTCATGCAAAAGCAGGCTTGAATTTAATAGCCTATATTTAATTCCAAAAGTAGAAGTAATACAGAAATGTAAGCATCCCAACCATATGAACAACTGTAATTAAACACTGATGATAGTTTAAGATCTCAAAATTTTCCTGTCCCATTCAATCAATATTTATTGGGGGGACTACCCTGGTGGTCCAGTGGCTAGGACACCATGCTCCCAATGCAGGGGTCCAGGCTTGATCTCTGGCCAGGGCGCTAGTCCCACATGCCGCAACTCAGGGTTCACATGCTGCTACCAGAAGTCCACCTGCCACAACTGAAGATCCCACATGCTGCAGCAAAGATCTCCGATTCCGCGTGCTGCAACTAAGTCCCAGCACAGCCAAATAAACTAAAAAGTGTATTTTTAAAAATTTGCAATTTTTATAAATTTAGTACCACATGCCAGGTACTCCAGTAGTGCCCTCTGTTTCCCTTTTTCTCCCGCGAGAAGGAGCTTTGAACATAAGTATAGATGCAGGCTATGCTACCACTGGCTCAAAATGGTAAATTAGAACTTCAAGCAAAATGAAAAGTGACCACAACTTAGCTCATCCACTGGCCACTCAGTAGTAATCATTATCATCCAATATTTGCCTAAAAATAGGACCTAGCCTTACTACAGAAGATATAATATGTCACTGCTATTATCAGAGATTAGAGAGTGGATTTAAGATCACAGGAAAAATAAAAATATGAATCCTAGGCAAGGACAAACAGTGGAACATTGATTGGTATTTATTCCTTTTATCTCCTAGTCTCACAAACAGACACACACAAACACATATACATAGATTGGCACTACAATAATTAGTTTAGAAATACTTTTATTCCATTTTATTTAGAGCTACAGAAGAAGAATTACTAAAGGAATATTAAAAGATTTGCTGAGACATTTGGCTCATTATTTGTCTGTGATATGTACTTCCTTGCAAATTTTTTATGATTCATAAACATGTTTTATCCAATTTGGAAACATTTTGTTGAATTTTCAGAGTATAAGAATCTTTAACAATTGAATATCAGATAAGCTTCCCTACAAATGTTCAATAATCCACATGTCATACATGCATAAAATATACATAATGGATTAGATGTATCCTTACAAAGTTAGATATAAAAAGCTTTAGTAAGACTAATCATTTGCAATGTACCATGGAGTTCAAAATTTGAAGGGTTTCTATGCAATATTTCTGAATATATCTGTTTTATAAAATAAAACGTATATGATTTTTTAGAAGATAACTCAGTCCAGCTATTTTGATATCTTTTCAGCATGTCAACTGTGTACATATCTTTACACGCTCCACATTTAATGACAGTATGGTAGTAGCTTGAAAATATTTACTCCATGGAAAGTGGCAAGTGCAACAAATCACACTTCTCCACCACCCCATGCCATATTCTCCACTCCAAGTTTGTTGGATTTACCAACACATCATTATGTAAATCTGGTTACTCTTACTAAACACAAGGAAAATAATCAGTAATTTTTTAAAAATTCAATATCTTGGATTAAATAAATGACTTAAACCTCTGACATATTTAGCAATAGATCTTAAAATGACAGTGATGATGCATTTGATAACAAAATTAACGAAGTCTGTTTTTCCATCTCCTTATAGTCTTTTATAGTACAGTACACACAAAAAAGCTAAATCTAAAATTCTTAGTCCAAAAATTTATGTAGAAAAATTTATTATTAATATCTAATCCACCCAAATTAAATTATGAATTCTTTGAGATCTTTAAGCCTTATTCTTCATTTACTAGAAAACATAATTGTCATTGGTAAAATTGAATATAATTCAATATATATACTTAATATAACCCAGAAAAAATTAACAGCTATTTTATTTATAATTGCTTTTTATGAAGGAGGTACATAAATTATTATCTGCAACTAAATTTATGACATGCATTCTATCATCTCTATTCTTTAACAAGCCAAACATGGCTAATCAATCATGGTACTTTTTCTCAGTCAGTTCAAAGAAGACCCTAGAATTTCTATCAATTCAGTGCTTCAGAAAGTCACTACTAGTTCATAGGCAATTTTACTTGTCAATCTGAACTTAATAATCCAGTGAAAAAACTATGCATATCATTTAGAGAGATTGAATACTAATCTAAATGACTAAGAAATGGTGGTAAAAGAATACAGAAAATTATTTAAGAAATAAGGTTTTTTTTTTCTTTTCTATCCTATTTATTTCACTTATAAATTATACTTGCTGTTCTCTATATTTTCTTGTAATTATTTCATAATTTAAGTGATGATAGATTGCTAACTAAAAATGTTTGGGTTTAATCAATAGTGAAACAAAATTTTTCTTTTGTTTCAGAATGTGCTTGTTTTGTCCTTCATTTTTACATCTGAGCTTCCTCTTTTGTGTTCCTTTAATCGAAATGGATGCACATTTTCAGCTTGTCCAAAAGAAATAAAACAAAAGAATTGTGCCATGTAGTTGTGGATAATAATTTAAATAAACTTTTTTTTTTTAAGAGAAGCAGTTCTTTTTTTTTTTGTAAATAAAAAAGACATTGTTAATGGCAAAGTTACCAATCTCCTCAAATGAAAATTTAGATACAATGGACATTCTTGAAATCTTTCCAAAAATAAGTGAAGTTTTCTTTTATATAGTATCCCCTCAGTTCTGTCATTGTGATGATTCTATGACTATTAATATATACTTATGTTTTAAGCTTCTAAGTAAATCAGTCAGTGCAATAAAATTCACATTGTTGTTGAAAACTGAATGAACAGCTAATATGCCTTAAGCAAAATGAGGTAAGCTTGGAGCATGTGCAAAGGAGATAACTAATATATACTCATGGGGGATGTGGTAAATGATGAGCTTTATCTACAAAAATCAAAGAAAAATAAAGAAAGAAATTAACCATCAGGTGTGGGTGGGTGATTAACTCCAGACTGTGCAAGCCAGCTCTCTCCTGTGGAATATTCATTAACTTGTTTAATTAAAAAGTATTCAGAGATACATAATTTAGGAGTGCTTTTTTATACTTCAAAAGGTTTCTGGCAGTTTGTGAATCACTCAAAATTTTTTAAAAGAAGGCGTTTTCTGTTGATATCAAGTAATTATTGAGAAACAGATTTATATCTCTAACTGCTCAAGAAAATAAGGAGTCAGAAATATTTAGGACAAACCAAAACACTATCTTTGGAAAACATGTGTACATATTATTGTGTACATTCTCTCTTTTATTCATTCATTCATTCAAGCAATTGGTTAATATAGATGTGGCGTGTGCTTACTCTAAGGAAAATACAAGTAGAATGATGGACAAGAGAGATAATGGTACTTACTCTCAGTAGACTCACGAGTAAACTGAGAAACGAGTCAGTTGAACTAGTAATCTAAAGTGTTACCAAGGCTGGAAAGTTATGCAGAAAGCGCTCAGAAGGTCAGGATAGACCTGAAATTGTAGACAGAAAAATGGCCCCCAGTGATGCCCACAGCTTAATCCCTAGAACCTGTGGAATATGTTACCTTACATGGTCAAAGAAATGTTGCAGACTTGATTAAATTAAGAATCCTGCCTCCTCATGCAAAGAGTTGACTCATTGGAAAAGACTCTGATGCTGGGAGGGATTGGGGGCAGGAGGAGAAGGGGATGACAGAGGATGAGATGGCTGGATGGCATCAGTGACTCGATGGATGAGTTTGGGTGAACTCTGGGAGTTGGTGATGGACAGGGAGGCCTGGCATGCTGCGATTCATGGGGTCGCAAAGAGTCGGACACAACTGAGCAACTGAACTGAACTGAGATGAGCTTATCCTGAATTACCCTGGGGTTGGGGGCGGGGGGGGAGTCTAATGTTCCTAGGGTTCTTATCACAGGGAAGCAGGAGGGTCAGAGGCAAAGACGGAGGTGTGATGATGGAAGAAGAGGTCAGAGAGAAATTTGAAGATGTCAACACTGCTGGTTTGAAGACAGACGAAAGGATATGACCCGAGGAATGTGGATGGCCTCTAGAAGCTGAAAAGGGTAAGGAAGTAAGCAGATTCTCCCCGGAGCCTCCAAACAAAGTACAGCTCATCTAGGGTACTGGATGAGGATGGGGGAAATTGAGGGAGGGGAACCAGCTTAGGCTTCAGGACCTGTGATGACAGAAACCACGCCTGCTTTCTCATCCTTGAACATACAGCACCCACCGATGTGCCTAGGACTTACTAAATACAAGAAAGATTTGCTAAGTGAACAAAGACATTCGTTAATTAACACAGGAATGAAAGGAAGAATGCGACAGGAAGCTGAGACCTGGAGGATAATTTGAAGGCAAGAAGGTGGTGGAGGTGAGCCCGAAAAATCATGACACTGAGAAAGATGCTGACAGGGTGCCTCTGGGCAACGGCACAGTGTGACTACAGTGCTTTGGAACACAATTTACCGAACATGGTAATGGGAAATTTCTTCACATTTGAGCAATTTCTGTTTTCACTCAGAAAAATATGAGGACTTCCGTCTCATTATTTACATGGTTTGTAAGTTTATTTAGTTTATTCAATCAATTCTTTCTCTTCTGTAAAGATTGTTTATAGGAGGGGGTATTACTTATTCTCTTTCTTCTTTCCTACTCCCTCACCCAGCCAACATTTCTCTTTGCTTTAGTTATTTCCAGATCTATTCAGTGGTTCCCCAAACCCAAGGATATCTCCTGGAAAGTTTTCCAGTATCGTATCCTGGAAGGTTTTCCAGTATCCTTTCCTTTTAGCTACCCTCCTGGATTTCCAGTCTGAGAGTTTCAGAGTTTTGAATCATCACTTGTATTGCCCTCCTCCTTCCCTCAATACCCAAACAGTGCTGGTTATGTTAATTACATATTGAAATCTCTCTTAAGTCCATCTTCATCTTCATTTTCACAAGCTTGCAACCAAAGCAGAGAAAAGTGCCACTCTTTGTCACCTCCTTTTTTCTGGATTAGCACCAACCCACCCTTCCTGGCTGTGTTTCTGCAGACTGCATCTGGCTCTGAACTCTCAAATCCCAGCTTTAAGCACCCTTTCCTATACACATTGGCCTTCAATGGGGCCTTGAGGTCCTCCTCTGCCCCTAAGCAACCGCACGATCCTGAGAAATTTAGTTATCTATTTTTTTTAAGTGAAAGTAAGGTTATTTAGAGAGATACATATTCAGTAGGCAGCATACAGACCCCCTCAGAAAGCAAGAGTGGGCCTCAACTTCTTATCAATAAAACTGAGTATCCTATTACCCATTTGAAAATGATAACTACCATTATCTATTTCATCTATTTAGAAGAATATTCTTTGAAAACTTGGAAGTGCTATAAAATATTAGCAGTGTTAATTTTCATTCACTGACCAAGTGTTCACTGGACAATGAAGGATAATGCAATGGACATTAAAAATGCATCTCTTCCCTTAAAAATATAATTAGGAGGAAAATGTGCGTGAATAAAACAACTTTATAACTATATAAAGTGATACGTGATTGAGTGCCCGTGGTAGTCTCTCCATGTTACTAAATTTCCATTTTACAGCTGAAGGAACTGAATTCTAAGTGGCACTTCATTGCATATTTGCCTCTACGGATCTGGTTGACTTCTTTTTCTACCTAATAAGTTTGCCAAAGAATATGTCCCTTTGACTTACTTTTCTTCTCTATTATACCTTGAAGAAAGTATAATATTTGGATTGGCAAACAAGTAGATGGTTCTAGAAGGGAGAATATGAATAAAGAATTAAATCCAGGTGCACTGGGACAACCCAGAGGGATGGGATGGGGAAAGCGGTGAGAGGGGAGTTTGGGATGGGGGTACACATGTACACCCATGGCTGATTCATGTAAGTGTATGGCAAAAACCACCACAATGCTGTAAAGTAATTAACCTCCAATTAAAATAAATAAAATTTTTTTAAGAGTTAGATCCAGGAATGATTAAATTAGATGTAGGAGCCAAGAAAACTCATTCATCTGACTGGTATAGAGAACTTGTGCAATGTGTAGTAAATCAGTTTAAGAAGATACGGAAGGGTTTTAGGTGTCAGACTGAGGACTGGGCACTTGATCCTCTGAAGAGATCGCTAATGGATAAGAAGTTTTTTGTTTTCTTTTAGGATGAGTCTGTCATCACAGAATGGAATAAAGCTAGGATGGCAACTGCATCTCAGCTTGTATGTCAGTTCAGTTCAGTTCAGTTGCTCAGCCATGTCAGGCTCTTTGCGACCCTATAGACTGCAGCATGCCAGGCTTCCCTGTTCATCACCAACTCCCGGTCAACACCAACCATTTGTAATAGCTTATTATAGGTCCCTGTTTAGAAGATTCTCAGGTTACTTTGGCTCATAGGAGGAAGTGCCTTGATCAATTAATTTTATCTTCTGTAATCACAGGAAACTGGGTGTTCTCTATTCATGGAGTAAGACCAAGACTGTCTCATCGCAGAAAAAAAATAGGAAAGTCATACTAATCCATCTTGAATACAGTTAAGGACAGAATCAGAGTAACAGAAGTGAAAATGTAAACACAACAAAACCAAGAGTTATAGGTTTTACTATTTAAACTTTGAGAGGAAATCAAGAACATGAGCAATAAGAGAAACCTGAGCATTTAAAGCACAGGGAAGCACCGTGACAGGTGGATGCTGTTCCTGTACAAGAGAGAGAGGCAGGGGAACTCAGGATACTCTAGAGTGTCAGAAGAGAGAGGAGGAGGGTACCAGGAAAACATTCTCGTCAACCAGTCCTAACTACTATAAAAGGGTAGCTGGGTACAAAAGGTTTCCCAGGAGCACAGCAAGAGTGACCATGTCAATCAGCTGTTGCTCTCTGAAAAGTGGGCCTGATCTAGGGATGCAGAGGTGAGAATGCCCTTGTAAAGTTTCAGGCTAGCAGAAGAGAAAGACTTGTAAGAAACAACCATTAAATAAGTGCAATACCAGGATGATATAAGCATCCTTTCAGAGCACAAAGCAGAAGAAAGTGAATTTGTCATGAGAAATCAGAAAAGACCAGAGAAGCTAGCATCTGACTGCTATCCTGTTGATACGGGCCATGGGATTAATTTGTATATTTATATGATATTTATGTTATTCTATTCTATATTTTATACATTTGGAGTACTTTAAAGTAATGTGACAGATACTATAATATATATTTATATATAAACATTCCACATGTTCTTTTATCCACTGTACTTCTAAAAAGTATTAATTTTTCTGCATTTGGGAGGATTATAAACAGAGTTACTATGAACAATCTTGTATATGTTTCCAGGTGCAGATATTAAGAGGCTCCTTTATTACCATCTTTAGAAGAGCCAAAATCAGTACATCAGCTTTTCCTGCTTTTTTTTTTAAGCTTATATAGTAGAATTTGAATTTTGTTTTCCTTTGCCTTTTCATTTTGGCCCAGTTACGTTTATAAGACTCATCTAGTTTTCATTATTGTATACGTGTACCATATAATAAATATATCCACTAAAAATTCAAATGTATAAATATTCCATACTTATATATACCAGCTATTTTTTTTTTTTTCTTGGAAATATGAACTGTTTCCAGGTTTGGATAGTTAAAAACAATACTGTTTGAACATTCTTGTTTATGTAACTTGTTAGAATGTACACTGGGGGTGGAATTGCTGCTTTGTGTATCTCGTGTGTCTTCAACTTTATATGATATTACCAAACTGTTTTCCAAGGCAGCTGCTACAGTTTACACTCCCACTAGCGCTGCAAGAGACTTTTTGTTGCTTTATATCCTCACCAATACTTGGTACTGTCAGATTTTAAAAACTATCCATTGTATATATTGTGTTATTTATTGCAAAGTTAATCTATATTTCCTCAAGTATTACGAATAACATCACTGAGTTTAAGTAAGCATATCTGCATATGCTCATTAGTAAATTTGAAAATGTCTCTTTTTGTGGAATGCCTGTCCATGTCTCTTGTGCATTTTTCTAACAGGTCATCTGCCATTTTTACTCCTTCTCCATTTCATAAATTACGTCTATCTTCTTTTACTCTGGCTTATCTTTACATTCAGAAAACGAAGATCATGGCATCTGGGCCCATCACTTCATGGGAAATAGATGGGGAAACAGTGGAAACAGTGTCAGACTTTATTTTTGGGAGCTCCAAAATCACTGCAGATGGTGACTGCAGCCATGAAATGAAAAGACGCTTACTCCTTGGAAGAAAAGTTATGACCAACCTAGACAGCATATTCAAAAGCAGAGATATTATTTTGCCAACTAAGGTCCATCTAGTCAAGGCTATGGTTTTTCCGGTGGTCATGTATGGATGTGAGAGTTGGACTATGAAGAAGGCTGAGTGCTGAAGAATTGATACTTTTGAACTGTGGTGTTGGAGAAGACTCTTGAGGGTCCCTTGGACTGCAAGGAGATCCAACCAGTCCTTTCTGAAGGAGATCAACCCTGGGATTTCTTTGGAAGGACTGATGCTAAAGCTGAAACTCCAGTACTTTGGCCACCTCATGCGAAGAGTTGACTCATTGGAAAAGACTCTGATGCTGGGAGGGATTGGGGGCAGGAGGAGAAGGGGACGACCAAGGATGAGATGGCTGGATGGCATCACTGACTCGATGGACGTGAGTCTGAGTGAACTCCGGGAGATGGTGATGGACAGGGAGGCCTGGTGTGCTGCAATTCATGGGGTCGCAAAGAGTCGGACACGACTGAGCAACTGAACTGAACTGAACTATCTTTACATGCTTCATATGATGGCATTTGGTAAACAAAACTCCAGTGAAGTTTAATGATAATGTTTAACATTTCTTGTACATATTCTCCTATATTTTCTTTTAAATTTATAGTTTGTCTGCTACTTTAGGACTTTGAGCTGGGATGATTTGGGGGATGAGACGGGATGGGATAGGATGCAGGTCTAATTCCATTCATCATGGGTGTGTGATTGTCTCATCATTGTATATTAATGACAGTCTTTTGCTCACTGCTCTGCAGTGCCACATTTGTCACAAGTAAGACACCAATATACGTGAGCTTTTCCTCACTTTTGTGTTCTCTGTTCTGTCCTGTTGACCTGTTCATTTATCTCTGAACCAGTAGCACACTGCACTGATTATTAGGGCTTTATAATACATTTATAAGGGCTTTATAATACATACATAAGAAAACAAGCTCTCCCTCTTGTTCATATAGTTCAACAGCTGTGCCTATTCTTGGCCATTTGAGTTTTGTAGAAAATTTAGAATGAGTTTATCAACTGCCATTAAAACATCCTATCAGAATTTTAATTGTGACTCAGTTTATATCTATAACAAAATTTGAGAACTGACATCTTTTCAACGTTGTGTATTCTGATCGATGGACATTGTATTTCCTTCCATTTTAAAAGATACCATTAATATAAGTGTTTCAGGTATTCGTAATGCCTCACAATGAATTTTTATACCTTCATCCTGTGTAGGCTGACACATCTGAACTTAATCTCTAAAATAAGTTAGGAGTGTGAGGAGGAAGACAAAGAAGAGAAGACGGAGGAATGGGGAGGACAGAGTAGGAGCAGAGGAGAGGAGGAGGAAGGGAGGGAAACGGCCAGGTGGGCAGAACAGGCGAGAAGCAGGGAGGAGCGCGGAGGCAGACATGGAGGCGAGAGGAAGGGTAGCAGAGGCAGGAGGCCGCGAGGAGAAGGCAAGTGTTCCATCTTCTGTTCTGTAGTCAAGTCAGAACACTTAGATTTCCTTTAGGCTAACTCACCGTTGCAAATGCCACTCAGAGAACTGACCAATGTGCTTTGTTCATACTGAAATAAAAACACATAAAAAGATGAATAACATTATAAAAACTCATTTCTGTCCCTAAAAAAAGAACATCATTCTTTTTACCACAATAACAACAACAAAAAATAGTCTCCAATAATTATTTTCTCTAGCTTTTCTTTCAGAATGATAAATACAACAAACGGAAATAATAAGTTAGCTCTAAGTTTATGTTAGCTCAGTTGATAATTTATCAAGTCAGACTCTCTTTATTAGAACTTTTTCTGCAAGATTGTTTTGACTTCTTTTCATCAGGAAGTGAACATTTACATGTGTTTTTCATGTATGTATCCAATCAGAAATTAACCTCATTAACACAGCACTCAAAGAGAGAGCCACCAAATATGTATTTCATATTATACAGAAGTCAGTTATTCATTTAGGATGAGGTCCATGCATGTTGCCATAAATGGCATTATTGTATTTTTTATGGCTGAGTAATATGAAGTAAGCCATACACAGAAAGATAAATATCATATAATATCACTTACACAGGGAATCCAATCAAAAAAAAAATGATACAAAGGAACTTACATACAAAACAGAAACAGACTCACAGACTAGAAAACAAATTTACAGTTACCAATGGGAAAAGGGTGGGGGAGGGATAAATTAGGAGTCTGCGATTAACAAACACACACTAGTATATATAAAATAGATAAGAGACAAGGACATACTGTAGAGCACAGGGAACTATACTCAGTGTTTTGCAATAACCTATAAGGGAAAAGAATCAGGAAAAAAAAGATATATATGTCACTGAATCACTATGCTGTACACTTGAAACTAACAAACCACTGTAAATAAACTATACTTTAATAAAAATAAATAATTTTTTAAAAAATTAGCTGTTCATCTGGAGCTTCATGAAAATGTCCAGGAAAAAAAATTCCAATTTATGGAAATGCTGAAGAATGAAAATGACTTTATATCCTACAATTAAATTTTTTTGAAATTAAAAATAATTGATGCCTTTAAAATTAAAATATGCTATATATTTCTCAAAAATGTCATTGTTATTACTGTTCATGATGATAGCAATTGTTATTACTTGAGTACTTAGTGTATACTAAGAACTTTACATTAATCATTTAATTCTCAGAATAATCCTATGAAGTTACTGACATCATTTTCCACATGAAAGTCAGAAAATTTTTAAATTTGGAAGACTTCTAATGATTGAAATGGTTAAATAGTTTGACCAAAGTCATAAAGCTAGCAAGAATTAAGTTAAAACCTAAGTTCATGTCTTTCAACTCTGTACCTCTTGCTCCAAACTGCTACATTATACTACTTTCCCATTAAATCAGTTTTCATCTTGGAGGGTGACCATAGAATATCAATTTCCCTTAATACCCACTGTGTGTGTGTGTTAGTCACTCAGTCATGTCCAGCTCTTTGTGATCCTATGGACTGTAGCCCACCAGGCTCCTCTGTCCATGGGGTTCTCCAGGCAACAATACTTTTTGCAATGTCCTTCTCCAAGGGATCTTTCAACCCAGGGATCAAACCCTATCCAGGGATTGAACCCGTGTCTCTTAAGTTTCCTGCACTGGCAGGCGTGTTCTTTACTACTAGTGCTACCTGGGAAGCCACTGGTACTGCACCCACTGGCACAGCTTATATACTTTAAGTCTGATTCAGACAGTTATCAAATAATTTTCCCCAGGTTATTTTATATTTCTAAGTCTCAATCTTTTTTTTTTTGTAACATTCAGATAGTCAGTTACATCATGGGGCTGACGACAAGTACGTTAGATAACCCAGGTAAAGAGATGAGCCCTTGAAACACAGCCAATGAACATGAGCTTCCTTTCTCTCCTCTTAAAAATGCCTTGCCTGAAACCTCTTCTGCAGAAGAATTTCAAATTATTTATATAAATACTCCACCCTGAAGAAGGTGGAGCATGACTTCACATTCCCTAAATACAAGCTGCACACAGTGACTCGCTTTCAAAGAGTATAGCATGCAAAAGGGGAAATAAAGTAATTTTATAGGGGAGAAACCTGACAAATACTACTTCATCCAGGAGATCAAGATTTATATCTACAGTGAGAAATCATGTTGATATTATGTACCCTTGATACCAATGTGATGAAAATGGCACTTCACCTCTATAGTTTTCTTCCTAAAAAAACCCCCATATTCCCAGTGCTATCACAAGAAAAAATAAGAGATAATTCCAATAGAGGGGCATTCTACAAAACATCTGACCAGTACTACTCAAAATTGTCAAGACCATTCAATAAAGGGAAAGCCTAAGAAACTGTCACAGTCAAGAGGAAACTAAGGAGACAGGACAACTAAATGTAACGTGATATACTGGATGGAATTCTAGAACAGAGAAAGGATATCAGGTAGAACTAAGTAAATCTAAATAAAGCATGTGTGCTAAATCGCTTCAGTCCTGTCCAACTCTATGCCACCCTATGGACTATAGCTTGCCAGGCTCCTCTGTCCATGGGATTCTCCAGGCAAGAATACTGGAGCGGGTTGTCGTGCCCTCCTCCAGGGGATCTTCCTGACCCAAAGGTCGAACCCACATCTCTTAAGTCTCCTGCACTGGCAGATGCATTCTTTACCACTAGCACCACCTGAGAAGCCCAGATAAAGCACGGACTTTACTTAATGATCACGTATCCATATTGGCTGATTGATTATAATAAATATATCACACTAATGCAAGATGTTAATAATAGAGGAAACTGTGTAATGTGGGGTATATATAGGAACTCTCTCTATATATAGGAACTCTCTCTATATATAGGAACTCTCTATACCAACTACTCAGTTTTTCTGTAAATCTAAAACACTGTTTCAAAAACAAAGTCTAGTTTTGAGAAACATCTTGCTTGAGCAAAAGAAAATTTTAGATAAATGGTAGATTGAAACTTCTCTTGCAAGGTGAGCACGAAATGGTAATGAACAGTGAATACCTGTAGCTCTATATAATAATAAGCACAAATCCATCAAACACTAGCAGCCTGAGATCCTTCTAAGCCTCTGTATTCAGGGAGATATTTAATGATGATATAGAGGCTCAGTGGTAAAGAATCCGCCTGCCAGTGCAAGAGACACAAGACACACGGATTCAATCCTGGGTTGAAAAGAAACCCTGGAGTAGGAAATGGCATCCTGCTCCAGCATCACTGCCTGGGAAAACCTGTGGACAGAGGAGCCTGGTAGGCTAAAGTCCATGGGGTCTCAAAGAGTTGGACACAACTGAGCATATAGAATATAAAAGTATATCATTATATAACCTAACAGAGGATCCTTTTTCTATTCGTGTTTTGAATGGGATGTGAATCTTCCTGCTCTGGAGTGTTTTAAATGTCCATCACCACCGTCTGTTGAAAACACAGCTTTCAGAGAAGAGAAAATCAAGGCCCTGGCAGAGCACTCCAGTTGAAGGCACAACTGCGGACTGCTCTGTGCAGCCTGATCAAGGGGGGCAAAGTTGCAGTAGCGATTAACTGCTGCAGACATCTTACTCTAAAACTGAACCTGAAGTAAGTGCATAGCCCTCAAGACAAGTAGATATCCTTGACAGTGTCTGACAAGAATAATACGAAGTGCTCCAAACAGCACTCAAGCTCAAGACTATCCTTTTAACCATTCCAAATAAAGGTTTATCCCAGGTTCCTCTGAGAGCAGGGCTTCCAGATTGCCATCCAAATCCTTGGTATTCCTTTAAAACTCACAACATACAAATATACATACAATATTTGCATCATTATCATTATAGTGGAACTCAGTTTCAACAAATTCTTCCTCACCATCATAAAGTTCTGAGTTGAAGAATCCTTTTGAGTGTCTTCATCTACTAATAACCTAAATTCAATGAACCTTGTTTGATTTTTAGACTCAATTTTCTGAAATCCCAAGTGGGTAAAATATATGTGGAAACTTCTCACAAAAGACTGTGTTAATGAGATTTGTTTCTAAGATACACTAGAGGTAAACACATGTCATTTTGCAATTTCTGAAAACAGGTTGGAGCAACCTTAATCTTTCAGGAAAATAAGGAAAACACTATCAACTATTGATAAATAATTAGTAATAAGAATTGCCATGTCAGGTACTCTACTAGAAACGATAAAGCCCACAATTTAGTATATTATTTCAAGAAGTAAGTTTACATTTTGGAAAAACAAGACCACAAACTTCTTGTAGGTTAATTAGGTTACATGAAGCTCTAGACAGATTTTTCCATAATGCTGTTATACATGGTGGTTATAAAGTCAGCCACAAGAACATACCTGTCTCATATACAGGTATAGAATGGTTTTGTGATGAAAAACAGGCCTAATATATTAATACAACTTGAACAATTAGATATATATCTCCCCCTTTAGCATAAGAGCAAGTTCTTTTCAACCCAAAATCACAGGTGGTGGCTCCTAATATTCTGATGAAAGTGACATCTAAAAGAGCTCAAGGTCTAATACTTTGGCCACCTGATGCGAAGAACTGACTCATTTGAGAAGACCCTGATGCTGGGAAAGAGTGAAGGCAGGAGGAGAAGGGGACGACAAAGGATGAGATGGCAGGATGGCATCACCGATTTAATGGGGATGAGTTTGAGTAAACTCCGGGAGTTAGTGAGGGACAGGGAAGCCTGGTGTGCTGCAGTCCATGGGGTCGCAAAGAGTCGGACATGACTGAGCAACTGAGCTGAACTGAACTGAAGGTCTAATAGCTTCTAAGTAGCTTACCCAGGCAGCTTAGCTCCTAAGTCCATGCTCTTAACATTCCAGAGGGCTTGAAGATTCAAATGATTATGCATACCTCTTTCTCATGCACATTTTATTTGCTATCTCTCTTAACTGAGATAATTTGTGGAGATAAAAAATGATGGCAATTTAAGACAATGTTATCATAATGAGGCCAACAGTTTACACCTCTTTGAGTCATCTACTGTATTCTCTTTTAGAGGTAGACCTAACTCTTCTTTCTCTTGGTAAAAATATTCTTAATTTAAGTGAATTGTCTTTTTTATTTCTTCCAGGGTTATAGCACCTAGTACACAGGCTTCCCTGATAGCCCAGCTGGTAAAGAATCTGCCTGCAATGTGGGAGACCTGGGTTCGATCCCTGGGTTGGGAAGGTCCCCTGGAGGAGGGCATGGCAACCCATGCCAGTTTTCTTGCCTAGAGAAGTCCACGGACAGAGGAGCCTGGGGTCGCAAAGAGTCAGACACAACTAAGTGACTAAGCACAGAGCAGCACAACACACACGTCCTTCAGATATTTGCTGACTTGAGGAGTGAATGAACAAGTGAATGAACAAGAGTGATCACCTAAAGGCTAACTACAAACCAAATAAAAATTATAACATCATATAAGATTTTACTGAGGGAAGAGACCTCTCAACATTTCTATAATGTATTATAGTTACATGATTCCTTTCTGGGGTATCAAGACATAGGATTACCTGTAGCATAATATAATCAAAAGAGTTGACCTTACCTTTCTGATTTCATCAAGTGGTTGGTTTCCAGTATTTTCTTTTTGGATTATGTTCATTATATCATTATGGAACTTCTTTGCGTTCAGAAAAACAAGTGGGTTGTTTATTGAGATAATTTTCACCCGCTGCAGGGTTTCCTTTTAGAGGAAACAAATGAATAGATTCAGAGTTCTGAATGAAATAAATCCTACAATGAATTGAAACCCTGTAAGTACAAATGTCACTCAATCATGATTGACAATTTCTTTGCTTATGTTTTCATTATTAAAAATTTTTGGAGGATTAAACACACTACCATACGTCTGAAGGAAAATATGTACTTCTTTACTAAGAAACATTAGCAACCGTTAGATAAGTCTGTAGCCTTTCAGAAAATACCCCTTATTCCTACTGAGTTTTGGAGAAGCAAAAGACTATCCAAAGAGTATCAGAAAGACTTATCCTCCTAACAGTACCTCTTCTACTCAATCCAGAAATTTAAAATTCCTTTACCTAGCCATCCCGTATCTTTTAAAATGAAAATATGGCCTGAAAGGTCAACTGTCAATCATTTTACCTCATAATGATGTAGCCTTCCTTTGCCTGGAAGTCACCTTACAAGTGACTGACAGTTCTAATTGGGAGAAAGAAACCAAGAGGTATTATCAGGAAGGTAATTTCACTTTGGGCAGGCCTAGATTATATTCGATTGCCAGGAGGTAGACAAGACATG
The DNA here is from genome assembly GCF_032405125.1 of Capricornis sumatraensis. Taxonomy (NCBI): domain Eukaryota; kingdom Metazoa; phylum Chordata; class Mammalia; order Artiodactyla; family Bovidae; genus Capricornis; species Capricornis sumatraensis. The sequence goes on from NC_091079.1 coordinate 91,912,737, forward strand.
AAGAAATGGAGAAGGAAAATTTCAATACAAAATTTGTCTGCTGCAGCTATTTTCCCAGGTCTTCCTGGCAATACCATCTTTGCCGTGACTTGTGGGCTTCCCTGGTGTCTCAGATGGTAAAGAATCCACTTACAATGCAGGTGACCTGGCTTCAATCCCTGGGTTGGGAAGATCCCTTGGAGGAGGGCATGGCAAACCACCCCAGTATTCTTGCCTGGAGAATCCTCAGGGACAGAGGAACCTCGTGGGCTACAGTCCATGGGGTCACAAAGAGTCGGACACAACTGGGTGACTAAGCACAGCACAGCACCATGACCTTTGGAGCAGGGGTCTATCTTAGAAACTGAGAGAAATGGAAGCTCTATGAAATGATAATTCCTTACCAACTAAATAAAGCAGTACTCCTTCAGACACATACAGACAGAGAAAGAAAGACTGGAAAATAATAGATAATGTGAATTTGGATAATTCATTTAACCTCTCTTAGCTTCCTTGTTTTTTAAAGTAGGTAATTTTTTTTAACAAGTTCATCATTAAATAAGTCTGAATTCATTTTTCCCACATGGTATTGTACATGGTCATCTGTTGAAACTGATTTCCTTTTTTTAAAACAGAGAGTAGTTTTAAAAAGTCATAGGTACTGTGAGTTCTGTATAAACTGGTGGATAGTAAGTTAGTTTCTTTGTTTTGACTTACAAGCTTCAACTTCTTCACAGAATAAAGAATGTAGGCCAAAGAAAGCATAATTAGTCACACATACAGAACAGTATTGTTTTTATAATTTGAAGCTTTCTGAATGGACAGGTTCAGTCCTGATGTAACTGTAAAAAGATTACTTAATGAATAGACTGAAAATACTACAAAATGTTATTAACTTTAATCATTAGTAGTGTAAATAGCCCTATGTTATTAATTGCTATTCAAACTTAAAAACATATTTTTGAATCCCCAAGAAGGCGGCAGGGATACACAATCATGTCACCTTGTACTTAGGAGAGTGCCCATATATATTTCAATAGAAACTTTGGTTTTAGGAAAGAATCACAAACATTTAAAATAATGGCTTTAATTATCATTTAAGTGTATCACAGGGGAAAGTGTACTTTAATTAAATATACATACAAGTGATGCTGGCAAGGTTGAAAGTTATTCTTAATTTTGATAACTCTAAAAACTAGTTTGTACATGACAAGACAAGAAAAAGAGCTATTTCTTTGAAGCAAGCAAACAAAAAGGTTCACAGTGTTTTGTATCCAACAGTATGCATTTTATGACAATAGCATGTACACGCTGAGCACCCTAGATCTCTCTTTATATCCTAAAGAAAATGGGTATTTACATTATTCATGAGCTGTACCAAATTTAAAGAAAGATCAGTTGTATACTCACCCCTTGGTCAGGATAAACTGTCCTGGGGTGTACAGCTTTGGCACTATCATTAAAATTGTTTGCAAAAGGAACAGAGAACTAAACAAAATAAAACATCTTTCCTTGAGAGTGGGGAATCTTTTATTTGCTGTTAAAATCAACAAATACTATTGATAAAGTAAAAACTGGAACAGGGGCCCACAAACATTATTTAAGTTGACCAATACACATTACAGCTTTAAAAATAAAAGCTATATATGTTACAAGCCCCGACTAGGCAGTGTCAAAATGACATTTATTTCTTTGCTTGCTTTGTGATCATAGCACTTGAAGGTATTTCAGGTCTCGGGGTACTTGACTTCTTTTTCTCTGCAGGCTGTAAAATCTGAAGAGAACACATCAGTGTCTCACCCACACTCATCGTGGCACCTGCTTTGTCATGCTCTCCACAATAACTGGATGCAGAGAACAGAGTGACCAACTGTCTCTTTGCAAAAAACATCTGTCCACCATCAACCTCCCGATGGGCTCTACACACAAGATCCAAATCACGTTCATGGAGAAATTCACAACCACTTCTGTACCAAGTGCAAAGCATGACTCTCTGTCATTTTCAAACACCAGCCAAAAACATCCTTATCAGGTTCAGACCACAAAAGGCCACAAAGACAATCTTGATCTAAGTCATCGATTGGCCGCATAATTTACCAAATCCACTCCACAGATTGGAGATCTGGTGATAAACCTCCATGACAGCAGAATATTTTCTCAACCAGGATGACTGCTATCCATAAACAGTTAAAGTAGTCTGCAAAAGTTTTCCATACTTTAATGTTATATCTTCTTTTAATTCATCATAAAATCCCTAAATTCTACTGATATTGTCACATTTGTGGTTTCCTCTGAGAAGAAAACAATCTAGAGATATTTGATTTTGTAAGCCAGTAAGAGGCAGAGAGTATCCAATGACTGCTTTCCCTTGTTCACATAGTCCCCAAGAAACAAGTAATTACTTTTGGAGGGAAACCACTGTACTCAGAAAGCCACAGCAAATCATATAGGATTGCGCATGGATATCACCTTATATTTTGAACGGTGCTTTCAGTCCTAGTAGGACAGTAGGCTGACTGAGAAAGCTCTCTCAGGACTTTAACAATCACAGTCCTCTGATTTCATGCCCCTGTAGCTGGACGTTGTGCCAGGCTTGGACCCTCTTTTGCAGCAACCATTGGATGCTGTCAGTGTTGTTCATCTAGATCCTCCATCGCCTTCCGACGCCCACCCTCCCGCAGCAGCACTGCCGCTGGCTCCACCGGGATCCTCACTTTCTTTCCCATCCCAGCAGCGCAGAGACGGTGCTGCAGCAGTTGCAGAAACCACAGCCGCACCACCCCCTCAACCGCCCCATCACTCCCAATGACTGCTCATTGCCTCCTCCTCCTTCCCCTACTGGAACCGTGAGAGCTAAAGCAGGTACATTTTTAAACCGGATAATCTCAAAAAGTTTCTATAGCTACACAACTGTTTAAGCTCTATAAACTGAGGAGATTTGCCACAACTAAACAATTCAAGAAAATAAAAAACCTTTATGTTACCCAAGGAACTTTTAATAAAGAGGAAATCTCTTACAAGACAAAATCAAACATTCGGCCTGTTGTGTTTAGTTATGACAAAGCCCCCACATCTTAGATTGTCTCATTAATCTCACCATATGATTGCGCCAGTATGTTTTGAGTTAGTATGCTTTTTAAAGATAGGCATTTATTAAAGAATGGAGTTGCACCAGAAAAGAAATTCTCAATAGAGCTGAAGTCCCTGAGTGGAAAGAGACCTTCCAAATTGTTTCAGCTGAAGAAGAGGGGAGGGACAGATCACCGCTACACTTGACGTTAGCTAAAAACTCCACCTAACAGTTCATATTCAGGTCTTTCTCTTAGTGTTTTCCCTCCTAGTTTTAAATAACCAGTGAGGTGCAGTGTTCTAATAAAATTAAGATTTCCTGTGACATGATTACTATTCAGGTAGGTAACTAGACTGGAATAAATCAAGTGTAAGACATGGAGAATCTGCGGCACTTTCATCTTCCTGCAAATCCCCTTATTCATTTCCTCACACATTTAGCTTGAGGAGAAGGTATGCATTAGGTACAATTTATTAATGAGAGATCTTTAAACTGAAAAATAGTCAAACTTGAATTTTCCTTCAAAGCTAAGAATGTCAAGGCTATGGTACACAGCTGCATGTGTGGGGTGGATACACAGAGGCCTGAGTCAGTCTAGGACTTGGCACCTGAAAATTTTAAAGGAAGAAAAGAAAGGGACAGGAAAGAAAGAAAGGAAACATTGGTGGAAAACTTGAGTCTGGGACACCTTCAAAGTCTTTGAACTCTGATAGCTTTCTATGACGCAAATCTTTCCATACTTGTTAAAAACACAACCCATTTTCCTGGGGGTCAGAGAAGGACTCCTGTTGCTTACTTTTTACTTCCAGTCTACTTAGAAATACCCTGACACTGATCCTGCTGGTAGGAGTTTAGTTCTGTCTGTTCTGAGGACAATCATGAGGTATTAAAACAAGTAAAAGTGAAAAATAAAGATAAAAAAGGATAGTCAAACATCACAAAGCAGTTTCAAAGTAAGGCCAATTTTTTCTAACTGACAAGAATTTCAGTCAACATTTTCTTTCTTCACCTTAAACTTGTGTCGTCCTTCAGAACAAGAAGCTAGAATTAAAACACAATTGGCCTGCCTAAACATGGATTGCGTGCGTGCCTGCTAAGTCACTTCAGTCGTGTCTGACTCAGTGCAACCCTATGGACTGTAGACAGCCAGGTTCCTTTGTCCATGGGATCCCTCAGGGAAGAATACTGGATTGGATTGCCATGCCCTCCTCCAGGGAATCTCAGACCCAGGGATCAAACCTGCATCTCTTATGTCTCCTGCCTGGGCAGGCGAGTTCTTTACCACTAGCGCTACCTGAGGGTGAGATCATTTATATAAGTTATTTCCTTAAAAAAGGTGCCCACTGTGCAAGAAACCAGGCCTAGAGTCATTAATTACATTCTGCTGATAATAGATTCATTGACTGTTTTAACAAAATACCATGATCCCACTTTTCTTTATTCCCTTCCCCGTTCCCCATCTTCCACCATCATTTAACTTGGAATAGACTACTAGTTTGCTGCAGCTGCTAAGTCACTTCAGTCGTGTCCGACTCTGTGCGACCCCAGAGACAGCAGCCCACCAGGCTCCCCCGTCCCTGGGATTCTCCAGGCAAGAACACTGGAGTGGGTCGCCATTTCCTTCTCCAATGCATGAAAGTGAAAAGTCAAAGTGAAGTCGCTCAGTCATGTCTGACTCTTCACGACCCCATGGGCTGTAGCTCACCAGGCTCCTCCGTCCATGGGATTTTCCAGGCAAGAATACTGGAATGGGGTGCCATTGCCTTCTCTGGACTACTAGTTAAGTTTGACTGTCATATGTTAAACTAAACTAATAGTCGGGACTTCCCTATAGCTCAGATGGTAAAGAATCTGCCTGCAATGCAGGAGACCCCTGGGTCAGGAAAATCACCTGGGGAAGGAAATTGCAAACCACTCCAGTATTCTCAGAGAATTCCATGGACAGAGGAGTCTGGTGGGCTACAGTCCATGAGGTCGCAAAGAGTCAGACACAACTAAGTGACACACACACAAACTAACAGACATGTCAAACGGAAAAGAGGTTTCCAAATGACTGAACTAATCTGGACCATGATTCTACTGTATTTTTATGTGCCATTGTATTCTCTTATTTGAATGCTGATACAAGATTTCTGTTGTTGTTCTATTGATTTGTTGCATGTTGACTGCCATATATGTAGTGGTCAGATATACTTTAAAAGTTCAAACTAATCAAAAATAGAATTATCTTTGTAAAATTAGTAATTTACCTGCTTCTTAAACCTTGAAACTATCTGACCTACAAAAATTATTAATTACACAAAGGAAAAGGGAACTAAACTTACATCATCCATTTCTGTCTTCACTTTAAATTCCATCTCTTTCATATTTTTTGTACTCAGAGTATTTGCTCTAGAATGAAAGCAAATATGAAATACATAATTTCCAAGTTACTACATTAATCACGACAAAGTAAAAAGGATGAGTCACTTTATTATAACAATTAGAAAGTATCCACAGTGGTTTCCATGTTACATCCCAGCTGTTCATAAGACACTGGTAAATGTATATCTCTCTGGGATCCTCAGAAATAAAGTAACAGCTGCTGCTGCTGCTAAGTCACTTCAGTCGTGTCCAACTCTGTACAACCCCACAGACAGCAGCCCATCAGGCTCCCCCGTCCCTGGGATTCTCCAGGCAAGAACACTGGAGTGGGTTGCCATTTCTTTCTCCAATGCATGAAAGTGAAAAGTGAAAGTGAAGTTGCTCAGTCGTGTCTGTGGACTGCAGCCTACCAGGCTCCTCTGCCCATGGGATTTTCCAGGCAAGGGTACTGGAGTGGGTTGCCATTGCCTTCTCCAAAAGTAATAGCACAGACATCTAAACGGAGATTTTTAAAATGTAATTTATCTCACCTGGACTCCCAGCTATCATATCTTTAAGGCATAGGAGGTAAATTGACAAAAAAGGGTGAGTAATAAGGGAAAAGGCTAGAAAGTATACGGTTTTTCAGAAATCTTGTGTAAAATACAGGAAGTAAAGAGAGAATCAATAACAAGATAGGATCAGATAACAATGTGCATATATATATATATATATATATATATAGAGAGAGAGAGAGAGAGAGAGAGAGAGAGACTCTATAAGGAGTTCATGATCTGAGCCACAGTCAGCTCCCAGTCTTGTTTTTGCTGACAGTATATAACTTCTCCATCTTCAGCTACAAAGAATATAATCAATCTGATTTTGGTATTGCCCATCCGGTGATATCCATGTGTAGAATCATCTTTTGTGTTTGTAGAAGAGGGTGTTTGCTATGACCAATGCATTCTCTTGGCAAAACTCTGTTAGCCTTTGCCCTGCTTATTTTGTACTCCAAAGCCAAACTTGCCTGCTACTCCAGGTGTTTCTTGACTTCCTACTTTTGCATTCTAGTCCCCTATGATGAAAAGGACGTCTCTTTTGGTGTTAGGTCTTGTACATCTTCATAGAACTGTTCAACTTCAGCTTCTTCAGCATTGGCGGCTGGGGCATAGACTTGGATTACTATGATATCGAATGGTTTGCCTTGGAAACGAATAGAGATCATTCTGTAATTTTTGAGATTGCACCCAAGTACTGCATTTCAGACTCTTTGTTGACTATGAGGGCTATTCCATTTCTTCTAAGGTATTCTTGCCCACAGTAGTAGATATAATGGTCATCTGAAGTAAAATCACCCATTCCAGTCCATTTTAGTTCATAGATTCCTAAAATGTCAATGTTCACTCTTGCCATCTCTTGTTTGACCACTTCCAATTTGCCTTGATTCATGGACCTAATATTCCAGGTTCCTATGCAATATTGCTCATTACAGCATTGGACTTTACTTCCATCACCAGTCACATCCACAACTGGGCATTGTTTTCACTTTGGCTTCGTCTCTTCATTCTTTTTGGAGTTATTTCTCCACTCTTTTCCAGTAGCATATTAGGCATCTACTGACCTGGGGAGTTCATCTTTCACTGTCATATCTTTTTGCGTTCTCATACTGTTCATGGTGTTCTCAAGGCAAGAATATAGAAGTGGTTTGCCATTCTCTTCTCCAGTGGACCATGTTTTGTCAGAATGCTCCACTATGACTCATCCGTCTTGTATGCAGGTCAAGAAGCAACGGTTAGAACTGGAGGTGGAACAAAGGACTGGCTCCAAATTGGGAAAGGAATACACCAAGGCTGCATATTGTTATCCTGCTTATTTAACTTATATGCAGAGTACGTCATGTGAAATGTCGGGCTGGATGAAGCAAAAGCTAGAATCAAGATTGCCAGGAGAAATATCAATAACCTCAGATATGCAGATGACACCACCCTTATGGCATAAAGTGAAGAAAAACTAAAGAGCCTCTTGATGAAAGTGAAAGAGGAGAGTGAAAAAGCTGACTTAAAACTCAACATTCAAACAACTAAGATCATGGCACCTGGTCCCATCACTTCACGGCAAAGAGATGGGGAAACAATGGAAACCATGACAGACTTGCTTTTCTTGGGCTCCAAAACCACTGCAGATGGTGACTGCAGCCATGAAACTGAAAGATGCTTACTCCTTGGAAGAAAAGTTATGACCAACTTAGACAGCATATTAAAAAGCAGAGACATTACTTTGCTAACAAAGGTCCATCTAGTCAAAGCTATGGTTTTTCCAGTAGTCATGTGTAGATGTCAGAGTTGGACCATAAAGAAAGCTGAGTGCTGAAGAATTGATGTTTTTGAACTGTGGTGTTGGAGAAGACCCTTTGAGAGTCCCTTGGACTGCAGAGAGATCCAACCAGTCCATCCTAAAGGAAATCAGTCCTGAATATTCATTGGAAGGACTGATGCTGAAGCTGAAACTCCAATACTTTGTCCACCTGATGCAAAGAACTGACTCATTTGAAAAGAGCTTGACACTGGGAAAGATTGGAGGAAGAGGAGAAGGGGACGACAGAGGATGAAATGTTTGGATAGCATCACTGACTCAATGGACATGAGTTTGAGTAAACTCTGGGAAATGGTGATAGACAGGGAGGCCTGGCATGCTGGATTCCATAGGGCCACAAAGAGTCAGATATCACTGAGTGACTGAACTGAACTGAACTGATAGACTCTATAGAGATAAAACTTTAATTTTTAAGAATATATTATTTCACAAAGAATTTCAAAAGAAGGATGAGATGTTAGTAGAAGCTTTATCAAATGGTGAACACTGAGCAAACAGAAAAATAATCAAAATATGGAAGGGCCTTACAGATGGTTAGTAAAAAACAAAAAGAATGTACTTTTTAATAAGCTATGTAGAAAAAGTAGGTAAATTAATACAACTTTGGAAAAGTTAAATTTGAGGTTATTTAACTTTTCAAATGATTACATTGCTGTATGGTTTATGTCTCATTAGATACTATAAACATTCCCTTAATCAGAAAAAAGTAACTCTAATGCAGTATATGGCTATGATGCTAATTTATTCACTTTAATAGATTTTATATATTCTATTTTATAGCTATAACAAAATACTTCTCCTCCACTAAGACCATTTCTTCTCCATTAAGACCAACATTGTTCTATATCACACGTAGATTAAAAAATTCTCTTTCTAGCTCTAAATCTAAAAACATGAGATTATAATACTGTCTCTTCCACAGAAATAAAAGTAACTGACAACACCATATATTTTGCTGCTGTGTCAGAATAAACAGCATATAAATAATATCTTACCTTGGGAAGCGACCAATCACGATAGCTGTGGTACACACAACACCAAACAGCAGCCCAACATTGGCAGCAAAACATATTGTAAATATGTATGTACTGACCCATATGCCCTGAAAGAGAACAGGAGACAGAATATATGGGTCCTTTGGTATGCTCCTCTTTCTCCCGATTGCTAAGTTCCTCGCAGTCTTGTTCTACAACATTCCTGTGATGAAATCTCTCTGCAAGAATAGAGGACTAGGTGGATGTGGAGTACATCTCTCTCCACAAATGCATCAGGAATACATCTTCAGATATAGAAGATCTCGCAGAACACCAGCTGAGTACTGGCAGGAGTCCCTGACCAGGACCAGGAAAGGAATATACAGATCCACACAAAACTGGAGGACAGGGAATCCTGGTGTGTGGAAGTCCATGGGGTCACAAAGAGCTGGATGCAACTTAGTGACTGAACACCGACAACGGAAGAAGAAGCGAGAGAGAAAGGGCCTGAGAAAAAATGCTGTAGCAATTACAGTTGAAAGATTCTCTAACATGGGAAAGGAAATGGCCAAACAAGTTTAAGAAGCACAGAGAGTTTCACATAAGATAAACTCAAGGGGAAACACATCGAGACACTTATAATCAAACTAACAAAAATTACACCCAGAGAAAAAAATACTAAAAGCATCAAGGGGAAAAGCAACAGGCAAAATAAAGAGAACCCGTATAAGGTTAATAGCTGATCTCTCAGCAGAAACTCTGCAGGCCAGAAGGGAGTGGCAGGATTAGATCTAAAATTATGAAAGAAAAAAACTTACAATCAAGATTACTCTACCTAGCAAGGATCACATTCAGATTTGAGGCAAAAACCTAAAATTTTACAGACAAGCAAAAGTCAAGAGAATTCAACACCACCAAATCAGCTATACAACAGATGCTAAAGGGACTTCTAAAAGCAGGAAACACAAGAGAAGGAAAAGACCTACAAAAATAAACTCAAAACAATTAAGAAAATGCCCAAAGAAACATATATACCAATAATTACTTTAAATGTAAATGGATTAAATGCCTCAACCAAAAGACACAGACTGGCTGAATGGATACAGAAACAAGACCCCTACAGATGCTGTCTATAAGAGACACTTCAGACCTAGGGGCACAAACAGATTGAAAGTGAGAGCATAGAAAATGGTATTCCAGGCAAATGGAAATCAAAAGAAAGCCAGAGTAGCAATTTGCATATCAGACAAATAGACCTTAAAATAAAAAACATTACAAGAGGTAAGGAAGGACGATACATAATAATCAAGCTATCAATCCAAGAAGAAAATAGAACAATTGTAAATATTCACACACCCAACATAGGAGCACCTCAATACATAGGCAAACATTAACAGGCATAAAAGGGAACTCAATAGTAACAATAATAGTAGGGGACTTTTCCACCAATGGAGATCAACCCTGGGATTTCTTTGGAAGGAATGATGCTAAAGCTGAAGCTCCAGTACTTTGGCCACCTCATGCAAAGAGTTGACTCATTGGAAAAGACTCTGATGCTGGGAGGGATTGGGGGCAGGATAAGAAGGGGACGACAGAGGATTAGATGGCTGGATGGCATCACTGACTCGATGGACGTGAGTCTGAGTGAACTTCAGAAGATGGTGATGGACAGGGAGGCCTGGCGTGCTGCGATTCATGGGGTTGCAAAGAGTCGGACATGATTGAGTGACTGAACTGAACTGACAGATCATCCAGGCAGAAAGTTAATAAGGAAACACAAGCTGCAAATTACACATTAGATCAGATGAACCTAATGGATATCTTCAGAGCATTCCATCCAACGCAGAAGAATACACTTTCCTCTCAAGTGCACATGGAACATTCTCAGGATAGGTCACATCTTGGGTCACATATCAAACTTTACTAAATCTAAGAAAGTTGAAATTGTAACAGGTATCTTCTCTGACCAAAATGCTATAACAGTTGCTATTAATAATAGGAAAAAAACTGTAAAAAAATACAAACACATGGAGATTTAAACAGTACACTTCTTAATAGCCAAAAGGTTACTAAAAAGATTTCTTAAATACCTATAGACAAATGACACTGAAAACATGATGACCCAAAACCTATTGGGAAGTTCTAAGAGGGAAGTATATAGCAATGCAATCCTATCTCAAGAACAGGAAAAAATATCAAATAGACAAACTAATGCAACTGGGAAAACAACAAAAAACAAACAAAAAAACACAGAGAAAGTAAGTAGAAGTAAATAAATCATAGAGATGAGAACAGAAATAAATAAAAAAGAAATGAAAGAAAAAATGCCAAAGATCAATAAAACTGAAAACTGGTTCTTTGAGAAGAAAAACAAAATCCATAACCCATTAGACAGACTCATCAAGATAAAAAGAAGGAAGACTCAAATGAACAAAATTAGAAATGAAAAATGAGAGATTGCAACAGACAATATTGCAGAAATACAAAGGATCATAAGAGACTACTACAAGTAACTATATGCCAATAAAATGGACAACCTGGAAAAATATGGACAAATTCTTAGAAAATCACAACCTCTAAGACTGAACAAGGAATAAACAGAAATATGAACAGATCAATCTCAAGCATGGAAATCGAAATTGTGATTAAAAAAAGACATCTCCCAAAATACAAAACCCAGGACTACATGGCTTCACAGGTGAATTCTATCAAACGTTTAGAGAAGAGTTAATGCTATTCCTTCTTAAATTCTCCCCAAAAAGTTGCAGAGGAAGGAACACTAATGAACTCATTCTAGAAGGCCAGCATTACCCTGATGCCAAAACTGGAAGAGACATCACAAAAAAGGAAAATTACAGGTCAATATCAAAGGTGAACATAGATAAAAAATTTCTGAACAAAATTCCAGCAAACAGAATCTAATGACACATTAAAAACATCATGCACCATGATTAATTTGGGTTTAATCCTATGGATACTTCAATATACGCAAACTGATCAATGTTACACACCATATTAACAAATTGAAAGATAAAAATCATATTATATTCTTGATAGATGCAGAAGAAGCTTTTTACAATATTCAGCACCCATTTGTGATAACAATTTTTCAGAAAATGGGCATAGATGGAACCTATGTCAACCTAATAAAGGCCATATATGAGAAACCCACAGCAAATATTATTCTCAATGGTGAAAAGCTGAAAGCATTTTCTCTAAGATCAGAAACAAGTCAAGAGTGCCCACTGTCACCATTATTTTTCAATATAGCTTTGGAAGTCCTAGCCATGGCAATCAGAGAAGAAAAAGAAATAAAAGGAATCTAGATGAAAAAAGAAGTAAAACTCTCACTGTTTACAGATGACATGGTACTATACACAGTAAACCCTAAAGACACTATCAGAAAATTACTAGAGGTTATCAATGAATTTAATAAAGTCACAGGATACAAAATCAATACACAGAAATCCCTTGCATCCCTATATATGAACAATGATAAATCAGAAAGAAAAATTAAGGAATCAATTCCATTCTCTATTGCAACACATAAAATAAAATAAAAGACCCAGGAATATACCTATCAAATGAGACAAAAGACCCATATGCAGAAAATGAAGACACTAGTGAAAAAAAATCAGAGATGACACAAACAGATGGAGAGATATTCTTAGACTGGGAGAATAAACATTGTGAAAATGACTATACTAACCAAAGTAATTTAGATTCAAAGCAAACTCTACCAAATTAACACTGACATTTTCCACAGCACTAGAACAATAAAATTTACAATTTAAGAAAGCTGAGCGCTGAAGAATTGATGCTTTTGAACTGTGGTGTTGGAGAAGACTCTTGAGAGTCCCTTGGACTGCAAGGAGGTCCAACCAGTCCATTTTAAAGGAGATCACTCCTGGGTGTTCTTTGGAAGGAATGATGCTAAAGCTGAAACTCCAGTACTTTGGCTACCTCATACGAAGAGTTGACTCATTGGAAAAGACTTTGATGGTGGGAGGGATTGGGGGCAGGAGGAGAAGGGGATGACAGAGGACGAGATGGCTGGTGGCATCACTGACTTGATGGACGTGAGTTTGAGTGAACTCTGGGAGTCAGTGATGGACAGGGAGGCCTGGCATGCTGCAATTCATGGGGTCGCAAAGAGTCAGACATGACTGAGAGACTGAACTGAACTGAACTGATGGAAACATAGAAAGACTCCAAATAGCCAAAGCAATCTTGAGGAAGAACAATGGAGCTGGAGGAATCAATTTTCCTGACATTAGACTATACGCTACAGCTGTAGTGATCAAGACAATATGGTACTCACATGTCCGACTACCTCTCAGAATCCTTCTTTCTGGCATACATCTTGGCTGAGCAATGCGTGTGCCACCAGGAAACACCAGGAAGGAGTCAGAATGATTGGCCAAAGACAACCTGGAAAGTAATACTATCACCATAAAACCTAAGACTGTGAGCCACGTGGCAGAGCAGTTCTCCTGGATTCCTTTACCCTACTGCTCTCCACTCAGGCATCCCTACCTAATAAAGTCCCTTGCATTGTCAGAAAAAATAAATAAATAAAACAGCATGATATTGACACAAAAACAAATATAGACCAATAGAGAAATGACAGCCTCTTCCAGAAGTCATGCTGGGAATACTGGACAAGTGTAAGTACATGTAAAAAAATTGAAATTGGAACTCTTCCTAATACCGTAAACAAAAATAAACTCAAAATGCATTAAAGACCTAACTGTAAGACCAAAAATCTATACAACTCTTAGAAGAAAACATAGGCAGAACACTCTTCGACATAAATCACAGCAAGATCCTCTTTGAACCACTTTCTAAAGTAATGAAAACAAAAATAAAACTTAAACAAATAGGACTAATTTAACTTAAAAAAAAAAAAGGCCTTTGCACAGCAAAGGAAATCATAAACAAGATGAAAAGACAATCCTCAGAATGGGAGAAAATAGTTGGAAATGAAATAGCTGACAAAGGATTAATCTCCAAAACATATAAGCAGCTCATGTAGCAAGCTCAATATCAGAAAAACAAACAATCCAATCTAAAAATGGGCAGAACACCTAAACAGACATTTCTCTGAAAAAGACATACTGGCCAGCAAACACAAAATGCTCAACATCACTCATGATTAGAGAAATGCAAATCAAAAGTACAATGAGGTATTACCTTACACTAGTCAGAAATGCCATCATAAAAAAAATCTACAAAAAATAAATGTTGGAGAGGATGTGGAAAAAAGGCAAACATCTTTCATTGTTAGTGGGAAAGTAAATTGATACGGCCACTATGGAGAACATTATGAAGATTTCTTTACAAACTAGGAATAAAAATACTACAAGACCCAGATATTCCACTACTGGGCACATGTCCTGAGAAAACCATAATTCAAAATGGCTCATGTACCCCAGTAGATATTGCAGCGGAATCTACAACAGCTAGGACATGGAAACAACCTGTCCATCAACAGATAAACGGATAAAGAAGTTGCAGACAATGGAATACTACTTAACCATAAAAAGGAGCAAATCTGAGTCAGCTCTAGTGAGGTGGATGAACCTACAGCCTATTAAACAGAGTGAAGTAAGTCAGAAAGAGAGAAACAAATATCATATGTTAATGCACATACATGGGATCTGAAAAAACTATAAATTATTAACCTATTTGCAGGGCATGAATAGAGATGCTGACAAAGAGAAGAGACTTGTGGACAAAGAGGGTGAAGGAGAGGATGGGATGAACTGAGAGAGTAGCATTGAAACATTAATATACATTAATATATGCAAAATAGATACCTAGTGGGAAGTTGCTGTATAACACAGGAAGCTCACACTTGTGCCCTGGAACAACCAGGGGTGGTGGCATGGGTTGGAGAGTGGGAGGAAGGTTCAAGAAAGAGGGGACATATGCATCCTTATAGCTGATTCACATTGTTGTATGGCAGAAAGAAACAGCATTCTAAAGCAATTATCCTACAATGAAAAATAAATTATATATATTTTTATAAATTAAATTATATATGTGTGTGTGTGTGTTAGTCACTCAGTCATGTCCAGCTCTTTGCAACTCCATGGACTATAGGCCGCCAGGCTTCTATGTCCATGGGATTCTCCAGGCAAGAATACTGGAGCGGATCGCCATTCCCTTCTCCAGCAGATCTTCCAGACCCAGGGATCAAACCCAGGTCTCCTGCATCGTAGGCAGATTCTTTACCATTTGAGCTACAGGGATATATATATATATATATATATATATATACACACCATATAACTGACCCATTTCACTACTGGGTTATTACATGAGAGAAATAAAAATATATGTTCACACATACACACAAAGTCCAGAAACACAGAAACAAAGCCACACTCCACCAGACTCCCTGAGGCAGAGGTTAATGGAAAGGCAAAGTGAAAAAGTGCAGTCTTTATACAGAGATGCTGCCCACCGCTAAGTCAATCCTCTATTTAAATCTATTTAAAATCTGTAAATTGTTGGTTTATGTGTTTGGTTCAAAAGCATGCCATAATTTTTCATTATTTTCTCATTTAATATAATAATATTACAAATAAAACTGTGAATATTTTTGGTCATTTTCAATAGCATTCTCTTTTCTAGGATTGCTATAAAAAGAATTATGGTAGCTTACTACTAATGATGCGTAAGGCTCTCTTTTTTATTTATTAGGGTATAGTTCGTTTACAACGTTGTGTTGGTTTCTGCTGTACCACAAAGTGAATCAGCCTGTAAGTATACATTATTTTGCCAATACATGTCTAGTCAAAGCTTTGGTTTTTTCAGCAGTCACATACGGATGTGAGAGTTGGACTATAAAGAAAGCTGAGTGCTGAAGAATTGATGCTTTTGAACTATGGTGTTGGACAAGACTCTTGAAAGTCCCTTGGACTGCAAGGAAATCCAACCAGCCCATCCTAAAGGAAATCAGTCCTGAATATGCATTGGAAGGACTGATGCTGAAGCTGAAACTCCAATACTGTGGCCACCTGATAGGAAGAACTGACTCACTGGAAAAGACCCTGATGCTGGGAAAGATTGAAGGCAGGAGGAGAAGGGGATGACAGAGGATGAGATGGTTGGATGGCATCACTGACTCAATGGATATCAGTTTGAGTAAGCTCTGGGAGTTGGTGATGGAGGGAGGTCTGGCATGCTGCTGTCCATGAGATCACGAAGAGTCAGACACAACTGAGCGACTAAACTGAACTGAACTGAACTTTTACATATATCCCCACCCTCTTGGATCTCACCCATCCAGATCACCACAGTGCCCTGAGCTGGGCACCCTGTGCTGCACAGCAGGTTCCCATCGGCCTTCTACCTTACACACAGTAGGGCATCTGTGTCAGTCTCATGACCCAACCTACCCCACCGTCTGCCCCACTGTGTCTACATGTCCAGTCTCTGCATCTGCATCTCTGTTCCTGCCCTGAAGATAGGTTGATCGGCACCATTTTTCTACATTCCACATACATACATTATTCTAAGATATTTGGTTTTCTCTTTCTACATATTTCACTTCTTATGACAGTTTCTAGGTCAATCCATATCTCTAGAAATGACTCAGTTTTTTTCCTTTTTATAGCTGAATGATATTGCATTGCATATATATATATATATGTATACATATATTTATAGTTTTTCATTTACTAAGTCATGTCCAACTCTGCGACCCCATGGATGGCAGCACGCCAAGCTTCCCTGTCCCTCATTATCTCCCTGAGTTTACTCAAACTCATGTTAGTTTGAGTTAGTGATGCCATCTCATCCTCTGACACTTCCTTGACATCTCTCCCCTCCCATGATGATAATGTCCTCCCCTTTATGTGATTAATGAGTTTCTTATAAATACCTTTATCATGGGATTATCAATAATTTGTTACATAACTTTGCATCTTCTCAGCTTTTCTATTTCCACGTGCCACTTCATATATATCACCTTAAAGAAGTCATGCTCCTTCATCAGCCTGGTTAATTTTGGCCTCTTGGACGGCCTAAAAAATACTATTCCTTCAAGTCTCAGTTCCCATTTCAGCTGTGCTGTAACTCTTCTGTGTTAACCCAGTCCAAATTAACCTTTTAGCTTCTACTTCTCTCCAGCACCAAGTTCTGACTTTTGCTTCTGTTATGTTGTATCGTGCCTCACATGACAGTTACTGTGTCTGTGCTGCACAGATATTAGTGTCTGAAGAGGATAAGTACTTCTTTATTCATCTCTGCACTTCCACATAACACCTAGTATTGTACCTTGGTAGAAGCTCAGTAATATTGAGATTTAAGAGGAGCATTATTAAATTAGGCACCAGCATAAATAATCCTCCAATGTCTCTCCGAGTAAAGAACTTGAAGGAGGGGTACACAGACAGTTGCATTTCAATATGATAAATGCCATGATAGAGCTAAGCAGAGTCTGCTCATGAAATAGCTCACCCATTTGTGGGAGGGAGAAAATACCGAATGTTCTCACATAGACACATTTCTCTAGAACAAGCATAATAAAAACTGATGCTAGTAGAATCCATATTTTATAGTATAATTTAATCTGTTCCTTTCTATTATGTTGTTACCACTCAGTCGTGTCTGACTCTTTGCAGCCCCATGGACTGTAGCCCACCAGACTCCTCTGTCCATGGAATTCTCCAGGCCAGAATACTGGAGTGGGTTGCCATTCCCTTCTCTAGGGGATCTTCCTAACCCAGGGATCAAATTCTGGTCTCTCACATCACAGGCAGCTTCTTTACCACCTGAGCTGTGAGAGAAGTCTGTTCCTAGTAATATACTATTAACATAATATTATTATTCTCAATGTAACTCATTTAAAAAACAAATCATTTTTTAAACAAAGTATTTAGAATGAATATGGTCACCATTTGGAGAAGGAAATTGCAACCCCTTCTAGTATTCTTGCCTGGGAAATCCCATGAACAGAAGAGCCTAGGGAGCTACAGTCCATGGGACTGTAAAGACTTGGACATGACTGAGACTGAGCACATGGTCACTATTAATATGTTTATCCTATGTCAATGAAGCATCTGTTTCTTAGAAATTAATGCTGACTTTTCATATATGTTATATATAGTCATATTTCTACAAGCTGTTTCTTGATGATCTTAACTTCTATAATCAATTCATAATGGAAATTGGGAATTCACAAACCATTCAAGTGATAATAGTTTTTTAAAAGTTCTTAAATAGCACGTCATTTCTGTTCTTATAAGGACATTTTAAATTTTCATGTCTTAAGAATTTGAAAAAAATTATAGTTTGTAAATAAGTAAAAACTGTTTGTAAAATGTAAGTCTCAAATGGCTAAAACTATCTTCTGCAAATGAAACTATTAAAGCTTATTTTGTAACATGTGTCTAAGCCAAGAGAGTAATTTTAGGTCAAACTTCTACTTACCCAGTCAATTTTATCCACATTCCAATATCTTTTTAAATCTCGAAACTGTATTAGCATTCCCTTCAGTCCCACAACAATAATACTTGCAAGAACACACTACAAATAAAAAATAAGCCGATGAAGATGCAAGATAAATATTTTAATCTAAATTTAAAAGAATCAAGGTATTTTATGTCTTTGTTTTTTAAATACTTACTAGAGAAAAGTTATCATTTAGAAGACTAAAGTAATATTCATTTTGTTTAGAACTAACCTATTATTGTACTTTAAGAGCATAATATCAATTCTAGAAAAGTCACAGGGTAAATTTTATTCCATTCTTAAAAAAGAGGAAGAAATAAAAAGAAAAGTAGTGAATTATAAGGGTGAATGTGATAAGACTGAATGTTCTCTTAACTTTATAATAATTATTCATTGCCATTTGTTTGCAATTTATTGCAAACATTCAGTATACCATGTATTTCTTTAATCATCAGTATAAATTATCTGGTTGCATCAGAATATATTTATAAGTCTCTTGAGAAATAAACTTGATTATTGGAAGATCCTCTCATGAAAATGATTTATTCTTAGTACATGAATGAAGAATTAGAACAAGAACTGTCTCTGGATCCCTGAAGACCAGTATCTTGCTGTAGTGTCCCAGGTTTGTGAAAAGCAAGGCAGATACCCGTACTAATGTTCTGAGTCACTTTGTATAAAGATGTGTCAAGGGTGGCAAGAAATATTTTGTTCCCTACTCTCTTGCCCAGCACGCATTTTCTCAGAGTCTAAATTTTATAAAATTCTTCCAAAGTCTATTTCTTATAACAGAGATTGCTTAGTTCTACCTTCCAACTGAATACAGAATAAATCTAATTAAATGAAAACAGCCATGGTACCTCCCATACTATACCCATCAGTTGGGTTCTTTCTACCTCTCCTCTATACAACCATTACTTATGTCACATAACTTTTCATATTTAGGATTATTGAGGTTGTTCTTCAAAGAAATGTTTAAAATGGAATGATTCTCATTAATGTTAAATTTTAAAATTAAACAATAAAAAGTATTACTTACCATGGGCAGCCAGTAAAGCAAAGGCCCTATTGTATAGATGACTATCAGGACAAAAAGGCAAGATATTAGACAAGCCACCTGTAAAATACAAGACAGGCAGAAAAAGAAATCCTTGAATTTTTTTGTTATTCCAAAGTTATAGGGGGGAAAAGATCATTCTTAGTTCTTCCTGATAAGAAGAAACAAAATGCTGGCACATGATCATTAAATTATATAGACTGTTGTTACCTATATTTTGTAGTTGAAGGAACCCAAATGTGACAGCTGACAAACCAGTACAATCAAATGAAGTCAGCAATGAGAGAAAAGCAATTCTACACAAAGAAATAGGACACCATCAACTATTATCACACACCACAATTTTTGTTGTTTGTTTAATGGTGAAAATGACACTTCAATTGTACTTAAGACTACTGTTGTTCAGCCTGACCTCCCTTCTCATTTCTTAGTTATGTGGGTAATAACTGAATACACACAGCTTTAGAAGTTTTCTGGGCTGATGACAAATTTCCACAGAAGCCTTTGTGCTCTTCTTAGGAGTCCTTCATTACTATGAAAAAGTTATATGGGATTATGGAAGCAGTCTCTACAGTGAAATAAACAATTTTATTAATCTTAAAAAATCATTAGTATTGTGTTTTAACCAACTCAATATGTTGACAAAAGGCAATTCAAAACAGCTCACTTCTAACTAAGCTCCACTTGATGGAGAACCAGTTTCACATAAACAAATGTTCATGTCTTAATAGAAACATTTAGCCAAACTGTCAGCCTACCAAGAGAAAAGAGGCTTTCACAGGACCAAAAAGATACCTGAAATATAATTATGGAGGAATCAAAGGAAATAAAAGCATATTGGAGTGGTTAAAATAAATATATAGACCAATAATCAATAGTAAGGTCTCAGAGCAACTTGAGTTCTCAGACACTGCTAGTGGGACTTAAGATATGGTGCAGCCACTTCCAAAAAACGTTTGGCAGTTTCTCATGAAGTAATGTCTGACCTAAAACTACCTAAGAGAAATGAAAACATATGCCTTTCAAAGTACATGTAAATATTTATAGCAGCTTTATTCATAAACACCAAAACTATAAGAATTAAATTGTTTACCAATTGGTGAATAGATAAATTCTGGTACATCACTACAATAGAATACTACTCAATAATAAAGGGGCTTCCCTGGTGGCTCAGAGGTTAAAGCGTCTGCCCACAATGCAGGAGACCTGGGTTTGATCCTGGGGTCAGGAAGATTCCCCTAGAGAAGGAAATGGCAACCCACTCCAGTATTCCCATGGATGGAGGAACCTGATGGGCTACAGTCCACCGGGTCGAAAAGAGTCGGACACGACTAAGCGACTTCACTTTCACTTTTCACTTTCAATAATAAAGAGAATAGAGTATTGACACATGTAAGAGCATGGATGAAACAAAATCATAAAACTAACAGAAAAAAACTGATACAAGCTCCTTCCATATTTAGTGGAACTCCTCTACAGCATTCAGTTCAGTTCAGTTCAGTTCAGTTGCTCAGTCGGGTCTGATTCTTTGCAACCCCATGAACCACAGCACACCAGGCTTCCCTGTCCATCACCAACTCCCGGAGTTTACCCAAACTCATGTCCACTGGGTCAGTGATGCCATCCAACCATCTCATCTTCTGTCGTCCCCTTCTCCTCCTGTCCTCAATCTTTCCCAGCATCAGGGTCTTTTGAAATGAGTCAGCTCTTCACATCAGGTGGCCAAAGTATTGGAGTTTCAGCTTCAGCATCAAATCCAGTGAATATTCAGGACTGATTTCCTTTAGGATGGACTGGTTGGATCTCCATGCAGTCCAAAGGACTCTCAAGAGTCTTCTCCAGCACCACAGTTCAAAAGCATCAGTTCTTCGGCACTCAGCTTTCTTTATAGTCCAACTCTCATATCCATACATGACTACTGGAAAAACCATAGCCTTGACTAGATGGACCTTAGTCGTCAAAGTAATGTCTCTGCTTTTGAATATACTATCTAGTTTGGTCATAGCTTTTGTTCCAAGGAGTAAGTGTCTTTTAATTTCATGGCTGCAGTCACCATCTGCAGTGATTCTGGAACCCCAAACACTAAAGTCTCACTGTTTACATTGTTTCCCGATCTATTTCCCATGAAGTGATGGGACCAGATGCCATGATCTTCATTTTCTGAATGTTGAGCTTTAAGCCAACTTCTTCACTCTCCTCTTTCACTTTCATCAAGAGGCTCTTTAGTTCTTCACTTTCTGCCATAAGGGTGGTGTCATCTGCCTATCTGAGGTTATTGATATTTCTCCCGGGAATCTTGATTCCAGCTTCTGCTTAATCCAGCCCAGTGTTTCTCATGATGTACTCTGTATATAAGTTAAGCAAGGAGGTTGACAATATGCAGCCTTGATATACTCCTTTCCCGATTTGGAACCAGTCTGTTGTTCCATGTCCAAGTCTAACTGTTACTTCCTGAACTGCAAACAGATTTCTCAGGAGGCAGGTCAGGTGGTCTGGTATTCTCATCTCTGTCAGAATTTTTCACAGTTAGTTGTGATCAACACAGTCAAAGGCTTAGGCGTAGTCAAAAAAGAAGATGTTTTTCTGGAACTCTTGCTTTTTCGATGATCCAGCAGATGACGGCAATTTGATTTCTGGTTCCTCTGCCTTTTCTAAATCCAGTTTGAACTTCTTTAAGTTCATGGTTAACGAACTGTTGAAGTCTGGCTTGGAGAATTTTGAGCATTACTTGACTACCATGTGACAAAAGTGCAATTGTGCGGTAGTTTGAGCATTCTTTGGCATTGCCTTTCTTTGGAATTGGAATGAAAACTGACCTTTTCTAGCCCTGTGGCCACTGCTGAGTTTTCCAAATTTGCTGGCATATTGAGCGGATATTCATAGCATCATCTTTATGCTTTGAAATAGCTCAACTGGAATTCCATCACCTGCACTAGCTTTGTTCGTAGTGATGCTTCCTAAGGCCCACTTGACTTTGCACTCCAGGATGTCTGGCTCTAGGTGAGTGGTCACACCATCATGATTATCTGGGTCATGAAGATCTTTTTTGTATAGTGTTTCTGTGTATCCCTGCCACATTTCTTAATATCTTCTGCTCCTGTTAGGTCCATACCATTTCTGTCCTTTATTGAGCTCATTTTTGCATGAAATGTTCCCTTGGTATCTCTAATTTTCTTGAAGAGACCTCTAGTCTTTCCCATTCTATTGTTTTCCTCTATTTCTTTGCGTTGATCACTGAGGAAGGCCTTCTTATCTCTCCTTGCTATTCTTTGGAATTCTGCCTTCAACGTATATATCTTTCCTTTTCTCCTTTGCTTTTCACTTCTCTTCTTTTCTCAGCTATTTGTAAGGCCTCCTCAGACATCCATTTCGCCTTTTTGCATTTCTTTTTCCTGGGGATGGTCTTGATCACGGCCTCCTGTACAACGTCACAAATCTCTAATCATAGTTCTTCAGGCATTCTGTCTATCAGACCTAATCCCTTAACTTTATTTCTCACTTCCATTCTATTATCATAAGTGATTTCATTCAGGTCATACCTGAATGATCTAGTGGTTTCCCCTACTTTCTTTAAGTCTGAATTTGGCAGTAAGGACTTCATAATCTGAGCCACAGTCAGCTCCAAGTCTTGTTTTTGCTGACTGTATACAGCTTCTCCATCTTTGGCTGCAAAGAATATAATCAATCTGATTTCAGTGTCGACCGTCTGGTGATGTCCATGTGTAGAGTCTTCTCTTGTGTTGTTGGAAGAGGGTGTTTGCTATGACCAGTGTGTTCTCTTGGCAGAACTCTATTAGCCTTTGCCCTACTTTATTCTGTACTCCAAGGCCAAATTCGCCTGTTACTCCAGGTGTTTCTTGACTTCCTACTTTTGCATTCCAGTCACCTATAACAAAAAGGACATCCTTTTTTGGGTGTTAGTTCTAAAAGGTCTTGTAGATCTTCATAGAACTGTTCAACTTCAGCTTCTTCAGCATTACTGGTCGGAGACTTGGATTACTGTGATATTGAATGGTTTGCCTTGGAAACGAAAGAGATCGTTCTGTCATTTTTGAGATTGCATCCAAGTACTTCATATCAGACTTTTGTTGACTAGGAGGGCTACTCCATTTCTTCTAATGGATTCTTGCCCACAGTAGTAGATATAATGGTCATCTGTATTAAATTTGCCTATTCCATTCCATTTTAGTCACTGATTTCCAAAGTGTCAATGTTCACTCTTCTCGTCTCTTGTTTGACCACTTCCAATTTGCCTTGATTCATGGACCTAACATTCTAGGTTCCTATGCAATATTGCTCTTTATACCACTGGACCTTGCTTCCATCACCAATCACATCCACAACTGGGTGTTGTTTTTGCTTTGGCTTCGTCTCTTCATTCTTTCTGGAGTTTTTTCTCCACCAATCTTTGGTAGCTTATTGGGCAGGGAGTTCATCTTTCAGTGTCCTATCTTTTTATCTTTTCATACCATTCATGGGATTCTCAAGGCAAGAATACTGAAATGGTTTGCTCTTCCCTTCTCCAGTGGACAATATTTTGTTAGAACTCTCCACCATGTCCTGTCCATCTTGGGTGGCCCTACACACCATGGTTCATAGTTTCATTCAGTTAGACAAGGCTGTATTCCATGTGATCAGTTTGATTAGTTTTCTGTGATTGTGGTTTTCATTCTGTCTGCCTTCTGATGGATAAGGATAAGAGGCTTATGAAAGGTTCCTGATGGGAGAGACTGACTGAGGGGGGAACTGGGTCTTGTTCTGATGGGTGGGGCCATGCTTAGTAAATCTTTAACCCTATTTTCTGTTGATGGTTGATGCTGTGTTCCCTCCCTGTTTTTGACCTGAGGCCAAACTATGGGTGATTATTGTAATCATACTCAACGACTTGCCTGGAGAACCCTGCCCCACTGCTTGACTGTAAACTAAAGTGCCGTTTTTCAGCTGATGGAGAGAGAATTTTTCCCTGCTCACCTGTGAATAGAAGAGATTAATATACCCTTTTCAAAGGCTGGCCATACCTTTGTAGATGTTTTGCACGACTGAAGACCCTTTCATTTTACTTCCCCACTGTCTCTCCCTCTCTATTCTGCCTTCTGACTTTTCTTCCTCACTGCTTCCCTCTCTCTGATCTATAAAACAAACTGGCATCAAGACCCCAGTAAGATGGTTCTTCTGAGGTGCTAGCCTGCCGTCTTCTCGGTCTGCAGGCTTCCTGATTAAAGTCTCCTCCTTGTCTCAACACCATGTCTCTCAGGTTCATTGGCCTGTCATGAGGTGATCAGAGAGAGCTTGGACTCAGTAACACTTGTGTATTTTGTTTGTTTGGGTTTTTAAAACATGACCTTTGCCATACTGTTTTTAAAAGTAAACTCTCAAGATTTAGGTTACATTCTCTACCAGTATTTTATGGGGAGGCCTCTTGAATCTTAGTGATTTGAATCACTATTCATATACATTTTTGATTTAGGCCATACCTTAATGGTCTAGTGGTTTTTCCTACTTTCTTCAATTTGAGTCTGAATTTGGCAATAAGGAGTTCATGATCTGAGCCACAGTCAGCTCCCAGTCTTGTTTTTCCTGACTGTATAGAGCTTCTCCATCTTTGGCTGCAAAGAATATAATCAATCTGATTTCAGTGTTGACCATCTGGTGATGTCCATGTGTAGAGTCTTCTCTTGTGTTGTTGGAAGAGCATGTTTGCTATGACCAGTGCGTTCTCTTGGCAAAATTCTATGAGCCTTTGCCCTGTTTCATTCTGTACTCCGAGGACAAATTCATCTGTTACTCCAGGTATTTCTTGACTTCCTACTTTTGCATTCCAGTCCTCTATAATGAAAAGGACATCTTTTTGGGGTGTTAGTTCTAGAAGGTCTTGTAGGTCTTCATAGTACCGTTCAACTTCAGTTTCTTCAGCATTACTGGTTGGGGCATAGGCTTGGATTACCGTGATATTGAATAGTTTGTCTTGGAAACGAACAGAGATCATTCTGTCATTTTTGAGATTGCATCCAAGTATTGCATTTCGGACTCTTTTGTTGACCGTGATGGCTACTCCATTTCTTCTGAGGGATTCCTGCCCACAGTAGTAGATATAATGGTCATCTGAGTTAAATTCACCCATTCCAGTCCATTTTAGTTCACTGATTCCTAGAATGTCGACATTCACCCTTGCCATCTCTTGTTTGACCACTTCCAATTTGCCTTGACTCATGGACCTGACATTCCACGTTCCTATGCAATATTGCTCTTTACAGCATCAGACATTTTATTGAGGAAAAAGAAAGATAAAGAGCTAGCTGATTTTATTTGGATAGAAAATGAGAGACAGGCTGGATGCAGAAAATGATCACAGAGTGTGGAAAGGAAGCCTGAGAAGGAAGAAGTTTTAGGCATAGTCAGGATTAACTAAATTTAGATTGAAGTTAACTAAGTGGGTTTGTTAAGTAAGCCAATGCATACTGGAAGTTGATTTCTCTTTCTATTAAAAGTGCTCCTTTGGGATAACAGATTCTATGAGTTTCTGTACCCTTAAGTGATCTATATTTATTTTCTTTTAATTATTTTTGTGACTTTGGCTAAATAAATAGTTATTGTTTCAGTGACCTATGATCCTGCTGTGTTTTTAAATAATTTTGGTATTTCTAACACACTTCCCAAATATCAAAATCTAACTAAAGCACTTTTAATCTCCAGATAACTCTGGGACACTTTGAAGAAACATCTATGAGATATCTCAGAGAGGAATGTTAAACTAAGTTTATTTGGCATTTTTAATTCAGATATACAGTCAAATAATTGAAAATAAACTTGCGGCTATATTGCAAGAATAAATACCATTAGTATAGACATTCTAGAATTTATAGAAAGTGAAGTCACTCAATCGTGTCTGACTGTTTGCAACACTATGGACTGTAGTCCACCAGGCTTCTCTGTCCATGGGATTTTTCCAGGGAAGAATACTGGAGTGGATTGCCATTTGCTTTTCCAGGGGATCTCCCCAACCCAAGGTCGAACTCAGGTCTTCCATGTTGCAGGTAGACTCTTTACTGTCTGAGCCACCAGGGAATCAGAATTTATACAGATACCCTAACAGCCAATATGTTCTGATAAAATGTTATCAGTGATAATTCTAATCATTATCCTAAAATGTTATGTGTTACAGAAATATCCAAGTTTCCTGCTAATTACACTGTACTCAAGATTTTACCCATGATGTTTTAAGTTATATCCTTTATAGACAATCATAAGTTTACACTGCTTTTACAAAATAAACATTTTTCAAGAATACTCATAAAAAGAACCTTTTAAACAAATGTAAGTTTCTGATAGCCTTTAGACAATGACACTGAACTGGGTAACAAATGATGAACTCTAATGGAAGACCTGATTACTTCATGCAGACCAATAGGAATAAATTCGGTTCGGTTCAGTTCAGCCGCTCAGCAGTGTCCGACTCTTTGTGACCCCATGAATCGCAGCACGCCAGGTCTCCCTGTCCATCACCAACTCCCGGAGTTCACTCAGACTCACGTCCATAGAGTTGGTGATGCCATCCAGCCATCTCATCCTCTGTCATCCCCTTCTCCTCCTGCCCTCAATCCCTCCCAGCTTCAGACTCTTTTCCAATGAGTCAACTCTTCACATGAGGTGGCCAAAGTACTGGAATATCAGCTTCAGCATCTTTCCTTCCAAAGATCCCAGGGCTGATCTCCTTCAGAATAGACTGGTTGGATCTCCTTGCAGTCCAAGGGACTCTCAAGAGCCTTCTCCAACACCACAGTTCAAAAGCATCAGTTCTTCAGCGCTCAGCCTTCTTCACAGTCCAACTCTCACATCCATACATGACCACAGGAAAAACCACAGCCTTGACTAGATAGACCTTAGTCGGCACAGTAATGTTCCTGCTTTTGAATATACTATCTAGGTTGGTCATAACTTTTCTTCCAAGGAGTAAGCATCTTTTAATTTCATGGCTGCAGTCACCATCTGCAGTGATTTTGGAGCCCCCAAAAATAAAGTCTGACACTGTTTCCCCATCTATTTCCCATGAAGTGAGGGGATCGGATGGCATGATCTTCGTTTTCTGAATGTTGAGCTTTAAGCCAACTTTTTCGCTCTCCTCTTTCAGTTTCATCAAGCGGCTTTTTAGTTCCTCTTCACTTTCTGCCATAAGGGTGGTGTCATCTGCGTATCTGAGGTTATTGATATTTCTCCCGGGAATCTTGATTCCAGCTGTGTTTCCTCCAGTCCAGCGTTTCTCATGATGTACTCTGCATAGAAGTTAAATAAGCTGGGTGACAATATACAGCCTTGACGTACTCATTTTCCTATTTGGAACCAGTCTGTTGTTCCATGTCCAGTTCTAACTGTTGCTTCCTGACCTGCATACAGATTTCTCAAGAGGCAGGTCAGGTGGTCTGGTATTCCCATCTCTTTCAGAATTTTCCACAGTTTATTGTGATCCACACAGTTGAAGGCTTTGGCATAGTCAATAAAGCAGAAATAGATGTTTTTCTGGAACTCTCTTGCTTTTTCCATGATCCAGTGGATGTTGGCCATTTGATCTCTGGTTCCTCTGCCTTTTCTAAAACCAGCTTGAACATCAGGAAGTTCATGGTTCACGTATTGCTGAAGCCTGGCTTGGAGAATTTTGAGCATTACTTTACTAGCATGTGAGATGAGTGCAATTGTGCGGTAGTTTGAGCATTCTTTGGCATTGCCTTTCTTTGGAATTGGAATGAAAACGGACCTTTTCCAGTCCTGTGGCCACTGCTGAGTTTTCCAAATTTGCGGGCATATTGAGTGCAGCACTTTCACAGCATCATCTTTCAGGATTTGAAACAGCTCAACTGGAATCCCATCACCTCCACTAGCTGTGTTCGTAGTGATGCTTTCTAAGGCCCACTTGACTTCACATTCCAAGATGTCTGGCTCTAGATGAGTTATCACATCATCTTGATTATCTGGGTCGTGAAGATCTTTTTTGTACAGTTCTTCCGTGCATTCTTGCCACCTCTTCTTAATATCTTCTGCTTCTGTTAGCTCCAGACCATTTCTGTCCTTTATCGAGCCCATCTTTGCATGAAATGTTCCCTTGGCATCTCTAATTTTCTTGAAGAGATCTCTAGTCTTTCCCATTCTGTTTTCCTCTATTTCTTTGTATTGACTGCTGAAGAAGGCTTTCTTATCTCTTCTTGCTATTCTTTGGAACTCTGCATTCAGATGCTTATATCTTTCCTTTTCTGCTTTGCTTTTCACCTCTCTTCTTTTCACAGCTATTTGTAAGGCCTCCCCAGACAGCCATTTTGCTTTTTTGCATTTCTTTTCCATGGGGATGGTCTTCATCCCTGTCTCCTGTACAATGTCACGAACCTCCTTCCATAGTTCATCAGGCACTCTATCTATCAGATCTAGGCCCTTAAATCTATTTCTCACTTCCACCGTATAATCATAAGGGATTTGATTTAGGTCATACCTGAATGGTCTAGCGGTTTCCCCTACTTTCTTCAATTTGAGTCTGAATTTGGTAATAAGGAGTTCATGATCTGAGCCACAGTCAGCTCCCGGTCTTGTTTTTGTTGACTGTATAGAGCTTCTCCATCTTTGGCTGTAAAGAATATAATCAATCTGGCTTCGGTGTTGACCGTCTGGTGATGTCCATGTGTAGAGTCTTCTCTTGTGTTGTTGGAAGAGCATGTTTGCTATGACCAGTGCATTTTCTTGGCAAAACTCTATTAGTCTTTGCCCTGCTTCATTCCGCATTCCAAGGCCAAATTTGCCTGTTACTGCAGGTGTTTCTTGACTTCCTACTTTTGCATTCCAGCCCCCTATAGTGAAAAGGACATCTTTTTTGGCTGTTAGTTCTAAAAGGTCTTCATAAAACCGTTCAGTTTCTTCAGCGATACTGGTTGGGGAATAGACTTGGATAACTGTGATACTGAGTGGTTCGCCTTGGAGATGAACAGAGATCTTTCTGTCGTTTTTGAGATTGCATCCAAGTACTGCATTTCAGACTCTTTTGTTGACCATGATGGCTACTCCATTTCTTCTGAGGGATTCCTGCCCGCAGTAGTAGATGTAATGGTCATCCAAGTTAAATTCACCCATTCCAGTCCATTTTAGTTCGCTGATTCCTAGAATGTCAATGTTCACCCTTGCCATCTCTTGTTTGACCACATCCAATTTGCCTTGATTCATGGACCTGACATTCCAGGTTCCTATGCAATATTGCTATATACAGCATCGGATCTTGCTTCTATTTCCAGTCACATCCACAGCTGGGTATTGTTTTTGCTTTGGCTCCATCCTTCATTCTTTCTGGAGTTATTTCTCCACTGATCTCCAGTAGCATATTGAGCACCTAATGACCTGGGGAGTTCCTCTTTTGGTATCCTATCATTTTGCCTTTTCCTACTGTTCATGGGGTTCTCAAGGCAAGAATCCTGAAGTGGCTTGCCATTCCCTTCTGCAGCGGACCACATTCTGTCAGACCTCTCCACCATGACCTGCCCATCTTGGGTTGCCCCGCAGGCATGGCTTGGCTTCATTGAGTTAGACAAGTCTGTGGTCCTAGTGTGATTAGATTGACTAGTTTTCTGTGATTATGGTTTCAGTGTGTCTGCCCTCTGGTGCTCTCTTGCAACACCTACCATCTTACTTGGGTATCTCTTACCTTGGGCGTGGGGTATCTCTTCACGGCTGCTCCAGCAAAGCACAGCTGCTGCTCCTTACCTTGGACGAGGGGTATCTCCTTACCGCCGCCGTTCCTGACCTTCAACGTGGGATAGCTACCCCGTGTCTGAGGTCAGTGGCGGCCAGGAGGAGCTACCCCGTGTCCGAGGTCAGGGGCAGCAGCCTAGAGTGCCAGGCTGCGCAGGTGCAGGAAAGGCCAAGAGGAGCTACTCTGTGTCCGAGGTCAGGGGCGGCAGCTGGGAGGAGCTACCCCATGTCCGGGTCAGTGGCAGCTTGAAGGAGACACCCCTCGTCCGAGGCCAGGGGCGGTGACCCTGAGGAGTCACCCTGAGGCCAGGGGCGGCAGCTGGGAGGAGCCACCCACGCCCGAGGCCAGGTCCGGTGGCGGGAGGAGCAACCCGAGGAGCGGTGGCTGCACAAGCACAGGAGGAATCAATTACATGGGACTAAATAAATTGATAAATATGATCTATAACTTTGATTTTAAAACATACTTCCTCAAATCTGTTTTCTGGTAAACCTTTTTCTCTTATGTCATGATCTAAAACAAGCTGATAAAATATGTCTTTGTAAGCAAAGATAAAACATTTATCTTTTACTCTCTACATTATCCTGTCAGAATTTGGCTTCTGTAGCTGGTTCTCCTTCAGAGTTGATGGTTTACTGGAACTAGACTGCAACTAGTTATACTAATCATTGTTTTAATTTGCTGCTTATTTCCAAATTTTTTGTGCATTGTGTCTCTGCTACACTATGCCTTTGTCAGTGTTACTAGCTACATTACTTCTATCTGTCTATTTTATAAGACTGTTGTCTCTTACAGTGTGTAACCAAGCCTCCAACAAATGTAGGTGACTGGGCAACTTGAAACAATTGATCAGACATATAGTTCTGTATGCAATCAATAATTGTAAGAGTGTGATTCTAGCTATGGAAAAGGCAACAAGGGAAATATCTCCTGGATCATAATAGGTTAGAAGATAAACCATACAGAGAGTCTTTTATTATTATCTATCAGTAGGCTTAATCCAGAAGTTAATACCTTGAGTTGTATATCGAGAATTTTCACCTAATCTGGGAGCAGCTTCCCAGCACTGTGGAACAAAAATTGGTCATGAAATGTCTCCCAAATATTGGTCAAATTCCTGACCAAGGGGAGGGACTGAAAAATGGAGTATTTCCTGCTATATCAGTACACAAGGATTGTCACAGTCATCGGTGATTGCAGCCCTCCCCTGTGAGCTTCCGGCCCTAAGGGCACTTAGGAAGAACTACTGCAACCTGGCAGCCAGCAGACCGCAATCACACCCTAATGGTGAGCCTCAAGGAAGCCCAGGCTGTGAGAAACACGGGCCGCTGGCCCCAGAGAGCGGAGACGCACGTGAAAAGAATGATTTCAATGAGCCTGGACTCTTGCATCTTCCCTTACATAGAAAAGAGCTGAATTCCTTAACTTGAGATATTTGTCTTCCTTTAATTAACAACAATCTTTTGATGTTCAGACTGCCTCCCCTTTGCTGCAAAACTTCTATATAACCTGGCTCCTCCCCTTGCCTCCTCAGAGCAGTTGTATCCGGGTTACTTGAGATGCTTGAAGTCTTAAGAATTCCCACTGAATAAAACATAATTCTAAACTTTTAGGTTGTGAATATTTTTTAAGTCCACAACCTACCTATACCTGTAGACACGGCTGGAGGGAGAAGGCCATGCTAGCCATTTCCTTCCTAAGTAGTTTTCAAAGAATGCGAAGAATGTCTAGCACTCACAGTCTGCACAGCTTTCTGGAAAGTAGCGGAATGGCAATAAGAGTTCAGAAAGTGGGGAAAGAGAAAAAGGGTACCTGGTAACTGAGGCTATATTAAGTAGGATTTAAACGAAGTTGGAAGCAATAAGACAAATTCTGAAAAAATAAAGGAATATAGTTTGGCAAATTAGGACCCAGGGGCAATCTCAGTGCCACAGAAACCATGCCGGCCCTCATTTTCAGCTGTGGCTGAGCTCTGCCTGCAACAGGTGCTGCCTCTCACCCTTCATGGCTTGACTGTGCTTCTCAAACTGCCCGAAGAACACTGTCTCCGCTTTGTTGGAAGCAAAATAATAATAATAATAATAACACAGGGCAATAGGGGTGGGGAGGGTTACAGTGCTTTCTCCCCTAATTAACATTCTTTAAAAGCAAAGAAAGAAGAGAGACCCACCACACTTATTTGTGCTATATATCTAGGCAGCACCAAGACTTTCTTATTCTTAAAT
Organism: Capricornis sumatraensis; assembly: GCF_032405125.1. Taxonomy (NCBI): domain Eukaryota; kingdom Metazoa; phylum Chordata; class Mammalia; order Artiodactyla; family Bovidae; genus Capricornis; species Capricornis sumatraensis. Next base: position 91,944,940 of record NC_091079.1, read on the forward strand.
AGCCATGTTCTGCATGCCACATCTAAAGGAAATCACAATAAAAACGTTCTGACATGTGGAGGACAGAAATGTCTTTGGGCCTTTGACTATGGCACTTGGTATTCAACGATTAGTATTAGTATCTTTTGTTGTTTCAATTCAAACGTTTTTATTTGATTTTCTAAAGTATTGAAAGGCTTGATAATCAACTCATTTGTATATAAAATGGTCCCAAATGTGCTGTCTCATATAGCCACGTGTGACCCATGAGCGTTTGAAATGTAGCTGGTGGGTGTAGGAGATGCTGGAAATGTAAGATACACACCAGATTTTGAAATCTTAATTTAAAAAAAGAATATAAAATACATCATTAATAGTTTTTACATTATTTGTTGAAATAATACTTTTACTTCATTAAGTAAATTAAAATATAGTATTAAAATTAATATTACCAGTTTCCTTCTACTTTTTAAAACATAACTACCTGAAAATTTCAATTACCTATGTAGCTATCGTGTTTCTATGGTCCACTGCAAATTGGCACTTGCCATCTGCCTCTACAGGGAGGAAATCATGAGTTATGGCAGCTGCTGATTTAGAACATTCCCTGAAGAAAGTTCAGGGTGGAGAGTGGAAATGAGGCTCTCTGTGCTAAAAACTGGCAGGACGGTCTTCGGATAGTTAGATATTTTCAGGAGCTGATTTTATGAGCCCAATTCTTATATCCTTCATGGTGGTGACTTTCTTGTGTGTAGCAGAAAGCCTCATGAGACTAGCAGAAACCATCTGGAAAAAATAGATGCTTGATGGCATGTATCCCCCCTTCACCAAAAAATCAGGTGTACACTGACCTTCCCTCTGCCTCTTCGGAGTAGTTTCTCAAGAGCTGTCCGAGGTGCTGGCTCTTGGGCTGCAGTCCTCATTTTTCCCCAAATAAAACTGAACTCACAATTCTCTCCCATTGTTCATGTTTTGAAGTTGACACTATTCAATATTGCTTCTCCAAAGTCTATGATCCTAAGCCTGATTTCAAATGAAAGCATTTTTCCTGATTTCAAATGTATTTCAAGTATTAAGTGAGAATAAAAGCTCTTGCCTGACTTGATCTGTCCCTTCTTAAATCAGCAAAATTAACTAGTTTATAATCATCCAATACTTTCATTTTTCATTCATTCTTTCCACACTTAGTGAACACCTACTATGTGCTAAGTCTTGGGCTGGACACTGATGATATAGAGAACAAAAGCAGACAGGGACTCTCTAGGAGCTGAAGTTAAGAGCAGAAGGCAGAGTTCAATCGCATAATTACACTGATAAACATGGAAAGTCCAATAGAGCTAAGGTCTCTGAAGAAAAGAACACAGCTGGCCCAGAAGTCTTGGTGCAATCTGATGAATGGCAGGAGTTAACTTAGAAGGGAAGAGGAAGCAGCCACAGAGATAAAAGGGATAAAAGGAAGACACCAGAGTCATGAAGAAGGAGGTGCGGTGACTAGAGAGCTGAGAGTGAGGTGAACAGTCCAGGATGAGGCTGCGGGGGGAAGCACAGTTTGGGTAGCTGAAAGGTCAGAAAACTAAGACCTCTTATGGGCTCTGGGAGGAAGGAACAAGGCCATATCTGCATTTTAAAAGCTATCTTTCTACAGAAATACTCATAGTGTTTCTGAATGAGAAAGAGTCGATTGGTGAAATGATTGGCTATTATTAGCCTGAAAGTTGAAAGATTTTCATTCTTCTAGATTAACTTACTGGGTATAAGTCTAGTACGTACGAGAGAAAGAGAGATATTTTAAGGGCTCACTTTATGAAGCCTTGTCACATGGAAAGCTGGTTTCACAAATAGCCGATTAAAAAAAAACTTTTAAGACTTGGCTGTCCCAGTGCCTTCTTCAAATCATGTCTGTTATCCCCACATAAACTTAATAGTTGTAATGCCAAAATGACTACCATGGGAAAGCATCCTCAATTGGGGTATGCACATTAAATCAGATTACTTCCTTGTGCAGTTTAATGGGACTAGTTGAGCAGATTAGGGACAATCTCAACAAGCAAAACAGCACAAAAATACAGTGCTGCTGAGCTTTGCTTCTCTGAATTAGTATTTTGGGTGCCTTTTATTTCTTCTGAAGTCTAACAAAGAGAATATCATGCAGAACTGATGAAAGGAAATCTCACACATTCATCCTTGTAAGAAACGAGGTGGAAATCACTATAGAATCTTACAATTTTATAGATGTAAGTCTTCAGAGTAAGGAATGATATGTGAGTACACTATATATTAAACATTCAAATTTAGATTACAAATATTTGAGAGTTTGCAAAAATGTTTGTGCCAATGCACATTATGAACTTATGCTTTAAATCACGAGCTGCCTAAAAATCAAATTGTCATGTAAAACAACGGTGAATGAGAACTACACATCCTTGCTGATGAGTTGTGGCAATAATATGTCACACTATTATAGATTCAGAATTTGTTACTGCTTCCCCCCTGCACCATGGTACATTCATCAATAATTTTATTACTTTATTACATTTTAATGTTCATTTACCCGTCTTTCTCTTGCCACTTTCTCCCAAGGTCAAGAACTATACACTTTTCAAATTTACTCTTCTACAACACCCCCAAAAGGACTTATATAAAGTAGGCTACTAAATAATGGATTTGTTGCTCAGTAGGTAAAGGTTCACTTGCAGTGCAAGAGACACCAGTTGGATCTCTGGTCCAAGAAGATCCTACATGCCGCAGAGTAACAAAGCCGTGTGCCATACTGAGCCCACGTGCTGCAACTCCTGAAGCGCATGTCTATAGCGTAGGCTCTGCAACAAGAGAAGCCGCTGCAGTGCGGAGCTCATGCAGGGCGACAAAGAGCGCCCCCCACCGACTGCAACTGGAGAAAGCCTATGTGCAGCAACAAAGACCCATCACAACCAAGTAATAAAATTTAGAAGTCCTAAAAATAAAATAAAATATGCACGAACTGTTTTAACAATGGTTAGCTGTTCGTGTTAATGTATTAAACAAACACACACATGAACTTCCTTGTATAGAACAGTGGTTAAAAATACAAGATTTGGAGTAAATCTATCTGGATTCAAATCTCAGCTCTGCCACTTTCTAGCTCCGTGACCTGGGTAAGTTAGTTTAACCCTCTTTTCCTCAATGTTTTCATGTGGAAATCTAGGATAATAATTATGCCTCCTTCATAGAGTTTCCTAAAATATTAAATGAGTTCATTTATTTAAAAAAAAAAAAAAAGCATGACATGCAATGCTTGGTATATAACTCAATATATGCTTCCACCAACACCACCACCATCCTCACCATCACAGTATCATCTTAATTACCACCGTTGATATCTTACTAGTATCGAGCATAATAACTAGTGTACAGGAGGCTCTAAAATGTCAAACTGATTTGAGTTCCTAAAACACACAATTGTTTCATTAAGCCAAAATGTGGATAGACATTGTATTATTTATTCACATACTTGTACATCTCTATAGACGGGAATTTCAGTATCAGGGACTGATGTTGCATACAATGGCTTTCATTCTATTTAAAGGAAATGAACTAACATTTTAACATTTCAAACTGACGGGTTAGATTAGCAAAAAGTAAAATCAGAGGCACCACTGGAGGGAGCTTTCGCTCAACGATTGACAACAAGAAAACTGCCCCTAGTACAGGACGTTTTTCCTTTTGTCTGCTCATTGAATCCTTCAGCTTCTCAAGGATCGTTCCTAAGAAAGGGAACAGATAAACTGCCTTGATGCTAGTTTTAAGAGACTAAAGAAATAGCAATAGTCTCGGGAATGTAGAGAGACGCTCATTGCTCTCTCTCAGTCCTGCGCCTGCTGAAGAATAAAGTTACCTGTGTCTTTGCTCCCGTGCTGTACAGGCCAGCAGTTCTTCCCATGGCAGCTGCACTTGGAATACAGAAGAAGAACGAAGCAATCACGTTGCTGAGGCCATGAGCCAGGAATTCCTACAGGAATGATAGCAGGGAAATGTATCATTTCCTAATCACAATCCACTTTTAGCGTGTGTGTGTGTGTGTGTGTGTGTGTGTGTGTGTGTGTGTGTGTGAGATGTGCTCAGTCATGCCCAACTCTTTGCGACACCATGGACTATAGCCGGCCAGACTCCTCTGTCCATGGAGGAGTCTGTTTATTGAGGCAAGAATACTGGAGTGGGTTGCCGTTTCCTACTCGATGCGATCTTCCTGATCCAGGGATGGAACCTGCATCGCTAGCGTCTCCTGCACTGACAGGTGGATTCTTACCACTGTGCCACCTGAGAAGCCCAAATTTTAGAGGCCACAGATAAAGCTTGCCATAGAATGAGACATCTTTTGTACTCTATTTCTGTTCTCTCCACTAGTTGTAATTTAACCATCATTCTAAAAATAGCTAACATTTACTGAGTGCTTACAATGAGCCAGAAACTGTTCTGAGCCCTTTATTCATTCAATCCTGTAACAATAACAACTTTATAGGGAAGCACAAGGTATTTACTGTATCTGCTGCCACTTACTCAGGTTTCAAGTTACTATAATAAAGGGTTTTGTTCCCACCACTCCACCTATGACCTCCAGAGTGCAAAATTCGATGGTTAATTCCTACCTCCCCAGGCAGTAAAGGTGGCATTTGACACGATCGCTCACATTCTCCGCCTTCAAGCCTACTTCCTGGTCCCTCCTGAGCCTCTCACCCTCCCGGTTTCCTCCGACCTCCCTGCCCACCGCTTCTCAGCCTCCTCTGTGGTCCCTTCTCATACAAACAATCACAAATATCGGATCACTTCTTTCTCTATTCTGAGCTACCCCAAAACATGTTGACAGCTGCCATATTTATATCTCCAAGCCTAGACCACTCTTTTAAACTTCAGACTGGTATAGGCAAGCTATTACTCAGCATTTTCATTTGAATGGCTAACAGGTATCCCAAGCTTAATTAATCAGGCTATTGCTCTACATACTCCCTCTCTGGTCCTCCCACACCCTTCCCCACCTCAAGCTCTATTTGTTTGGGCCAAAAGCTTCAGACAGAGTCTTGACTTCCCCTTTGCCCAAATGGTGCCCACATCCAATTCACAATCTGTCCACTTCCCAGCTCCATCATTGCTACATCCTGGGCCAAGTTATCAGATGTCACCTGGATTCCTGCAGAAGCTTCCTAATACTTTTCTGCTTCTGCTGTTGCCAGGAACACAGATAAAAATCCCTGCCCTCACAGACTGGTGTTCTAGTGGAGGGATGCTACCAATAAACAAGATGAATACAGAAAGTAAAACAGAGAGTGGAAAGTTTTGGAGAGTGGGATTTAGCTTACCAAGCAAGGCCACTCTAAGAAGGAAATATATAAATAAAGGAGGAATGCAGCTACTTGAGGGTATAGAATTTCTGGAAAAGGGAACAGCAAGTACAGACATCCTGAGCTAACAACATAGCTAGTAAACTCAAGAAAAAAAACAAGTAAGAAAGTGAGGCTAGAACAGGCTACAAAAAAAAATATGAGATCATAGAGGAAAAGGGATGGTAGCAAGGTCAGGTAGGGCCTTGTAAGCCTTGGCAATAGGCTTTTAATCTAAGTACTATGGGAAGCCACTGGGAGATTCTGAGATGAAAAAAGAGACGGCCTGTGTTATGCACCATTCTATCCCTTGTTCCTAGACTGGTGTCTGCCATACAGTAGGGTTCAATACACATCTGTTGAATGAATAAATCTGCTTTTTGTACAGATGACAAAACTGGGGCATAGCAACCATTTCAGAGTGAGATTTAGACAGAGGTACTTTGGCCTTCTAACCACTCCTGCACAGCTATGTCTGCAGACCTGTGTAGGAATGTAGGGCCATGGGCTTTGGGACAAAACACTAGCAGAAGTAGATTCAGAAACATTCTCAATAAAATCTTCATCCGTTGTATGCTGAGAAACCCTTTCATCCTTTAGTTTTTCACTAAGAAGAGTAATAGTGTTCTTTGTACTTTGAAATCTGAATTTTTTTTAAAAGTTGGCATGCAATCATAAATATATTTAGATTTTCTCCTAAAAACAAAAGGAACATCAAGATATCCCTCTATTTAAAAACAAAAGTGTACTATAACCAACCCACAAAGCTCAGATTTTCACCTTTCTATCAATGATTTACAGATTTTTGTTTTGGTTTGTGCTATCCATTCTTGTTATACACTTAGGAGAGCTGTATTTTTCAGAAGTTCAACATTTTCAGCATCTGGGAGTACACGTCAAAATGACACAGTAGCTATGGAGAGGTGTGGAGAGGGACTGGGACATACTACACCTGATTGTCATCAACTGAATATCTGAATTTTTTGGCAGATCCTTGCGCAAGAGCCAGTGAGGCCACATAGCCGACAAGTGCCACTCCAAAGGCTTCAGTGATGACCGCAGAGAGGATGTTCATTGGGGGAGCTCGAGGTGGAGGAATCCTGTGAAAGAAAGACCATATCGAACTCATCAACTCATATGTAATTTCTTTAACAACTTGCAGCGAATTCAACTATGGTAATGACTCTGAAGTTGACACAAAATACATGAAATACCCCTGAGAAAACCAAGCAGCCTTGCCCTTAGAAGCCTTTTATTCTCTACATTTTTTGGAGAAAAGCAAAATCACAAAGAACACCATAGAGAGAGCACCACACATTTAACTTTCATTTACTTCCAGGAAATTTAAGTTATAGCACAGAAACTTTGACTCAACAAAAATTTCCTTCATCAGAACAAAAGCAAATCCAGAACATTCTTTTATTGAATCTTTTGAAACATTTATGTGGCTGGCGCTAGAAACTGTATTTCCTGCCTTGAATAGTTTACTGTGAGTTATGATTCTTTGAGCTAATCCTTAAGTTTGCCATTGAGTTAATTATGTTTTTAACTTGACCCTTTCATGGTGCACTTAATGATTGTTAAAAAAAGAGACAACAGGCCCACTGTGGAGTCATTTGTGCTAAGCCCCATGTAAGCAAATCAAGAATTAATACCTAACTTAAGTGAAGTTTTACCTTATTCCAGGAATATAACCTGAGTCAGTCAGCCTGGAATTACCTGGTCAACACCAGTGAGGTAATGTGCCCTTCCATACCCCACAGGAAGGTGAACTTACCTGAAACAATCCACTCTGCTAAAAACTCCCTTTTCCTGTCCTCCTGACTATAACGCCTTTTATTTTGTTTAGCTCTTCAGAGAGCCTTTTGATTTGGTAGATGGGCTGCTGCTCAATTAAGGAATTACTGAAGAAACCCAATAGACCTCTAAGTGTACTTAGCTGAATTTTATTTTGTGACTCTATGTACCATATGTTATGAAAAATATCTATATAGGCTCCATCTACCCTCTGTTGCAAAACATGGGACAACATAAGAGCTAACATTGTTTCTCAATTTTACTTTTTGTTATTTTTTTATTGCAGTGTAGCAGACTAACAACGTTGTGATAATTTCAGGTGGGAAGCAAAAGGACTCAGCCATGCATACATATATATCCACTCTTTCCCAAATTCCCCTCCCATCCCGGCTGCCACTAATATTGAGCAGAGTTCCATGTGCTATGGAAGGTCTTCGCTGGTTACCCACGTTAAATATAGCAGTGTGTACATGCCCATCCCAAACTCCTTAACTACCCCTTCCCCAATCCTTTTCCCCAACAACCATAAGTTTGTTCTTTAAGTTTGCGAGTCTCTTTCTGCTCTGTAAGTACATTTGCATCATTTTTTTTTAGGTTCCACATATAAAGGATATCATACAATATTTCTCCTTCTCTATCTGACTTACTTTATTCACTATGACAATCTCTAGGTCCATCCATGTTGCTGCACATGACATTATTTCATTCCTTTCAATAGCTGAGTAATATTTCATTGTCTACATGTACAATTATCCATTACTGTCAACAGACATTTAGGTTGCTTCCATTTCTTGGCTAGTGTATACAGTGCTGCAATGAACACAGGTTGCATGTACCCTTTCAGATTATATTTTGCTCCAGATATATCCCCAGGAGTGGGACTTCAGGGTCATATGTTAGCTCTGTTTTTAGATTTTTAAGAACCCTCCATACTGTGCTATATAATAGCAGTACCACTTTACATTCACACCAACAATGTAGGAGGGCTCCCTTCTCTCCACACCCTCTCCAGCACTTACTGTTTGTGAATGACCATTGTGGTTTGATGATAGCCATTCTGGCTGGAAAATGATCAGGGGAAGCCTGGCATGCTGCAGTCCATGGGGTCACAAAGAGTCAGACGTGACAGTGACTGAACAACAAATTCTGGCTGGTGTGAGATGATACCTCACTGAGGTTTTGAATTGCTTTTGTCTAGTAATTAGTGATGTTGAACATCTTGTTATGTGCTTCTTGGTCATTGGTATATCTTCTTTTGAGAAATGTCTATTTAGGTCTTCTGCCCATTTTTAAACTGGATTATTTATTTTAATGCTGTTAAGTATCATGAGCTGTTGGTAAGTTTTGGAAACTAACTCCTTGTCAGTCACATTTTTAGCAAATATTTTTTCCCAGTATGTCTTTTCTTTATTGTTTCCTTTGCTATGCAAAAGTTTTGAGTTTAAGTACATTCTATTTGCATATTTTTGTTTTTATTTCCATATTCTGGGAGACAGATTAAGAAAGATATTGCTGTGATTTACATCAGAGTGCTCTGCCTATGTTTTCCTCTGGGAGTGTTATCGTGTTCATTGTCATATTTAGATCTTTAAACCATTTTGAGCTTATTTTTCTGTATGATGTCAAAGAATGATCTAATTTCACTTTTTAACATGTGAGCTTTGCTGGTGGCTCAGAAGGTAAAGAATTCACCTGCTATGTGGGAGACCTAGGTTCAGTCCCTGGGTTGAGAAGATCCCCTGGAGGAGGGCATGGCAACCCGCTCCAGGACTTCCCTGATAGCTCAGCTAGTAAAGAATCCACCTGCCAAACAAGAAACCCTGGGTTGATTCCTGGATCAGGAAGATCCCCTGGAGAAGGACTCCAGTATTCTTGAGCTTCCCTGGTGGCTCTGATGGTAAAGAATCTGCCTGCACTGTGGGAGGCCTGGGTTAGATCTCTAGGTTGGATCTCTGGAAAAGGGCACGTGAACCCACTCCAGTATTCTTGCCTGGAGAATCCCCATGGACAGAGGAGCCTGGCGGAATACAGTCCATGGGGTAGCAAAGGTTTGGACATAACTAAGCAACTAAACACACAGCACACAAATTTCATTTTTACATGTCGCTGTCCAATTTTCCCAGCACCTTTTGTTGAAGAGACCATCTTTCCAGCATTATGTTGTCTTGCCTCCTTTGTCATAGATTAATTAACCAGAAGTGTGTGAGTTCATTTCTGCACTTTCAATCCTGTTCCATTAATCTATGTTTCTATTGTTGTTCTAGTCCCATCCTGTTTTGATTTGTAGTATAATCTGAAATCAGGGCACATGGTTCTTAGAGCTCTTTCTTTTTCAAGATTGCTTTGGCCATTCTGGGTCTATTGTGTCTCCATACAAATTTTAAGATTTTTTGTTCTAATTCTATGAAAAATGCCACTGGTGATTTGATAGGGAGTGCACTGAATCTGTAGATTGCCTTGGGTAGTATGGTAATTTTTCCAATATTGATTCTTCTAATCTACAAACATGTTATATCTTTCCATCTCTTTGTGTCTTTGATTTCTTTCATCAACATCTTATAGTTTTCTGAGTATAGGTCTTTTGTCTCTTCAAATAATCTTATTCCTAGGTATTTTATTCTTTTTAGTGTGATAATAAATGGAATTGTTTCTTGAATATCTCTTACTAATATTTCATTGTTAATGTATAGAAATGCAAGTGATTTCTGTGTATTAATTTTGTAACTTGCAAATCTTTGTTGTTGTTGTTCAGTTGCTCAGTCATATCTGACTCTTTACGACCCCATGGACTGCAGTGCAGCCGGCTTCCCTGTCCCTCACTATCCCCCAGAGTTTGCTCAAATTCATGTCCATTGAGTTGGTGATGCCATCCAACCATCTCATCCTCTGTCATCCCCTTCTCTCCCACCTTCAATCTTTCCCAACATCAGGGTCTTTTCAAATGAGTCAGTTCTTCGCATCAGGTGGCCAAAGTATTGGAGTTCCAGCTTCAACATCAGTCCTTCCAATGAATATTCAGGACTGATTTCCTTTAGGATGGACTGGTTGGATCTCCTTGCAGTTAACAGGACTCTCAAGAGTCTTCTCCAACACCACGGTTCAAAAGCATTTATTCTTCAGTGCTCAGCCTTCTCTATGGTCCAACTCTCACATCCGTACATGCCTACTGGAAAAACCATAGCTTTGACTATACGAACTTTTGTTGGCAAAGTGATGTCTCTATTAGCTTTGTAACCTGCAAATCTACCAAATTCATTGATGATTTCTAGTAGCTCTCTGGTAGCATCTTTAAGATCTTCTGTGTATAGCATCATGTCATCTGCAAGCAATGACTGTTTTACTTCTTTCCCCATTTGGATTCCTTGTATTCGTTTTCTTCTCTGATTACCGTGGATTGGACTTCCAAACTGTGTTTGATAAGTGATAAGAATGGAATTCTTGTCTTCTTCCTGATCTTTGAGGAAATACTTTCAGATTTTCACGCTGACTATGATGTTAGCTGTAGGCTTGTCTTATGGCTTTTTATTATGTTGAAGTGTATTCTCTCTGTGCTCACTTTCTGGAGACATTTTAGCAAAAATGGGTGCTGAATTTTATCAAAACCTTTTATGTATTAATTGAGATGATCATGTGTTTTTTATTCTTCATTTATTGATGTGGTTTATCACATTGACTGATATGTAGATCTTGAAAAATACTTGCATCCCTGGTATGAAGCTCATTTGATCAATATGTATGATCTTTTTAATGTATTGTGGGATTCAGATTACTAGTATTTTGTTGAGAATTTTTGTATCTATGGTCATCAGTGATATTGGCCTGTAATTTTCTTTTTTCATGGTATCTTTTTCTGGTTTTGGTATCAGGGTGATGGTGGCCTCATAAAATGAGTTTGGAAATGTTCCTTCCTCTGCAATTTTTTGAAACAGTTTCAGAAGGATAGGTATTAGCTCTTCTCTAAATGTTTGATAGAATTTGACTGTGACGCCATCAGGGCCTGGATTTTTGTTTGGTGGGAGTTTTTTATTCACAGTTGCAATTTCAGCGTTTGTGATTGGTCTGCCATATTTTCTGATTCTTCCTGATTCAGTTTTGGGAGACTGTATCTTTCCAATAATATGTCCATTTCTTCAAGGTCATCCATTTTATTAGCATACAATCGCTCATAGTAGTCTTTTATGATCCTTTGTATTTCTATAGAGTCAGTTGTAACTTTTCTCACTACTAATTTTATTGATTTGAGTCTTCTCTCTCTTTTTTTTTCTGGATGAGTCTGGCTAAAAGTTTATTACTTTTGCTTTTCAAAGAACCATCTCTTAACTTCATCAATCTTTGCAATTATTTTCTCTGTCTCTATTTCATTAATTTCTGCTCTGATCTTTATGATTTATTTCCTTCTACTTAACTTCAGGTTTTATTTCTTTTTTCTCTAGTTGTTTTAAGTGTAAGGTTAGGTTTTATCCCTTGTTTCTTGAGGTAAAAGTGGTAGGAGTATATTGCTCTAAACTTCTTTCTTAGAACTGCTTTTGCAGCATCCCATAGGTTTTGGAAGGTTTAACTTTCGTTTTCTTCAGTGATCCATTGGTTATTTAGTAGCATATTGTTTAGCTGCCATGTTTGTGGTTTTTTTAATATTTTTTTTTAATTGGAGGACAATTGCATTACAATACTGTGTTGGTATCTGCCGTACATCAACATGAGTCAGCCACAGGTATACACATGTCCCCTCCCTGCTGAGCCCCCTTTCCCATCTTCCACCCCATCCCACCCCTCTGGCTTGAACAGAGCACTTCATTGAGCTCCCTGTGTCACACAGCAAATTCCCACTTGCTCTATATTTTACATTGGTAATGTATATATTTACATACTATTCTCTGTTTGTCCGACCCTCTCCTTCCCCCACTGAGTCCACAAGTCTTTTCTCTATGTCTGCATCTCCACTGCTGCTCTGCAAATGGGTTCTGTTTTGAGGTGCCCCTGTGTTGGGTGCATATATATTTATAATTGCTTTATCTTTTTCTTGGACTGAATTATTGATCATTATGTAGTGTCCTCCTCATCTCTTACGACAGCCTTTGCTTTGAAGCCTATTTTTTCTGATATGAGTATTGCTGCTTCAGTTTTACTGCGATTTCCACTTGCAGAGAATACATTCTCCCATTCCTTTACTCTCAGTCTGTCAGTGTCCCTAGGTCTGCAGTGGGTCTTCTGTAAACAGCATACTTATGGGTCTTTTTTTAATCCACCCAGCAAATCCACTGTCTTTGGTTGGTGCATCTAATCCATTTACATTTAAGATAAGTATCAATATGTATGATCTTATTACCATTTTCTTAATTGTTTAGGGTTTATATTTGAAGGTCTTTTCCTTCTCTTAAGTTTGTGCCTAGAGAAGTTCCTTTCAGTTCAGTTCATTTCAGTCGCTCAGTCATGTCCGACTCTTTGTGACCCCATGAATAGCAGCACGCCAGGCCTCCCTGTCCATCACCATCTCCTGGAGTTCACTCAGGCTCACATCCATCGAGTCCATGATGCCATCCAGCAATGTCATCCTCTGTCGTCCCCTTCTCTTCCTGCCCCCAATCGTCCCAGCATCAGAGTCTTTTCCAATGAGTCAACATTTCGCATGAAGTGGCCAAAGTACTGGAGTTTCAGCTTTAGCATCATTCCTTCCAAAGAAATCCCAGGGCTGATCTCCTTCAGAATGGACTGGTTCGATCTCCTTGCAGTCCAAGGGACTCTCAAGAGTCTTCTCCAATACCACATTTCAAAAGCACCAATTCTGTGGTGCTCAGCCTTCTTCACAGTCGAACTCTCATATGCATACGTGACCACTGGAAAACCATAGCCTTGACTAGATGGACCTCAGTCAGCAAAGTAATGTCTACTTTTGAATATACTATCTAGGTTGGTCATAACTTTTCTACCAAGGAGTAAGCATCTTTTAATTTCATGGCTGCAGTCACCATCTGCAGTGATTTTGGAGCCCAGAAAAATAAAGTCTGACACTGTTTCCACTGTTTCCCCATCTATTTCCTATGAAGTGATGGGACCGGATGCCATGATCTTCGTTTTCTGAATGTTGAGCTTTAAGCCAACTTTTTCACTCTCCACTTTCACTTTCATCAAGAGGCTTTTTAGCTCCTCTTCACTTTCTGCCATAAGGGTGGTGTCATCTGCATTTCTGAGGTTATTGATATTTCTCCCGGCAATCTTGATTCCAGCTTGTGTTTCTTCCAGCCCAGTGTTTCTCATGATGTACTCTACATATGTTAAATAAGCAGGGTGACAATATACAGCCTTGACGTTCTCCTTTTGCTATTTGGAACCAGTCTGCTGTTCCATCTCCAGTTCTAACTGCTGCTTCCTGACCTGCATATAGGTTTCTCAAGAGGCAGGTCAGGTGGCCTGATATTCCCATCTCTCTCAGAATTTTCCACAGTTTATTGTGATCCACACAGTCAAAGGCTTTAGCATAGTCAATAAAGCAGAAATAGATGCTTTTCCGGAACTCTCTTGCTTTTTCCATGATTCAGCAGATGTTGGCAATTTGATGTCTGGTTCCTCTGCCTTTTCTAAAACCAGCTTGAACATCAGGGAGTTCACAGTTCACATATTGCTGAAGCCTGGCTTGGAGAATTTTGAGCATTACTTCACTAGTGTGTGAGATGAGTGCAATAGTGCGGTAGTTTAAGTATTCTTTGGCATTGCCTTTCTTTGGAATTGGAATGAAAACGGACCTTTTCCAGTCCTGTGGCCACTGCTGAGTTTTCCAAATTTGCTGGCATATTGAGTGCAGCACTTTCACAGCATCATCTTTCAGGATTTGAAATAGCTCAACTGGAATTCTATCACCTCCACTAGCGTTGTTCATAATGATGCTTTCCAAGGCCCACTTGACTTCACATTCCAGGATGTCTGGCTCTAGATTAGTGATCACACCATCATGATTATCTGGGTCTTGAAGAGCTTTTTTGTACAGTTCTTCATGTATTCTTGCCACTTCTTCTTAATATCTTCTGCTTCTGTTAGCTCCATACCATTTCTGTCCTTTATCGAGCCCATCTTTGCATGAAATGTTCCCTTGGTATCTCTAATTTTCTTGAAGAGATCTCTAGTCTTTCCCATTCTGTTGTTTTCCTCTATTTCTTTGCATTGATCACTGAAGAAGGCTTTCTTATCTCTTCTTGCTATTCTTTGGAACTCTGCATTCAGATGCTTATATCTTTCCTTTTCTGCTTTGCTTTTCACCTCTCTTCTTTTCACAGCTATTTGTAAGGCCTCCCCAGACAGCCATTTTGCTTCTTTGCCTTTCTTTTCCACGGGGATGGTCTTGATCCCTGTCTCCTGTACAATGTCACGAACCTCAGTCCATAGTTCATCAGGCACTCTATATATCAGATCTAGGCCCTTAAATCTATTTCTCACTTCCACTGTATAATCATAAGGGATTTGATTTAGGTCATACCTGAATGGTGTAGCAGTTTTCTCTACTTTCTTCAATTTGAGTCTGAATTTGGTAATAAGGAGTTCATGATCTGAGCCACAGTCAGCTCCCGGTCTTGTTTTTGTTGACTGTATAGAGCTTCCTCATCTTTGGCTGCAAAGAATATAATCAATCTGATATTGGTGTTGACCATCTGGTGATGTCCATGTGTAGAGTCTTCTCTTGTGTTGTTGGAAGAGGGTGTTTGCTATGACCAGTGCATTTTCTTGGCAAAACCCTATTAGTCTTTGCCCTGCTTCATTCCACATTCCAAGGCCAAATTTGCCTGTTACTCCAGGTGTTTCTTGACTTCCTACTTTTGCATTCCAGTCCCCTATAATGAAAAGGACATCTTTTTTGGGTGTTAGTTCTAAAAGGTCTTGTAGGTCTTCATAAAACCGTTCAACTTCAGTTTCTTCAGTGTTACTTCTTGGGGCATAGACTTGGATAACTGTGATATTGAATGGTTTGCCTTGGAGACGAACAGAGATCATTCTGTCGTTTTTGAGATTGCATTCAAGTACTGCATTTCAGACTCTTTTGTTGACCATGACGGCTACTCCATTTCTTCTGAGGGATTCCTGCTTGCAGTAGTAGATGTAATGGTCATCTGAGTTAAATTCACCCATTCAAGTCCATTTTAGTTCGCTGATTCCTAGAATGTCGATGTTCACCCTTGCCATCTCTTGTTTGACCACTTTCAATTTGCCTTGATTCCTGGACCTGACATTCCAGGTTCCTATGCAATATTGCTCTTTACAGCATCGGACCTTGCTTCCATCACCAGTCACATCCACAGCTGGGTATTGTTTTTGCTTTGGCTTCATCCCTTCATTCTTTCTAGAGTTATTTCTCCACTGATCTCCAGTAGCATATTGGGCACCTATTTGGTGCTAGTGAATTCTCTTAATTTTTGTTTGTCTGTAAAACTTTTGATTTCTCCATCAAATCTGAGCAAAGTCATGCTGGTTAGAGTATTCTTGGTTGTACGTTTTTCCCTTTCATCACCTTAAATACATTGTGCCATCCCTTTCTGACTTGTAGAATTTTGGTTGAGGAATCAGCTGATAATACATAAAACATACAAGGGTATGTGTCATGCTTCCCTTGTTGCTTTTAACATTTTGTTCGTCTCAAATTGTTGTCAGTTTGATTGCTATGTGTCTCAGTGTATTCCTCTTTGGGTTTATCCTAACTAGGACTCTCTGCATTTCAAGGGTTTGGGTGATTATTTCTTTTCCCACTTTAGGGAAGTTTTCAACTCTCATCTCTTCAAATATTTTCTCAGGTGCTTTCTCAGTCTCTTCATCTTCTGGCACCCCTATAATGTGAATGCTGGTGCATTTAATGTTGTCTCAGAAGTCTCTTAGGCTGTCTTCGTTTCTTTTCATTCTTTTCTTCTATATTCTGCTTTGCTGCAATGATTTCCACCATTTTGTCTTCCAGGTCACTTACCCATTCTTCTTCCTCAGTTATCCTGCTCTTGATTCCTTCTAGTGGATTGTTCGTCTCCATTTCTTTGTCCTTTAGCTCCTCTAGGTCTTTGGTAAACATTTCTTGCATCTTCTCCATTCTTTTCCCAGGACCTTGGATCATCTTCACTATCATTCTGAATTCTTTTTTCTGAAGCTTGCCCTCTCCACTTCATTTAGTTGTTCTTTTAGTTTGATTTTATCTTGTTCCTTCACCTGGAACATAATCCTCTGGCTTTTCATTTTGATTAACTTTCTGTGGTTGTGGTTTTTGTTCTTGAAGTTGGCGGGATTGTAGTTCTTTCTACTTCTTCTGTCTGCCCTCCTGTGGATGAGGCTAAGAGGGTTGTGCAACTTCTATTTCTCAGTTTTAAACAACTGTTTAAAATATTTCTTCCAACTAATACCCAGTCATTGTCTTTTTTTTTTTTTTGAAAACCACTTGAGCCAAAGTATCATTGTTTATTTATCCCTGATGATCCTATGTGACAGTTACCTTCTGTCTTTAAAGAAAAATCCCTCTGGGCCAACAGTAGAAGAAAAGGGGGAAATAATTTACATTGATCTAATACTGAGCATGTAAACTGAATGTTCAGCACTTTCACAGTAGCAATTTTATTAAATTCTCCCCACAATCCCCAGATCAAGTACCATGAGTGTAATGTATAGAGAAGAAAACATTCTAAAAAATGTATCTTAATCACAAAGTGATGGTAGAGCTGGGATTCAACCTCAGCTCCATCTCTTATCAATGCCATACTTTTTCTATGATTCTTTAAGAAGATGAGTTTGTAAAAGTCACTCAAAATAAAGGATAACTACACTAGATGAAGGAGAGGCATGGTATTTTTTGCCCACTCCCTCAAGTTTAACCCTAAGTCAAACTGATTCATACCATTACAAGCCCTAAGACATATACATAAAAGTGTCTCAAACTATAAGAAATTTTGTTTCATGAAAATAAAGCTTGCCTAATTATTAATAATGATAAATTAACCTATAGGAATAAAAAAACAATAAACTGAATTTGAAGGTAAAGTAGAGAACCCTTCAGAAAACACAAGATGATTCCAATAATCACTATTGGCCTATGTCTGGAAGATAAAAATATAGAGAAGCCAACAACTCTAATTTTGCCCCAAATCTATAAATATTGGTGTATAGCACAGCCCATTAAAAGAGAATAATTCATAAGACATCCTCTTTATCCCCTAAGATGATGTTGCTTCCTTTCAGGATATATTTGGAAAAATATTTTGTGCTTTCAGGGTGAACACGTCTTCCTTTTGTTAATCTTCTCTTCGTGTCCAAAGGAAGGCTTTAAGACAGGCGGGAAACATGCTCTCATTTCTATTTCCACTCTCTCCTTCACCAGTGCATACCATTCATGTCTATATGTTTGCTATTTAAGATGATGCTTGTGTATTTTTATTATATTTTAAGTGAAATAAAAATAGTCATAGGAATGTGTGAGTAGAAGAGGGAAGACTAGAGCATGACTCTAATTTGGAAATTCAATGTTCTGCTTTCTTTTTCAAATGATGTGTATTAATAATCTCCAAATCTTTTACTTGAAGCAATGCTGTAAAAAATAGTTATCAACTTCTCAAATAATAAATATATACTTTAAGAAGTTATTTTTCTTTATTGTGAACTGCTTCTATCACTGTAAAATAGAAATTAACTAGAATTTTGTACCACATATAGACTTTGAAAGAAATAAAATTCATACCCACCTACTCCCCATTTCCTTCTTCCATCAACAAACAAACAAAAGGAAAGAGAGAAAGAAAAAAGACTACATTACCCTTTTGGAATATGACCAACTACTTCTAATCCGTATGTGTTTTCCATATTGGTACAATAGCAAGTCAAAGATGTAGCAATCATCTGTGTGATTCCATTCGAAAAAGAGAAAAATAAAATTATTCCTGTCTCTCAAACATCTTAAAACTATTTTTAAAAGCAAGCATCACTCATGTGGTTCACGATTATCAACAGTAATATCGTATTTGCACAGATTTTTTAAAACTAAGAAAATATGTAAATAAAAAAATCCCTCTGAGATTTGAGAGCACTTAATCTGCAGTCTCAAAAATTAAATGGCGTTACAATAATACAATTTTACCATATTCTTTCCAGTTATAGCAACCCAATTATGTCTGATTTTGAAGGGGTGCAGAATACAGAATATACGAATGTGTGTTTGTGTGTGTGTGTGTGTGTGCACACTCACAGATACCACAATCCAACCTAAATACTTGTCTCTCATGATACAAAAGAATGTTTTAACTCAGAACATTTTCCTTTCACTGGAGTAGTCACAAAAGAGTTTAAGACGCTGCATCAATATTCGTAATGTAGGTTAGTAATTGATGGTTTACAGTCTCCTTGAATAATCTTTAATTTTGAGCTTTTGCTATTTCTTGAAGAAAAATATGCTAGTTAATAATGTGTTGAACCCAATATTTTTTGAATTACCTCCCTGGAGTTTCAGGAGCCTGACCTTCTATTGTATGACATACGGCAAGCAAGGCCTTGTATTCTCTGCAAGTATCCACAGTCCCCTTTAAAGTGTATGTTCAGAATTCTGTTCAGGACTTGTTTTCACCAGTCATATTACCTTAATGTTTTCCATCCATTTTCACATTCTCTTCATTCTTTTGATTATTTAATAGGTACTGGTTATTTCACAGGGTTATCTATCAGTTTGATATCTGTTTAATCTTTTCTATACTATGCTTTTTTGTTAAAAAGAAACATACTAATTACCAAAAGTATAAATTTACCATATATATGGTCAGAAAAAAGGTATAAAAAAATCACACTAGCAAAATAAGGAATATCTAACAATGTCCAATAATATTACTTTGTAGGGATATTTACTATATATTTCTCTTTTCTATGATGATATTTAACTGACTTTATAATATTTCTTAAAACATTAAATAGACTTAAAAAACAAAGGAGACGAGAATTTTTTTAAAGGCAATAAAACTCAAACAGGTAATAGTTTCAAACTTTATAAATACTATGACATAATTGTACTTTCTAAATACAATAGTAGTAAAAAATTCAGGCTATTAGGTTGGAATCAGAAGTATTAATGTATTCAAAAATTTCTACATTTAATACATTTTAATTGCTAATAATTTTCATGAAATATTTATATCATCAGAAAATACTGTGAGCTATAAAAGAAAATATACCGTAGCCGCAAGATGCTGAATCCTTATTGAAAATGGAAGAATGCATGGTGTTCAATACATATAGCCAATATTAAAATTAAGTAACTTAAGTCACTAACTTTGTCTTTCAGATAGTGCTTTAAAAGGTTCTAATCTGAAATCTTCCAACTGTAAAATGGGAGTTTTGTGGAGACAAGGGGAGGTACCTAACTCAAACCTAGGCTCATATTTCTGGATCATACACTGAATTCCCAGGAATCTATAATTTCCTGCCAAAGTCGACTTCCAGATACCTTCTCCAGGTCTCCCCTTTCAGCATGGTCCAAGGAAAGGCCAAGGGACAGTTGTGTGGGTGAAAAGTGGAGATATGTTCAGAGTTTGGGTGCTGGGGCAAAAGTATCCATGTGTATACTCATGAATCTCATTGTAGGTGAGATGATGCTGTGAAAGTGCTGCACTCACATGCTAGCAAAGTAATGCTCAAAATTATTCAAGCCAGGCTTCAACAATACATGAACTGTGAACTTCCAGATGTTCAAGCTGGATTTAGAAAAGGCAGAGGAACCAGAAATCAAACTGCCAACATACACTGGATCATCAAAAAGCAAGGGAGTTCCAGAAAAACATCTACTTCTGCTTTATTGACTATGTCAAAGCCTTTGACTGTGTGGATCACAACAAACTGTGGAAAATTCTGAAAGAGATGGGAACACCAGACCAACTGACTTGACTCTTGAGAAACTATATGCAGGTCAGGAAGCAACAGTTAGAACAGGACATGGAACAACAGACTGGTTCAAAATAGGAAAAGGAGTATGTAACGCTATATATTGTCACCCTGACTATTTAACTTCTATGCAGAGTACATCATGAGAAATGCTGGGCTGGAGGAAGTACAAGCTGGAATCAAGATTGCCGGGAGAAATATCAATAACCTCAGATATGCAGATGACACCACCCTTATGGCAGAAAGCGAAGAAGAACTAAAGAGCCTCTTGATGAAAGTGAAAGAGGAGAGTGAAAAAGCTGGCTTAAAGCTCAACATTCAGAAAGCTAAGATCATGGCATCCGGTCCCATCACTTCATGGGAAATAGATGGGGAAACAGTGGAAACAGTGTCAGTCTTTATTTTGGGGGGCTCCAAAATCACTGCAGATGGTGACTGCAGCCATGAAATTAAAAGACACTTACTCCTAGGAAGGAAAGTTATGACCAACCTAGATAGCATATTCAAAAGCAGAGACATTACTTTGACAACAAAGGTCAGTCTAGTCAAGGCTATGGTTTTTCCAGTAGTCATGTATGGATGTGAGAGTTGGACTGTGAAGAAAGCTGAGTGCTGAAGAATTCATGCTTTTGAACTGTGTTGCTGGAGAAGGCTCTTGAGAGTCCCTTGGACTGCAAGGAGATCGAACCAGTCCATTCTAAAGAGATCAGTCCTGGATGTTCTTTGGAAGCAATGATGCTAAAGCTGAAACTCTGATAGTTTGGCCACCTGATGCGAAGAGCTGACTCATTGGAAAAGACTCTGATGCTGGGAGGGATTGGGGGCAGGAGGAGAAGGGGACGACCAAGGACGAGATGGTTGGATGGCATCACCAACTCGACGGACATGAGTTTGAGTGAACTCCGGGAGTTGGTGATGGACAGGGAGGCCTGGAGTGCTGCAATTCATGTGGTGGCAAAGAGTCGGACACGACTGAGCAACTGAACTGAACTGAACTACTCCCTGGAAGGAAAGTTATGACCAACCTAGAGAGCATATTAAAAAGCAAAGACATTACTTTGTCAACAAAGGTCCATCTAGTCAAAGCTATGGTTTTTCCAGTAGTCATGTAAGGGTGTGAAAGTTGGACTATGAAGAAAGCTGAGCACTGATGAATTGATGCTTTTGAACTGTGGTGTTGGAGAAGACTCTTGAGAGTCCCTTGGACTGCAAGGAGATCCAACCAGTCCATCCTAAAGGAAATCAGTCCTGAATATTCATTGGAAGGACTGATGTTGAAGCTAAAACTCCAATACTTTGGCTACCTGATGCGAAGAACTGACTCATTAGAAAAGACCCCGATGCTGGGAAAGATTGAAGGTGGGAGGAGAAGGGGACGACAGAAGATGAGATGGTTGGTTGACATCACCAACTCGATGGACATGAGTTTGAGTAAACACCAGGAGTTGGTGATAGACAGGGAGGCCTGGTGTGCTGCAGGGGTCGCAGCGACCATGGGGTCACTGAGTTGGACACAACTGAGCAACTGAACTCAGGTTTATATATATATACATATAAATAAAGCCTACACTATTTCAATAGTATGAAGTGATATTTCAATGGGTGAAATTATTTAGACACTACTTATCACCAATAAAAAGAAATTAAAGCCAATTAATAACAAGTAAATTAGAAGACTGGTTTGCTTAACATTTCATTTTCAATGTAATGCTTTGTTTAGTTAAGAGTTCCCATCAGAAAGTCAAACCAGACCTCTGTAACAACCCAGAGGGGTGGGAAAGAGTGGGAGGTGGGAGGGAGTTTAAAGAGGGAGGGGACATATGTATACCTATGGCTGATTCATGTTGATGTATGCAGAAGTCAAACCCTTATTGTACAGCAACCATCAATCAACCAAAATAAATAAATACAATTTTTTTAAAAAGAGTTCCCATTAGAGGCTCTTAAAGTTTCAAAATGTGTTTTTTAATTTCATAAGCCTTAGGAGTAAAGTACAATTTGTTACTTTGCCAAGTACAGCAACAAAAATATCTTAGAGAATCAGCCTTGGCCACTGAAAATTATGAGAATATCCTTTCAACAAAGAAAAACTAGGTCAGTAAATATAATAAATCTATCAACCATTAATGGACATTTGTTGATTAATCACATTTTATGCAGCATATAGATGCCATATCAAAAAGATGTGGTTTCACTTTTTATTGCTTTATGGAGAATCATGCCAGAGATTTTTTGAGTCCCATCCTTAAAAATGTCTCCATATTTAAAATTTTAGGCTATATGTTCTCTTATTTATCTGAAAATATACAAGCATATGAGAAATTCTGCAAACATTAGAAACATGTGTGCCTCTTTTAAATTATTGACTCAAAATATTTCCTGTCTTTACATGAATGTGTAGAAAAATTAGTCCTGTTTTAATGAGAGACAGGACTAATTGTGGGTTACTATGGACAATAAGGTGTGCCTTTGCACATTATCCACAGCAGTCGCAAGCATTGCAGAGAAGAAAGTTAAACGTTCATTTTGTACTTACCAAAACTAAGTCAACAGGAAGAACAATTTTAATTTTCCTCTTAAACTGTTCATTCAGCTCTTTAACCAGTACAAGTACCACAATGCTTAGCAAGGATAAGAGCAGTGCTTCCAGTCGCACAGACTTGATGTTCTTAAAGATATATGCATAGATCTACAGTAATGAGGAAAAATACAAACAAATTTCAGGGTCATTCACAATATACCAAAATTAAAACCTGGCCCCAGCTGAACTCTGTGATGTCTTGCAAAAAAATAGCTGAAAGGGAGAGGAGTGAAACAGTGGGGCATAGAAGGGTATATCAGTCAGGGCTGATACAGATAAGGCTATGATTCATTTGCATGTACAGAATTGCTTTCCCCTTGATTCGTGCACCAAACTCAGTATTCCTTCCTACATAAGGACAGAACAACACTTCCAGCTCCTTCTCAGTCACTTTAATGGGCAGAGATCTAAAACTCATTAGCTATATGCAGATTCACTATTAAGAGCAAATAAGGGCTCTCAAATAACTATAGGCTCTGTTAAGGGCTTCCCTGGTGGCTCAGCAGTAAAGAATCTGCTTTATTCTTGCCTAGAGACACTCGCTCTTTGGAAGAAAAGCTATGACCAACCTAGACAGCATATTAAAAAGCAGAGACATTACTTTGCTGACAAAGGCCTGTCTAGTCAAAGCTATGGTTTTTCCAGTAGTCATGTATGGATGTGAGAGCTGGACTATAAAGAAAGCAGAACACTGAAGAATTGATGGTTTTGAACTGTGGTGTTGGAGAAGACTTTTGAGAGTCCCTTGGACTGCAAGGAGATCTAACCAGTCCATCCTGAAGGAAATCAGTCCTGGGTGTTCATTGGAAGGACTGATGTCAAAGCTGAAAGCCCAATACCTTGGCCACCTGATGTGAAGAGCTGACTCATTTGAAAAGACCCTGATGCTGGAAAAGATTGAGGGCAGGAGGAGAAGGGGACAACAGAGGATGAGATGGTTGGATGGCATCACCGACTCAATGGACATGGGTTTGGGTAGGCTCTGGGAGTTGGTTTTGAACAGGGAGGCCTGGCATGCTATGGTTCATGGGGTCACAAAGAGTCGGACACGACTGAGCGACTGAACTGAACTGAACTGAGACCTCAGAGAAGCAAAGATAGTTCATGTATGTATGGATAAATAAGTAAACTATTTCATCAGAACCAAGCCAATCTGTTTTGTAAAATATGAGTTAAGCTCACTTTAAGACTATAAAACTAGTAATTCTTTAAATTGTCCATTTAATATAATTTGGCATGAAATAAAAAATACATTGGTACACATAAACAAATCAATTTTGAGATATTTCAAAGAATGAAATAGCCTATCAATCATATATATATACACTACTTTTCATTATTTTCTTTAGCAAGAAGATTTTTCTGAAGCACTTAACAGACATTTACACACACAAACACATTTATACATAAACATTACTTTATAATGTGTTTTTATCGGATTTTGCCATTCTTAATACTTTTTTTTTTTCAATGATGGAGTCTCGGGTCCTAAAATAGTATCTGGCAGATATCAGGCACTCTATAAATATTCTGAATTAATAAAAGCTTTCACTTAATATGGTAATAGTAACAAATGTAAATAGGAATAGCTTTTACCCTGAATAAGCATAATAACATGGAGAGAAAGAACTCATATTCCTCTTTTCTCACTATGAACACTTGTTGTTGTTCACTCCCTAAGTCATGTCCAACTCTTCGTGACCCCATGGACTGCATATGCCAGGCCTCCCTGTTCTTCTCTATCTCTTGGAGCTTGCTCAAAGTCATGCCCATTGGGTTGGTGATGCCATCCAACCAGATGGGCCTTTAAAAAGGTAATTAAGTTAAAACGATCCCTTTAGGGTGGGCCCCTATCCAATCTGACCAGTGTCTTTATAAAAAGAAGAGATGAAAACAGAGAGAGAGACACCAGGAGTGCACATGCACAGAGGTCCTTCCATGTGAACAGGCAGGAGGATGCTTATACATAAGTGAAAAAGAGGCCTCAGAGCAAACTAGTCCTAAGACACCCGGACCTTTCACTTCCAGCCTTCAGAATTGGAGAACATACATTTCTATTTTTTAAGTCACCCAGTTTGTCACGGCAGCCCTAGCAATACAGAAGACAAAGGGACTCACAGTATTTGTCTTTGGAATTCCCTTTATGGCTTCCCTGATAGCTCAGTAGGTAAAGAATCCGCCTGCAACGCGGGAGACCCCGCTTCAGTTCCTGGGTCGGGAAGATTCGCTGGCGAAGGGATAGGCTACGCACTCCAGTATTCTTGGGCTTCCCTTGTGGCTCAGCTGGTAAAGAATCCACCTGCAATGTGGGAGACCTGGGTTCTATCCCTGGGTTAAGAAGATCCCCTGAAGAAGAGAAAGGCTACTTACTCACTCCGGTATTCTGCCCTGGAGAATTCCATGGACAGTCCGTGGGGTCGCAAAGAGTCGGACACGACTGACCGACTTTCACTTTCACTTCCTAATGCCCTAATAAATTCCTTTCTCTTCAAGTTAACCAAGATAAAAGTATTTTAAAACAAAAAATGAAATGAAACAGAAAGCTTTCGGTAATAGTGACTAAACAATGACTACCATTAAGAGGGACTTCCCTGGTGGCGCCGTGGATAAGAATCCACATGCCAGTACAGAGGACACAGATTCCATCCTTAGTCCAGGAGGATTCCGCAGGCTGTGAAGCAGCTGGGGCCATGTGCCAGAACTACCGAGGCCCCGTGCCTGGAGCCTGTGCTCCGCAACAAGAGAAGCCACTGCAATGAGAAGTCGAAGCACTCCAAGAGAGAGTAGCCCCGCTTGCAGCTAGAGAGAGCCCATGCAAAGCGAGGAAGACCCAGCACAGCCATAAACGAGTAAATCGGTAATTTCTGTAAGCAACGATTTTGTACCATTAAGAAGGACAGACAACTGACTAAATATCTATCACAGACAAACAAGTGTGTCAAATAGCTCTGGTAAGGATTTCAGCTATATAGTGCCTAACAAAGGCAGTATTTAGAAGACATTTGCCAGAGCTAGAAGGACCTTAGAAATCAACCAGCTGAGTGTAACTCATTCTTGTTGTTGTTCTGTCGGTCAATCGTGTCCAGCTCGTTGCAACCCCATGGACTGCAGCACACCAGGTTTCCCCATCCCTCACTGTCTCCTGGAGTTTGCACAAGCTCATGTCCATTGAAGCGGTAATGCCATCCAACCATCTCATCCTCTGTCATCCCCTTCTCCTCCCGCCTTCAATCTTTCCCAGAATCGGGGTCTTTTCCAAAACAGAGGCTCTTCGCATCAGGTGGCCAAAGTATTGGAACTTCACCTTCAGCATCAGTTCTTCCAATGAGCATTCAGGGTTGATTTCCTTTAGGATTGACTGGTTTGATCTCCTTGCTGTCCAGGGGAATCTCAAGAGTCTTCTCCAGCACCACAATTCAAAAGCATCAGTTCTTCAGCACTCAGCTCTCTTTATAGTCCAACTCTCACATCCATACATGACTACTGGAAAAACCATTGCTTTCATTATATGGACCTTTGTTGGCAAAGTGATGTGTCTGCTTTTGAATATGCTGTCCAGATTGGTCAAGGCTTTTCTTCCAAGGAGCAAGCATCTTTTAATTTTATGACTGCAGTCACCATCACAGTGATTTTGTAGCCCAAGAACAAAAAGTCTGCCACTGTTTTCACTGTTTCCCTATCTATTTGCCATGAAATGATAGGACCAGATGACATGATCTTCATTTTTTGGAATGTTGAGTTTTGAGCCAGCTTCTTCGCTGTCCTGTTTCACCTTCATCAGGAGGCTCTTTAGTTCCTTTTTGCTTTCTGCCATTAGGGTGGTATCATCTAGACATCTAAAGTGATTGGTATTTCTCCCAGCAATCTTGATTACAGCTTGAGCTTCATACACCCCAGCATTTTGCCTGATATACTCTGCATATAAGCTGAATAAGCAGGGTAAGAATATATAGCTTAGATGTACTCCTTTCCTGATCTTGAACCAGCCCATTGTTCCTGTCCGCTTCTAAATGTTGCTTCTTGACCTGCATACAGTTTCTCAGGAGGCAGGTAAGGTGGTCTGGTATTCCCACATCTTTAAGAATTTCTACAGATGGAGAAGCCAAGGTTGCAAAGATCTGTAACTTACCTATCCCAGGTGAGTTGACTTGTGAGTGAGTCAAGACCATAACACAGGTTCTCTGAACACCTGACCAACATGTTCACCATTTTACCAATGCCTCCTACACTACTCTCTTCTTTCAATTCAGGAAACAATTTTTCCATACTTCCCTAATGTTTCCTTTTCCCAATAGGATGTGTGGAGAGGAGATGCCACACTTTGAAAGAGAGACTATCACAGAACGTGGAATCTTTGATCCTGGTTAGTGGTATTCAATGGCACCTGGCTGCTTCTCAGCAAACAAGCTCTTCAGCAGCAGGATCACATCAGTCAAAGAAAAGAAACAAAGCCTTCCTACCTGAATGCAAAAACTGTTGAGAAGAGGGAATCATGACTTTTTTTTTTTAACATATACACATTTAGTGAAAGTATACTTGTGTCTATACAGTGCAATCACTCTAATTCCTTTTCACCACCTCAAATTGAAAGACATTTTTATATTAACCCTATGACAAACATGGGTTTCCCTGATAGCTCAGTAGGTGAAGAATCCGCCTGCAATGCAGGAGATCCCAGTTAGATTTCTGGGTCAGGAAGATGCCCTGGAGAAGGGAAAGGCTACCCACTCCAGTTTTCTGGCCCGGAGAATTTCATGGACTGTATAGTCCATGGAGTTGTAAAGAGTTGGACATGACTGAGTGACTTTCACTTTCATTTACCACAAACATATGGTTTGAGGGTAGACTGGGGTGGGAAAAAATGGGTGAAATTGTTTAAATTTCAGCACTTTCGAGCAGAGTTGGAGAACTAACATTTCCAGGTGCTAGACTAGCCTTCTTATATGCAGTGATTCGTTTACTTTCCCAATTAATACAAAGTGAGCATAATTACTTCTTTATCACATTATCTGCCTTCAATTACACTGCCTGGTTTGCTTCATTAACACTATCTGAGATTATCTTGTTCAACAATTTATCTCCTCCTATCCTATTTCACATCCTCCCTCTCAGCATTTCAATAAAACTCCATGGGAAAGGAGGAGAAGGCAATGACAACCCACTTCAGTACTCGTGCCTGGAGAATCCCAGGGACAGAGGAGCCTAGCGGGCTGCCATCTGTGGGGTCGCACAGAGTCAGACACGACTGAAGCGACTTAGCAGCAGCAGCAGCAGCCGTTGGGAAAGGGGTGTCACTTCTCAGCTGCATCTTCATCGCCTATGAAGTAGTCAATCAACATCTATTGAATAAATCTATTATAGCAATTCTTGAATCAAGGATGCATGCTAATCTCTTCCCATCCATGTGTGGATTATTCTGTTGAGTATTTCTGGTTTTGAAGCTTCATATTTAGTCCGATTCTCCCACTTTGCAGGTGAGGAACTGAAGTCCGCTCCCAGCCTTGGTTTTTGTTTTTTTTAAGTAGCTTTCACATCCTTGGAGTCTTTAAACATGATCCACAGTTTCTCAGGAATACCCTTTCTCTGCCCCAACTTGCTTTTAACTTGGTTATATTTTAAATCTACCTCTAAACAAATCTAGATTCCTACTCAGGGACCATTAAAGCCATCTATAATAATTCTAAAATTGATGTTGGTACAAGTTCTCTTTGTTCTTAAGAATGTAATGTCACCTATAAACTTTGTGTACATATCATTATATCATTAAATAACTTAGAATAGTTGTTGTTAAAATCAAGCTCCCCTAATCCCTCTACTTCCCAAAGTAGCACACATTAATAGGAAAACAAGACTGATATTAAGTTTAAAGCTCAACCCCAGTCTGTGTTTTCATGAATACAAACATAACTCCAAAAGGAAGAAAAAATTGCAACATTCTATTATTCTTTACATCACTTTATATGCAAATTTCTGATCACTAACTGCATCTCACATTGGGAATTTATCCCAGGAAACTACTGCTGTAAGGGATACAGTAAATCTCCAAACAAAATACGATGTAGAGGAAGTATGGTATGCTAATCAACCAGAGACAACACGGGAGCACAAAGCTCACTTGGCCCAAACTCACAGCCAAGCACGCCAAGGTCCAAGCGGCATCCAGCCATCCCTTCTTTAGAAAACTAAGTTTAATTTGAACCAGTTAAACAACTACATTTTATGGTGATGTATTTCTTCGGTGAATTGTGCAGGATGGAGAGCTTAGTCCAAGATAATTGAATTGCTAAAATACCTGCCTTATAAGATTTAGAATTTTAAGGTAATCTTTGTTACTAATTTCCATATAATTGTCTCATATCCAAATTAAACCTGCAACATTTTCTATCCCCTGTGTCACTGAATTCAAGCTGCAGGTGAATATTCCTTTTCTCTCCTCTTCAATTTATTCTGTCCATTTTTCAGGGTGAAGTGAATGTTCTCAAAAGTCACAACAGAAATGTCACAATAACTGTGGAGAAAATGTGCGTTTCCATAAACCACCAAAGTGTGTTCTTGATTCAGAAATCTCAGGGGGCCTGTGTCTTCAAAGTAGATTTGTTCTCCACATATGACTCTTATTTGTACATACTTGATTGTGATTTCATTCTCTATAAAACAAAATATTTCATTGGTTCTGATTTCCTTCTGATGTTTTTGTCCTATTTTGTTAACATTCTTGGTTCCTGCTTCATAGCCTTCAGGGATATCCAAACTAGAAAAATGCTTTGCTTGCACTTCATGGATGGGAATGGGAATGAAATTGCTTTCTGGTTCTGAAAACCTGAATTTTAAGAAAGGAAATACAAATTTCCCAAAAAGTTAGTTGAATATACTGCCAAGCTTGACTTGTGCTTTGGGTTTAATGAACAGAACTGTACATAATTATATTGAAGGATACTCATACAAAGTAGCAAATGAAAACAGCTTTGCCAAATTTATCATAGGCTGCTACAGGCTGAGACACTTGGCACTACTTCAAAGAAATTCACAAGTGCTAATATGAGCTAAGAATTTCTGTAACTTTTATTGTGCCTTTTGGGGAAAACAACCTTCTAATAAAAAGATACATTAGTTCTCAATATAAAAATCAATTTTAATTGAAAAGAGTCATTAAACTTTTCCCTTTTGTGGGACCAACTATCAATCAGAAATTTTAAATTTGATAAAAAATTTTATTTGGCTTTGACCAATCTTCTTCCTCTCTTATTGCCTTCTCCAGATGTTTTTGGGCTTCAAAAAGTCACATAGTTAGACTTTTTCTTTAGATTTTGGTTTTATCAATTAGAGAATTTTTGACTTCTAATGAGTATAAAAATTCAAAGTTTCATTTTTTAATCTCTCAAAATGTAACCCTAGTACACCGTTAGTGGAAATGTAAATTGGTACAGCTTCTATGGAAAATAGTATGATGTCTTCTCAAAAACACTAAAAATAGAACTACCATATGATCCAGTAAGTTCACTCCTGGGTATTAATCCCTCAAAAATGAAAATGCTAATTCCAGAAGTCACATGTACCAGAACATTCATAGCAACATTATTTGCAATAGCCAAGATATGGATACTATTCGGCCATAAAAAAGAATGAAATGTTGCTATTTGCAACAACATGGATGGATTTGGAGGGCATTATGTTAAGTGACGTAAGTCAGACAAAGACGAATACTATATTATATATTATTTCATATACATGTGAGGTCTAAAAAGTAAAATTACAAATATAACAAAATAGAGAAAAACATTTTTGAGAACACGGGAATAAAATGATTTAACTGGTGAGCCATGGTCCCAAGACAGAAGTGACTCTTACAATAATATTGCTTCTGATTATTTTGAAATATACTGCAGAATTGCTCATAACTTATTAAAGGGATTTATAACTGCTTAGGGGAATTGAGCTGAATAGATGGAAATATTTTAAAGTAAACTAAAAAACACAGCATTCCTTTACTCCAGGTGAATGCTGCTGCTGCTGCCGCTGCTAAGTCACTTCAGTCGTGTCCGACTTTGTGCGACCCCATAGACGGCAGCCCGCTAGGCTCCTCTGTCACTGGGATTCTCCAGGCAAGAACACTGGAGTGGGTTGCCATTTCCTTCTCCAATCCATGAAAGTGAAAAGTGAAAGTGAAGTTGCTCAGTCATGCCCGACTCTTAGCGACCCCATGGACTGCAGCCTACCAGGCTCCTGCGTCCGTGGGATTTTCCAGGCAAGAGTACTGAAGTGGGTTGCCATTGCCTTCTCCACTCCAGCTGACTAGCCTCATTAATACCAGGTATTTTTATAAGTTTTATAAATTTTGGAATCATCTTTATTTGTTAGTTGCAAAAAAATACATAATTTTGTTATATTGTTTAGATTTGTTTTATCTGATTAACAGTCTTCTAGAGAGGAAAAGGATTAGCATCTATTATTTACATAGCACTTTTAAAAACCCTCTAATTTGTTATATTTAACTATTCACTACTAGAAATGGCAACACACTCCAGTGTTCTTGCCTGGAGAATCCCGGGGACAGGGGAGCCTGGTGGGCTGCCGTCTCTGGGGTTGCACAGAGTTGGACACAACTGAAGCGACTTAGCAGCAGCAGTACAAAGATAATCACTTCCATTAAATGTATACCTTCCAAAGAAAGGCAATGCGAAAGAATGCTCAAACGACCGCCCAATTGCATTCATCTCACATGCTAGTAATGCTCAAAATTCTCCAAGCCAGGCTTCAGCAATACGTGAACCGTGAACTTCCTGATGTTCAAGCTTGTTTTAGAAAAGGCAGAGGAACCAGAGATCAAATTGCCAACATCTGCTGGATCATGGAAAAAGCAAGAGAGTTCCAGAAAAACATCTATTTCTGCTTTATTGACTATGCCAAAGCCTTTGACTCAGTGGATCACAATAAACTGTGGAAAGTTCTGAAAGGGATGGGAATACCAGGCCACCTGACCTGCCTCTTGAGAAACCTGTATGCAGGTCAGGAAGCAACAGTTAGAACTGGACATGGAACAACAGACTGTTTCCAAATAGGAAAAGGAGTACATCAAGGCTGTATATTGTCACCCTGCTTATTTAACTTATATGCAGAGTACATCATGAGACACACTGGGCTGGAAGAAACACAAGCTGGAATCAAGATTGCCGGGAGAAATATCAATAACCTCAGATAGGCAGATGACACCACCCTTATGGCAGAAAGTGAAGAGGAACTAAAAAGCCTCTTGATGAAAGTGAAAGAGGAGACTGAAAAAGTTGGCTTAAAGCTCAACATTTAGAAAACGAAGATTATGGCATCCAGTCCCATCACTTCTTGGGAAATAGATGGGTAAGCAGTGGAAACGGTGTCAGACTTTATGTTTCTGGGCTCCAAAATCACTGCAGATGGTGACTGCAGCCATGAAATTAAAAGACTCTTACTCCTTGGAAGGAAAGTTATGACCAACCTAGATAGCATATTCAAAAGCAGAGACATTACTTTGCCGACTAAGGTCCGTCTAGTCAAGGCTATGGTTTTTCCTGTGGTCATGTATGGATGTGAGAGTTGGACTGTGAAGAAGGCTGAGGGCCAAAGAATTGATACTTTTGAACTGTGGTGTTGGAGAAGGATCTTGAGAGTCTCTTGGACTGCAAGGAGATCCAACCAGTCCATTCTGAAGGAGATCAGCTCTGGGATTTCTTTGTAAGGAATGATGCTGAAGCTGAAACTCCAGTACTTTGGCCACCTCATGTGAAGAGCTGACTCATTGGAGAAGACTCTAATGCTGGGAGGGATTGGGGGCAGGAGAAGGGGACAACAAAGGATGAGATGGCTAGATGGCATCACTGACTCGATGGACATGAGTCTGAGTGAACTCCGGGAGTTGGTGATGGACAGGGAGGTCTGGCATGCTGCGATTCACGTGGTGGCAACGAGTCAGACATGACTGAGCGACTGAACTGAACTGAACTGACCATATTTCAGGCAGTTTATTTTGGGAATGAATCCCAATTGATATTATTATCACCAACTCATAAAGTAAGACAACTGGAAGTCAAAGTTACAAGGTCATTTAGTCAAGAGTAGAGCCATGATCTGACTTAGGGCTGCTCTGATTCTAAACTTCTAGTTATATAGCCTCTTTCTAAAGGAAAAAACACAGATCAATTAATATCTACCTGATTGCATGGGCCCTAATAAAATCATCAGAGCTAAAAGTTCACTTAGAGAAAAAAACTAAGTTTTACCCAACATATAACTGAAGAGGAATATTTTAAATTCACTATGAAACAGCTATAACATTAAAAGAAAGTTTTATTAGAAGTATATGAATTTAAAGGTAAAATTTGAATAACATATGGAAAATAAAATATTATATGTAAAGGGAATTAGGATAAATGATGGTTTAGACCTAATTCTATTCACTTTTTTAAAGAAATAAGGTCATGACAGTATTCCAGAACCTCCCTTTGAATATGCAGACCCCAGAAATGCTGGGAGAGCTACTCAAAGGACCAGTGGAAAATGTTAATAGGATTTAACACTTCTGGGAGAATCCCTCACATGAGGAACCTGGTTAACAGTTTTCAGCTAGAAGAGAAAGAATTGCCTAAACACCTGAACCTAACTGGAGCTGGCAGCATGAGCCCTGCATTTTGGATATAGCATAGGGCGAAATATCGGGCTATGTCTACCCTCAAGACGAAAAGAAAAAGACAAATATCATATGATATCACTTACTTGTGGGATCCACAAATATAGTAATAATACAAATGAACATATTTCAAAACAGAAACCAGACTCACCGACACAGAAAACAAACTTGTGGCTTCCAAAATGGAAAGAGGGTAAGGGTGAGGGATAAATTAGGAATCTGGAATTAACAGACACAAACTGCTACAAATAAAATATACAAACAAGGACCTGTTGTATGGTATGCTCAGTTGCTCATTTGTGTCCATCCCTTTGCAACCCCATTGACTGGCCTGCCAGGCTCCTCTGTCTGTGGGACTTCCCGGGCAAGAATACTGGAGAAGGTTGCCATTTCCTTCTCCAGGGGACCTTCCCAACCCAAGGATCAGACTCCCATCTCAGGTGTCTCCTGCATTGGCAGGCAGATTCTCTACTGCTGAGCCACCTGAGAAGCCCAACTGTACAGCACAGGGAATTATATTTAATACCTTGTATAACCTTAGTGGAAAAGATTCTGAAAAGGAATCCCACCAGAAACACTGTAAATCAACTACAATTCAAAACAAAAAATTATTGGAAGCTTGTCCAATTATCTGAGAGGCCAGAACTGAGCGCGTAATATTAACATATGATTTCAGATTACTCACTAGGGATATAACCAAAGAGACAGAGATTTTCGCTTTTCAGACTAGAGAATTAGATTCTATTATTAGGACATAGGGGCTTCCCAGGGGGCGCTAGTGCTCAAGAATCTGCCTGCCAATGCAGGAGACCTAAGAGATGCAGATCCGATCCCGGGGTCAGGAAGATCCCCTGGAGGAGGGCAGGGCAACCCTTTCCAGTACTCTCGCCTAGAGAATCTCCTAAACAGAGGAGCCTGGTGGCGTCACAAAGGGTCAGACAGGACTGAGTGAGTGAGCACAGCGCACAGTGCACACAGTAGAGCATAATCAGGCAGCCACCAGGAAGAGAACACTATAGACGCCACTGTAGTGGCAGATGGAAGATACCCAATACACAGTGACCTAAGATTGCCCAGAAGCACTGTTCTTCCTAGAATTAATCAATGCACATTTTGATCGGCCAAGTCTGAATTCTTTCAGGAAATCTGAGTGTTCCAGCTAAGACTAAGGGGTGGTAACTGGCTCATTGTATAAGAGTCTCAAATACTCTAGATATTAATTTATGTTCCAATGACTATCATTAGCAGATTCTTTATCCTTCACCAGCCTGAGTAATTTTAGTAAATGATATAACAGTTATCAGAACCTAGAAGGAAAAATCCAAAAATGTGTGAAATGACTCTCCTCTAGGTTCTCTTATCTGATGATCAAGTTCTCTATTTTGTCCTCTGTTCTATACCTGTGGGCTGAGTTCAGTCACCTCTCCTCTTTCACATCCCACCTAAATGATCTATGGCAAGTTAATGTTTACGTTATCATCATCAGATTCTTTTTCAGCCTTCCAAATGTCCCAGTGTAACCTATACAAGATACAAAATTTATTTCTTAATGTAATGCTAAGATTGCAATAATTTTTGACATTGCAATATAAACATTACTTTTGAAACCTTGGCCAAGAACCAAAGCATCATTCCAACCTAGATATTTAATAGTATGGGGATATGTGACTTTGAAAAGCAAGAGCGACTTTTCTGTTTTCCATCTTCACAAAGCTTAGCAACTTCTTCCAACTGAGTGATGCAAATTTAGTCAGCCATCTAAAAATGTGTCTAAATCTGATTCCATTTCAGTATAAGAACTTACAAAAGACCCCCACCCCCAAAAGTCACATTACAACGTCTGATCTACTAAGTAACGAAAATGTAGCTGGCAGTTTACCTTCCAAGAAGTAAAAAAAAAAAAAAAAAAAAAATCATACACAAAACACTTCAAGGTAGCATTTTATATGCATTGCCACCAGAGAAACAAGCTGAAAGGTCAAATGTTGTTCTCATATCAGGCTACCCAGATTCTTTCAACACAACTAGTGAAGAGAGGAATGACTATTTGTGTAACGTGAACATGACTGAGGTGACCAGTTTGTAACCAGCATGTATTTCTTTACCTGTACTTCATGCACAGATAAGCATGCTGTTCACAGCCAGGAGGTCTAGGAAATCTAGTGCTGATGGGCTTCTGCTGGCACAGACCTGCTGTCACCAAAAGTTGTAGCTTAGCCAGTCACTCGATAATGCACAGCTGCTTTGGTCTGCTTTTGTTTTATCTGGAGCTTGGAATTACGTCATTTAAGCCCACCCCCTAGCCACTTCTTATGAGTTATGTAGGGAAAGAGCAAATTAGCCAAGATGGTGGTCAGGCTCTCTCAACCCACATTTGGTGGTGACTTGCTTATTTAACTTCTATGCAGAGTACATCATTAGAAACGCTGGGCTGGAAGAAACACAAGCTGGAATCAAGATTGCTGGGAGAAATATCAATAACCTCAGATATGCAGATGACACCACTCTTATGGCAGAAAGTGAAGAGGAACTAAAAAGCCTCTTGATGAATGTGAAAGTGGAGACTGAAAAAGTTGGCTTAAAGCTCAACATTCAAAAAATGAAGATCATGGCATCCAGTCCCATCACTTCATGGGAAATAGATGGGGAAACAGTGGAAACAGTGTCAGACTTTTATTTTGGGGGGCTCCAAAATCACTGCAGATGGTGACTGCAGCCATGAAATTGAAAGACACTTACTCCTTGGAAGGAAAGTTATGACCAACCTAGATAGCATATTCAAAAGCAGAGACATTACTTTGCTGACTAAGGTCTGTCTAGTCAAGGCTATGGTTTTTCCAGTGGTCATGTATGGATGTGAGAGTTGGACTGTGAAGAAAACTGAGCACCAAAGAATTGATGTTTTTGAACTGTGGTGTTGGAGAAGACTCTTGAGAGTCTCTTGGACTGCAAGGAGATCCAACCAGTCCATTCTTAAGGAGATCAGCCCTGGGATTTCCCTGGAAGGGATGACACTAAAGCTGAAGCTCCAGTACTTGGCCACCTCATGGGAAGAGTTGACTCACTGGAAAAGACTCTGATGCTGGGAAGGATTGGGGGCAGGAGGAGAGGGGGACGACAGAGGATGAGATGGCTGGATGGCATCACTGACTCGATGGACATGAGTCTGAGTGAACTCCAGGAGTTGGTGATGGGCAGGGAAGCCTGGCGTGCTGCAGTTCATGGGGTCACAAAGAGTCGGACACGACTCAGCGACTGAACTGAACTGAACTGAACTGAAGTACCGCTGAGAAGGTACAGCCCTGCACATGCGTCACCAGCTCTCCCGCCCTGCTGCAGGGACCAACGAGCCCCACCCGGAAGTGGGAGGGACTGTGGCTGCCTCACGGCTGTGTCCGCTGCATCAGCCATGAGAGGAGAGAATGCATGCAAATGCTGCTAGACTGCTGCGTCAGCCAGGAGGAAGGTTGTGGGCGTCATCTTGTGTTATGTCCACTGCAAGAGATCAGTCCTGGGTGTTCTTTGGAAGGAATGATGCTAAAGCTGAAACTCCAATACTTTGGCCACCTCATGGGAAGAGTTGACTCAGTGGAAAAGACCCTGATGCTGGGAGGGACTGGGGGCATGAGGAAGAGGGGACGGACGACAGAGGATGAGATGGCTGGATGGCATCACCGACTCGATAGACATGAGTATGGGTGAACTCCGGGAGTTGGTGATGGACAGGGAGGCCTGGTATGCTGCAATTCATGGGGTGGCAAAGAGTCGGACACGACTGAGCCACTGAACTGAATAGAATCGGTGCTATTGCCCTCCAGAAGAGAATAAACCTGTCTCTAGTTGCTGTGGCTCCTCGCATTTCCTGCCAGCTTCTTAGCACACACCTTGCCCACCCTGGGTTCAGGAACTGTGTGGACAGTGTAAACAGCGCGGCAGTTGGTGCTATGAGCAGGATGGGAAGCAATACAAGTTACTAATCCCAGAGTTTCTCCCATGTACGTATGAAACATATTTGTGCGTCTGTGTGTTTAGCTGCTCAGTCAATTCTGACTCTTGCGACCCCGTGAACCGTGGCCCACCAGGCTCTTCTGTCCATGGGATTCTCCAGCCAAGAATACTGGGAGTGGGGTGCCATTTCCTTCTCCAGAGGATCTTCCCCACCCAGGGATCAAACCCGTATCTCCTGCATTGACGGATGGCTTCTTTAACACTGAGATGCTAAGGTAGTACACATGCTAATAAATCTGTTTGTTTTTCTTTGTTAATTTGTCTTCTGCTACAGGGGCCTCAGCTCCTCAAAGGTAGAAGGAAAGATACTTCTCTTTCTCTACGATACAAAATTAAATAAAATGAAGCCTGGTTGCACTCAACTTCATTAACAAGACACTGATTTCCTTGTAAAATTCCAATAGGATGTGACTTCCTGAGTAGTCACAGATTTTAGCGTAGCTTCAGAAAGAGACCAGAAACAATGGAGAATTATTAGGATGATATGTTGAAACTGGAAACATGTTCCTCTCTCAAGTTCAAGTGACTTTTAATAACCGGTTGTCTGCTATTTAGGCTCCAACCCCTGGTTTTGACCAGGCCTCTGATTTGATCTGGGTCATTAAGATCTTTTTTATGTAGTTCTGTGTACTCTTCCCACCTTTTCTTAATATCTTCTGCTTCTGTTAGGTCCATACCATGTCTGTCCTTTATTGTGCTCCTTTTTGCATGAAATGTTCTAATTTTCTTGAAGAGATCTTTAGTCTTTCCCATTGTATTGTTTCCTTCTATTTCTTTGCATTGATTACCGAGGGAGGCTTTCCTATACCTCCTTGCTATTGTTTGGAACTCTGCATTCAGATGGATGTATCTTTCCTTTTCTCCTTTGCCTTTCAATAGTCTTCTTTTCTCAGCTATTTCTAAGTCCTCCTCAGACAAACATTTTGCCTTTTTGCATTTCTTTTTCTTGGAGATGGTTTTGATCACCGCCTACTGTACATTACGAATCTTCATCCATAGTTCGTCAAGCAATCTATCAGGTCTAATCCCTTGAATCTATTTGTCACTTCCACTGTATAATCGTAAGGGATTTTATTTAGGTCATACCTGAAAATGGTCTAGTGGTTTCCCCTACTTTCTTCAACTCAAGTCTGAATTTGGCAATAAGGAGTTCATGATCTGAGCCATAGTCAGCTCCTGGTCTTGTTTTTGCTGACTGTATAGAACGTCTCCATTTTTGGCTGCAAAAGAATATAATCAATCTGATTTCGGTATTGACCATCGGTGATGTCCATGTGTAGAGTCTTCCCTTGTGTTCTTGGAAGAGGGTATTTGCTATGAGCAATGTGTT
The DNA here is from genome assembly GCF_032405125.1 of Capricornis sumatraensis. Classification (NCBI taxonomy): domain Eukaryota; kingdom Metazoa; phylum Chordata; class Mammalia; order Artiodactyla; family Bovidae; genus Capricornis; species Capricornis sumatraensis. The sequence goes on from NC_091079.1 coordinate 91,983,522, forward strand.
CTCTTGGCAAAACTCTGTTAGCCTTTGCCTTGCTTCATTTTGTACTCGAAGGCCAAGTTTGCCTGTTACTCCAGGTATCTCTTGACTTCCTATTTTCTATTCCAGTCCCCTGTAATGAAAAGGACATGCTTTTTGGGTGTTAGTTCTGGAAAGTCTTGTAGGTTTTCATAGAACTGTTCAACTTCAGCTTCTTCAGCATTAATGGTTGGGGCATAGGCTTGGATTATTGTGATATTGAATAGTTTGCCTTGGGAACGAACAGAGATCAGTCGTTTTTAAGATTGCACCCAAGTACTGCATTTCAGACTCTTTTGTCCAAGCAAGACTTCAACAGTATGTAAACTGAGAAATTCCAGATGTTCAAGGCTGGATTTAGAAAAAGTAGAAGAGCCAGGGATCAAATTGCCAATATCCATTGGATCATAGAAAATGCAAGAGAATTCCAGAAAAACATCTACTTCTGCTTCATTGACTACACTAAAGCCTTTGACTGTGAGGGTAACAACAAACCGTGGAAAATTCTTAAAGAGGTGGGAATACCAGAACACTTACCTGCCTCCTGAGAAATCTGTATGCAGGTCAAGAAACAACATTTAGAATGGAACATGGAAAAACAGACTGGTTCCAAATCAGGAAAGGAGTACATCAAGGCTGCATATTGTCACCCTGCTTATTTAACTTCTATGCAGAATACATCATGTAAAATGCCAGGCTGCATGGAGCACAAGTTGGAATCAAGATTGCCAGGAGAAATATCAGTAACCTCAGATAAGGAGATGACACTACCCTTATGGTAGACAGTGAAGAGGAACTGAAAAGCCTCTTAATGAAAGTGAAAGAAGAGAGTGAAAAAGTTGGCTGAAAATTCAACATTCAAAAAACTAATATCATGGTAACCAGTTCCATCACTTCTTGGCAAATTGATGGGAAACAATGGAAACAGTAACAGACTTTATTTTGGAGGGCTCTAAAATCACTCCAGATGGTGACTGCAGCCATGAAATTAAAAGATGCTGCTCTTGGAAGGAAAGCTATGACCAACCTGGACAGCATATTAAAAAGCAGAGACATTACTTTGCCAACAAAGGTCCTCTAGTCAAAGCTATGGTTTTTCCAGTAGTCATGTATGGATGCGAGAGTTGGACTAGAAAGAAAGCTGAGTGCCAAAGAATTGATGCTTTTGAACTGTGGTGTTGAAGAAGACCCTTGAGAGTCTCTTGGACTGCACAGAGATCCAACCAGTCCATCCTGGAGAAAATCAGTCTTGAATATTCATTGGAAGGACTGATGCTGAAGCTGAAACTCTAATATTTTGGCCACCTGATGTGAAGAACTGACTCATTAGAAAAGACCCTGATGCTGGGAAAGATTGAGGGCGGGAGGAGAAGGGGATCCCAGGGGATGAGATGGCTGGACGGCATCACTGACTGGATGGACATGAGTTTGATCAAGCTCTGGGAGTTGGTGATGGACAGGGAGGCCTGGCATGCTGCAGTCCATGGGATCGCAAAGAGGGGGAAAGGACTGAGTGACTGAACTGAACTGATATGATCTATACCTGTGTTCACTATACTGAAAGAATGCGGTAGGGTGTACTGTTGTTACACTGGGTCACAAGCCTGATACATGGCTTCCATTAACAGTTAGCAACAAAAAAAATCAAGCTATATTTTTTCGACCATGTTCCCAAATTGTACTGTTTAATTGTGTTACAAAGAATTGCTCCCTAATTAGTAGGTTTCACTCATAAACTGGTTTTATGCCCTCGGTCACATTTAAATATCCTAAAAGATTTTATTTAAACCCAAGTTGCTTTAAAATTGAAAAAAATCTCAGCATCATAATTAACCAAATTTTACTATGTGAAACACACATGCCCAAATATACATATGAACAAAGATACAGGGGAAAACTCACATAAAAGAATGCAAGTGGTCCAGATATATATGGCATTTTCATTCCCAAGAGATACTTAGCTTGTGAAGTCACGACATGGGTGGCAGCCCCAGTTGTCATTGCACTGACCACAGGCTCTGTAATCAGGAATGTGGCACTACCCAGTTGGAGCACAAACATGGCCACCTAAGAGGACAAAGAAAGGTGAAACTTCCCAGGCTTCCTAGAGGGTTTCATATCTGACACATTTTCATTTTCAACACACAGACACAGAGAAATGATGTGAAATGTGCTCTTTAAATTTCATTCATTCAACAGATTGGTTTTCTTTAGAACATTAGTAGGTCCCAAGACTTTCCAAATGTTTTGGGGTACAATTACAAGTCTTTTGATTAAAGTTAACACAGTTATTTTTTAAACATTGATTTTTTTTCCTATTTTCCTAGTAATGCATGTTACAAGAAAGGAAATATGTTCAAATCAGTTAATATATGGGAGTCTGTGGGCGAAAAATAAAACTTGCATTATCTATAATTTTTTTTAAGTCCAAAGGACATAATTCATGACTTTATACCCAATAGGCTTAAAATTTCAAAAGCACTGAGGAGAAAAGTCCATTTCTTGAGTTTCTGCCAGGTTCTAAGAAATGGAAACATACTGTTTTGATGAGATACTCTGTTAAGTAGCTATAAAGAGCCAATATTAATAAGAAGACATCAGTGTTTATGAAGAAGAGGAAAAGACAAAGATAGGTTTAAGGTATATGCCTTAAGAAACCCAGGAATCAATAGGAAAGTCATTTTCGATAAACTTTTCTTTTCTGCTCATAACATTATGCTCCATTGCAAAACTGTTTCATAACCAGACAAAATCATCTCATCTAAGCAGAAGCCTGTGCATTGAGTTCTACTGAGCAAAAGATGACAGCAAAAATCAAATCTCTTTTCTCACTGTTAACACTGCAATGATCAAAGAAGAAAAAGAACTCTGAGGAGATGGCCCACTCTCTGACTACATCCACTATATCCATGTAAACTGTCATAGAAATTTGCCATTTTGAAAGTAATATTAAATTATATTCATGAGTATTCACATTGAAAAAGGGAATACAAAGTGGGTTATGCTGATATATCTCCTTAATGTGTTAATTATAATATTTAGGTCAGGTCTTAAAATTCTTGTTGGAAAATAAGATTAAGTATTAAAGAAATCAAGGAAAAGAATAGCAATGAAATTTCCTTCTATCAAGATGACATAGTAATAAAAATGAGAGGTATAAAGTGCTAAATACTCCCAGAGCATACACTGCAAAATAAATCATTTCCTTCACATCACAATGCCCCTTGACCAAAAACAATAATACTCTACACTTGTATTTAGGATGGAGTTTTCTGGGCTCAATTCTGAAAACTTGATTTCTAACTTTACCATATCCTAGTTTTCTGCCTATAGAATATCTGTTAAAATTTTCTAAGCTTCATTTCATCGTCTATAAAAAATGAGAATGATGTTTGCTCTATTGATTTTTCAGAATTGTTGAGAATGTAAAATAACATATGAAAGAGTTTTGAAACCCATAAAATATGCAACATGTGTATTGTACCTGGAATGTCATAAGGTGCCATATATATTTACATAGCATGGAAAACTAGCCACTAAATTTGGAAATGTAAAAAAGCCACACCGTATTTTCCAACTCGAGAGAGCATGAAAGAATTTATCAGTGCAGAAAGAAATGTATTTGAATTGCTTGCATTTCTGCAACCCCCTTTTATTCACTATGTAATAAAGAAAACAGTACAGGTTGCCAACATAGAAATCAGGCAATTCTTTCACCAAAAAATGAAACCAGAGCAACAGCTTCTATTACCAACATTTTTTTTTTCCAGAAATTGTGTCAGTTTGTCAAATAGAAATGTCCCAAGGGAAATATCCAATCAATCAATGGTGTAGGTACAAGTGGAACACACTGATTCATAGTCTTTTGATTTTGATCCTAAAAACACAGTTAAGAGAAATATGGAACCAGTTTTTTCCATGTATCTTTCTATTAGTTAGCTCCACATTATGACACTAATTCTTACAGGCCATGAGGATGAAACTAGAATATTATTGAGGTAAAATTCAGAAAAAAAAACAATATTATTGAGAGTTGAGTTTTCATTTCACTGAAATGCAGCATACAAGTGATCCAAATCTTTGAAATTGGAAACCTGCTTGCCTACATGGAACTTTACACATATGTGGAATGTCAGAAAGTTCTTATCTGTATGCGAAGAAACCTTATTTTCATTTGTTTTGAGAAGCAAACACCTTTGAGAGGACGTGTATATATCATCACCATTTTACATTCTGGTTTTTATTTGTTTCCTACCCAGCACCTACTAAGAGGGTTAGTATTTTCTCATGACTGAGAAACAAAGGTCACCTAACCTGAAGTGATACACCAGCCACTTCCAGCTAAGCACTATCTTCTAGTAAAAACTTCGTTGTCATTTCCACAACCAGATTGCTACAAATAGAAAGATCTAGGAAAAGTTGAAAACATAAAGAGCTCAGCCATTTCAAATCTTGAAAATATATGTACCTACCTCACAATATAAACCAAAAAGTTTGCAGTAATCTCCTGTAAAACTTATCCAAAGACCACATGTATTTTTGTAATACTCTGCTTGTACACATGTTTATGCTTTAGAAAAAACCTTCCCAGTAAAGGATAAATTCCTAAAATGGAGATTTCTTGGCTCTTAAAAGTTCACCAAGCCCCTTAAGACCTCCTTTCTGATACAAAACATTGTGTATGTGTGAAGGATGATTGCAAACATGTGAGATTTAACTAAAGAGAAATTCTGAATTCTGGATTCTGTAACTAAATTTCTTCTGGATGACAACATTCTCCATAACCCAACACAAAGGCAGACATTTTAAGAAGAAAAAAAGAGGGATAGGAAAAGGAAAAGAAGAAGGAGAAATTTAAGAACATCTCTTTCCTCACCACCCATATTTCAACAGTGTATTAACATCTAAATTAGGGCTCTAGTATACAGAGGCTGAGGGACACAAGTTGAAGCAGCAAGAACCGATAACACACAGGCTTTGTAAGAGGTATCCACAGATGGAACTGTAGTTTCCAAGATTATCCTGGAACTTAAGTATATAAAATGAGGATTGCTTGGAGGCCTAATACTTAAATTTTATGCCAATGTCAAAAAACATTAGGTTAATGACAATAAACAGCCACATCAACTCCTTTTACTAATAATAGGGATGATAATAATTATAATCTGGCTAGCCAACTCTCAAAATTTGCCCATACAACAGTTTATGAGAAAATTAATTTCATACAATATATTTCAGCTGTTTGTACTAATGTTGATATTCTGGGCTAATGGTGAAAACCTCTGACACACATTACCAAGGTTCACTAGAATGATACTATTTGGTAATGCTCTTATAAACACCATGTGTTCTATATAAATTGAATGTATCTCAGATCTCAAACCATTTTTTGCAAGAGGCCTTCAAGTAGTGAAGAAAGAAAAGAGTGCATAGCAAACAACTACACTGACCAAGTGGATGGAATACTGCCTGCATTTCAGGTTTTATCGGTTTGCAGTCTATAAAATTATATTATACCAAATCATTTATTTGTTTGTGCAATGCATATTTATCAAATACCTACTGGGGCAAGACACAATATTGTTGCAGAATACAGAGATAAAGATACAGTTTATACTTTGACAGACCTTATAAAGTGAGGCAAAGTGTTGATGTTAGGAGTAGGTATTGTTAACCAGGAGTGTAAAAACTGCAGTGTAGCTATCACTAGGAAGGTAGAGACCAAGAAGCTGAGTAGGAGCTAGAACTCGAAAAGCCCTTTGTTCTCTACTGAGCATTGCATGCAGACTTGGGGAAGAGAGCTAAATTGCTCCTGATAATACATCAGGTGGCTTTCCCTGTGGTTCAGTGGTAAAGAACCTTCCTGAATCCATTGCAGGAGACATGGGTTTAATCCCTGGGTTAGGAAGATCCCCTGGAGAAGGAAATGGCAATCCACTCCAGTATTCTCACCTGGGAAATCCCATGGACAGAAAGAAATGAGAGGGCTACGGTTCATGAGCCCACAAAAGAGTTCGACGTGACTTAGCAACGAAACAACAGGAGAACAACTGAGTGCTCCACAGGGATACGGCAGGGAAAAAACCCCTGTGTGGCCAGAGAACTAGAGAAACAATGTCAAAAGGATAACTATGAAGTTCTGTTGTGTGAACTTATGTGCTGTGGAATTCAGAAGATAAAGCCCTCCTCCATACTATTCAGTAATAAAAAGAAATGGCCTATCAAGTCATACAATGACTTGAATGAATAATGAATCTTAATACTGTAAGTGAACGAAGATGGTCTAGAAAAGCTACATATTGCATGATTCCATTATACGACATTCTAGAAAAGACAAAACTAAAGAGACAGTAAGCGGATCAGTAGTTTCCGGGGGCTTGGAGAATGTCCTCGGTGAAACACAGGGAATGTTTTAGAATGGTGAAACTACTCGGTACAGTACTGTAATGGTAGATACAGGATAGTAGTTAAGTTAGTTAAGTTGCTCAGTCGTGTCCGACTCTTTGCGACTCCCTGAACTGTAGCCCACCAGGCTTCTCCGCCCATGGGATTCTCCAGGCAAGAATACTGGAGTGGGTTGCCATTTCCTTCTCCAGGGGATCTTCCCGACCCAGGGATCGAACCCGGGTCTCCCGCATTGCAGGCAGATGCTTTAACCTCTGAGCCACCAGGGGAGGTTCCACATGATAGTAAGCATTTATCAAAATCCATGAATCTTAATGTGTCTGAAATTTTTAGAAAATTTTTGGAGGTTGGGAGGTCCCAGGGTAGATTGCAGAATGTGAAAAATAATCTGACAAACAAAGCTGCATTTACTATCTTTTTACGTTTGCCTTTTCTAAGTAGCATTTAAATGGACTCATACAATATGCAGACTTTTTTCATTCCAATTCCAAAGAAAGGCAATGCCAAAGAATGCTCAAACTACTGCACAATTGCACTCATCTCACATGCTGGTAAAGTAATGCTCAAAATTCTCCAAGCCAGGCTTCAGCAATATGTGAACCATGAACTCCCTGATGTTCAAGCTGGTTTTAGACAAGGCAGAGGAACCAGAGATCAAATTACCAACATCCGCTGGATCATGGAAAAAGCAAGAGAGTTCCACAAAAACATCTATTTCTGCTTTACTGACTATGCCAAAGCCTTTGACTGTGTGGATCACAATAAACTGTGGAAAATTCTGAGAGAGATGGGAATACCAGACCACCTGACCTGCCTCTTAAGAAATCTGTATGCAGGTCATGAAGCAACAGTTAGAACTGGACATGGAACAACAGACTGGTTCCAAATAAGAAAAGGAGTACATCAAGACTGTATATTGTCACCCTGCTTATTTAACTTGTATGCAGAGTACCTCATGAGAAACGCTGAACTGGAAGAAACACAAACTGGAATCAAGATTGCCGGGAGAAATATCAATAACCTCAGATATACAGATGACACCACCCTTATGGCAGAAAGTGAAGAGGAACTAAAAAGGCTCTTGAAAGTGAAAGAGGAGAGTGAAAAAGTTGGCTTAAAGCTCAACATACAGAAACGAAGATCATGGCATCCGGTCCCATCACTTCATAGGAAATAGATGGGAAAACAGTGGAAACAGTGTCAGACTTTATTTTTTTGGTCTCCAAAATCACTGCAGATGGTGACTGCAGCCATGAAATTAAAAGACGCTTACTCCTTGGAAGAAAAGTTATGACCAACCTAGGCAGCATATTCAAAAGCAGAGACATTTCCTTTTTTTTTTTTTGAATAAGTAAATTTTTTCTTTCTTTTCTTTCTTTTCTCATCTTTTCTTTCTTTGGAATTATGTGCCACCAGGAATTGTTGCATAAGGGATGCAGAAATTTCTGTGAGTGATATTCAGGGGTGGTCCTGACTTGACCTTCACATATTAATTTACATTAATAGCTTTAATCCTTTCTATTTTCTACTAAATTTTTATATACTTGTTTACTAATTTCCTGGAGAAGGAAATGGCAACCCACTCCAGTATTCTTGCCTGGAGAATCCCATGGACAGAGGAACCTGGTGGGCTGCAGTTCATGGGGGTAGCAAGGAGTTGGACACAACTGAGTGACTTCACTTTCTTTCTTTAATAATTTCCTATCCTATATGCTTTAAAAATATTTCACATCCTACAGTGTTTGGTTGGCATTGTGGAATCCTTCTCTCCACATTCTTCCCATGATAAAACCATAAAATATTTTAAATGTCCTCTGTGATATTTTGTTTATTTATTGAAACCTGAAAGTATATGAACTTAACATTTGGGCAATGACTAGAATGGTTATAGAATAAATAATTCAGAAAATGAAACATGCATATTCTCATATGTGAAACGGATCGCCAGTCCAGGTTTGATGCATGAGACAGGGTGCTCGGGGCTGGTGCACTGGGATGACCCAGAGGGATGGGATGGGGAGGGGTGGGAGAGGGGTTCAGGATGGGGAACACATGTACACCCATGGCTGATTCATGTCAATGTATGGGACAAACCACTACAATATTGTAAAGTAATTAGCCTCCAGTTAAAATCAATTAATTTTTTAAAAAGAAAATAAATATTAAAATCCTGTGAGGCTAAAAAAAAAAAAAAAGCAGAGATATTACTTTGCCAACTAAGGTCCATCTAGTCAAGGCTATGGTTTTTCCTGTGGTCATGTATGGATGTGAGACTTGGACTGTGAAGAAGGCTGAGGGCCAAAGAATTGATGCTTTTGAACTGTTGTGTTGGAGAAGACTCTTGAGAGTCCCTTGAACTGCAAGGAGATCCAACCAGTCCATTCTGAAGGAGATCAGCTCTGGGATTTCTTTGGAAGGAATGATGCTAAAGCTGAAGCTCCAGTACTTGGCCACCTCATGCGAAGAGTTGACTCATTGGAAAAGACTCTGATGCTGGGAGGGATTGTGGGCAGGAGGAGAAGGGGACGACCGAGGATGAGATGGCTGGATGGCATCACTGACTCGATGGACATGAGTCTGAGTAGACTCCAGGAGTTGGTAATGGACAGGGAGGCCTGGCGTGCTGCGATTCATGGGGTTGCAAAGAGTCAGACATGACTGAGCGACTGAACTGAACTGAACTGAAAGGTATGAAAAATCCTCACTGAAAGGGATGCAAAAAATGTGCTCACATGAGTAACTCTGAAAATGAATGAAGTATGTAAAGTGAAAGTGAAATTCGCTCAGTTGTGTCTGACTCTTAGTGACCCCATAGACTATACAGTCCATGGAATTCTCCAGGCCAGAATACTGGAGTGGGTAGCTGTTCCCTTCTCTAGGGGATATTCTCAACCCAGGGAGCGAAGCCAGGTCTCCCACACTGCAGGCGGATTCTTCACCAGCTGAGCCACCAGGGAAGCCCAAAGTATGTAAAACCAAAGGTAATAAAGATGCCGTCCTTGAGTAAAGTTAATTCCGATAGGTGTAGAGGTTAATAATTCCGAAACCACTGTAAGTATACACTGGGACTGAAAAATGAAGTTAATGGATAGTAGATGGTGTGAGCAAGCTTTCTCACTATTGAAGAAATCTAGAGCAAGCAAGGGGGGAAGGTCAGAATGATCAGTACGGAAGGGATAAGAACTGCAGACAGCAGGAAATCATGTTTAACCCAGATATAGATGGATATATTTAGAAATTAGAGAGATATGTTTACATACATAGGTTGACATGAAGTGAAAGTGTTAGTCATTCAGTCATGTCTGACTCTTTATAACCCTATGGATTGTAGCCCCCCAGGCTCCTCTATCCATGGAATTCTTCAGGCAAGAATACAGCAGTGGGTAGCCATTCCCCTCTCCAGGGGATCTTCCTGACCCAGGGATTGAGCCCAGGTCTCCTGAATTACAGGCAGATTCTTTGCCATCTGAGCCACCAAGGAAGCCCATTGGCTGATACATATATATTTCCTTGCTTGTGTCAGCTTAGAAGTAACAACACCTCTGTGGCAAAGAGCACACCTAGCACATAAATCTTAATTTCTAATAACATTCTCCAATAAAAGAAATCAGATCTCCTTCGAAAAATGACTGATTCTATGACTAGGGTAGGAAATATATACTATGAGCATGGGTCATCTTGTAGTGCCAGAAAGTAAAAAAGAGCTCCAAAAATAACTAACAAATAAATAAATACATGAGAGCATATCAAGGAAGGATATAAAAGCCAACTGAAAAAAGCTCCCAATGCTCAAAGCCAGCACAATGTGAAGAACAACATAAATAAAGCAGTATTGAACTATAACCCAAAGGATAAAATAAATAACCCTGAGTCCATACTGGTATAAATGATTGATTACATTTTAAAATGAGAGAGTTGGAAAACTCCTGTTCAGAAGAATTCTAGTAATTTATGTAGATACTCCCCACTCTTTATCTTAACTTTTCTTTAACATAACTCCCATATTTTAAGAGTAGGCTGTGCATATGGACTTCTTTCCAAAAACTGCAGTTTGGAAAAGTGGAAAATAGAGTAATTTGAAGAAATCCGACAAACTAACACTAGTCCAGCCTGGTGATCCAGGTTAACATTAAGAGTGGTAAGTTAAGTTGAGTCTGTACTCTTAATAAGATGTGATGAGAATATCACTCTCTCTTTCTCATCTTCCTCTCCAAAACCTACAACCCCAATTTAATCATGAGAAAAACATCAGACAAATTGTCCCAGTTAAGGGACATTCTAGAGACTATTGACCAATAGTCCTCAAAACTGTCAAGATGATCACAAACAAGAAAAGTCTCAGACATTTTAACAGCTAAGAGGACCCTACCAGGAGACAAGACAACTAAATGTAAAGTGGTATACCAGCTGGGATTCTGGAACGGAAAACAACATCAGGTAAAATCTAAGGAAATCTGATTACAATATATGAACTTAACTTAAAAGCAGTGTATATAATCTGATACATTAGTTGTGACTAATGTAGATATCAATAATAGGGGAAATTGTGGTTGGGTAGGATACGTGGCAACTGTGTACTATCTTTGCAACTTAAAAAAAATTCTAATTCAAGAAATTTGTTAAAAAAAGAAAAAGAGAAAAAAACCTCCTCTATCTCTCTCACAGAAACCTCAAGTAAATCTGCATTTCTCCAACATGCATGCCTTGTTCAATACGAGTTCCCAAGTTCCACATACTTAGGGACAGGGGAAAAGAGGGACTCTAGGAGAAGCTCCAGGCAGCTGGGTTTCAGGGACATGATGTGTGCAGATACCCACACCAAGACAAACCTGCACACAGATAAAAGAGAGGAATAGAAACTGTGCCCCTAGTTTTTCAGAAGGAGAATGCAATACTGCTAGACAGGAATATAATTATATCTTGACCTTTTAGGAATCCAAGAAGAAAGAGGCTATTAGAGAGCATTCCAGAAAGAGGGATGAATTCACATATAAAGCAGGATAGCATAGATTATGTATGGAAGACACAGCATTGTTAGTTGAGCAGAAGCACAACTAGCCAAAAGGTGGTAATAACATTAAAGCAAGCTATTTTGAAGTCAGAGTATAAAGCACTTTAAAAAAAATGATGCTTTCCCTGATGCTGGGAAAGACTGAAGGCAGGAGGAGAAGGGGGCAACAGAGGATGAGATGGTTGGACGGCATCATTGACTCAATGGAGATATGTTTGAGCAAACTCTGGTAGGTAATGAAGGACAGGGAAGCATGGCATGCTGCAGTCCATGGGGTTGCAACGAGTCGGACATGACTGAGTGACTGAACAATAACAACAAAATGCAGTGAAAATAAGAGTTTTCCAAGTGTGAGTGATGTCACTCTTCCAAATTTTTATTAAACACCTAATTTTGCAAACAAGTATGCTGCACGCTTTCCTAAGGGAAATCATCCCTGAATACTCATTGGAAGAACTGAGGAATGACAACAACCTTGCACACACGCTGGCTCAGAAATCAAGCTGTGCTTTGGTAGTGTCAGTCTGATGATATTATGTGAAACAACTGGCTGTTTAACAGGTTAGTATAAGAGCAGTTGTTGTTGTTCTTGTTCAGGCACTCGGTCATGTCTGATTCTTTGTGACCTCATGGACTGCAGCACGCCAGGCTTCCCTGTCCTTCACTATCTCCCCGAGTTTGCTCAAACTCATGGCCACTGAGTCAATGGTGCCATCCAACGATCCTGTCCTCGGTCACCCCCTTCTCCTCCTGAGAGGATTAGCAAGAGTAAAAGAGACAAAAACACCTACATTGGACATAGCAGGAATGGATAACAGATCTCAGAAAAATAGTGGATCATTCAGTAGATAAACTTATGTTTAGGAAACCAGCAAAATTCATATTTTATTTTTTATTACAGAATAGATTAGAAATTCACTTCATGGGAAATAGATGGGGAAACAGTGGAAACAGTGTCAGACTTTATTTTGGGGGGCTCCAAAATCACTGCAGATGGTGACTGCAGCCATGAAATTAAAAGATGCTCACTCCTTGGAAGAAAAGTTATGACCAACCTAGATAGCATATTCAAAAGCAGAGACATTACTTTGCCAACAAAGGTCCATCTAGTCAAGGCTGTGGTTTTTCCAGTGGTCATGTATGGATGTGAGAGTTGGACTGTGAAGAAATCTGAGCACCAAAGAATTCATGCTTTTGAACTGTGGTGTTGGAGAGGACTCTTGAGAGTCCCTTGGACTACAAGGAGATCTAACCAGTCCATTCTTAAGGAGATCAGCCCTGGGATTTCTTTGGAAGGAATAACGCTGAAGCTGAAACTCCAATACTTTGGCCACCTCATGCGAAGAGTTGACTCATTGGAAAAGACTCTGATGCTGGGAGGGATTGTGGGAAGGAGGAGAAGGGGACAACAGAGGATAAGATGGCTGGAAGGCATCACCAACTCGATGGACGTGAGTCTGAGTGAACTCCGGGAGATGGTGATGGACAGGGAGGCCTGGCGTGCTGCAATTCATGGGGTTGCAAAGAGTCGGACATGACTGAGCAACTGAACTGAACTGAGATTAGAAATTCAGTGCTTAAGAATTATTTTTATTTGGAAATGCATGGTTGAAGACAGCACCATAATCTTTTCAGTTCTTAGACTTTTGTAGAAAAGAAAATAGCCTCTAACGTAAGAGGCAGTGAGGATCAGAACTGCAAGGGATGGACAACAGTTTGGCTCTTCGGCCTTCCATTCTGCCCTTCCACTGGGCTTCCCCGATGGCTCAGCAGTTAAAGAATCTTCCTGCAGTGCAGGAGATGCAGGCTGCATCCTTGAATCAGGCATAGTCGCTAGAGTAGGAAGCGGCAACCCATTCCAGTGTTCTTGCCTGAAATATCCCACGGACAGAGGAGCCTGGCGGGCTACAGTCCAAAGAGCCAGACACAACTTAGTGACTATGTGTGCACTCTATAGGAATGGAATTCTGCCCTAGCTAAAGAAAACAACTAAGTTTTAAAATGGGATGATTGGAGCATGATATTATTAAAAGACTCGGAGGAGTGGGGGAGTTGTAGGAGTGGCTGTATTTTTATTTTTCTTCAGGCACTGGCTGGGGAATAGTTGTGAGAAGAGGTGGGAGATTTCACTGAAAAAGCCTTCACCTTTTAGCTAGATGGATCCGACAAAATCGACGACCAAACTAAAAAATTATAATACATTTTTTTTACTCCTTTTTCATTAAGAATTCTGTTACAATTTAAACAGATATATACCCATTCCTTATCTTCTGGTGGGGGAGGTGGAGAGAGAAAGTGATAAATTAGAAGACACAAAAATAAAATCTCAATTTAATTTTGCTTATTTGACACAATAATGCAACGAACATTTTGTTGACTTTATTCTTATTCAAGTGATTCAACTCACATTTATTCTGTACCAGCTCTTAGAATTATAGAGTTCAACAGTTCTAGAGACTAAGTCCAGATAGAGAGGCAAATACCCGGAAAATATTTTCTGGTAGATTTAGAAGTCCTAACATGTAAGTCACATCCAAATTCTTTTAAAGAAGTCCAAAGATGTCAATGAATATTTCTCTGAGATGATTATCTTTGAGCTGAGCCTTGAAAGAAGTACAAGCGGTGCCATATAAGCAGTATGAGAAAGACCCTGAGGTCTTAAGAATGGCAGACACACAGTTACATAACCAAGGACATTGCCCCACCAGACAAATCATGCCTAAAACATGGCTGCTGCTATTGTCAAGGAGATAAAGTGTGGGAGACACTACCATGGTGTTTGGCTTGAAAAGGTGAGCTGAGTTTCCTTGCTTCCTTTCACTGTGTTAGTTTAAAGAGCTCTGCAGCATAGCACTTAAGAAACTGTATTTTTGAATTCAACTCCTACCCTACCAATTCCTAATTATGAGATTCTAAATAAGTTGCTTTACTTTTCAGTATCTTCATCAGTATAACGGGAAGAAGAATATTTATTTCATAAAATACTGACAGAGGTTGAATACATGAATACATGCAGTAAGCTTAAAACAGAGCTTAGCACATAGTAGGGTAATAAATATAATTACTATTTTTAATGTGAGGAATTTTCAATTTATAATTTTAAGGATTTTAATTTTATTTTTTATTCTAATTTTATTAAGTGAATTGCATCTTTGCTTTACTAGGTGGAAGCACAGTTGGAAAGATTTAAACAGTAATGGCTTCTTGTCTGTAATGGTTATGAAACAGTGAAACATCATTAAAAGGAACTTAAGATTGTCCTCCCCCAGCATTATAACAGAATAAAATGATTTTTCTGGAAGGAGTTAAGAATGATCTGTTGAATAGGCAGGTTAAACTAGTTAACATTTTAAATCTTTTCTATACTCATGATCCCTTTATTTAAAAGATGCAAAAAAATGTCTAGTACAAAATCAAAAGTAAGTGGAGAATCTCTTATTTGGGTCTGCAGTTGTTCTTATCATCCGGTAAGACTTAAGACTATGTGTTTCCAGAATGTACTAGTACAATAATAAAAGGCTATGTCACTAAATACCCCCAGCTATGTCATCCCATGCTTGTGTAACTGTCAAAGGAGCTGTATATTCCCATGTCCTCTGGGGCAGAAATCTTGTTCAGTGGTTGCTTCAGAAAAGTAAAGCTTGGGAAATTTTCCAGAGGTAATCCCAGACCACTTTAAGTTCTTGGAAAAAGGAAAAAAGGCAAAGTGCCTATTATAGAGGACAATAAAAGCTACAGAGAAAAGATAAAAATTGTTTCGGTTTTTAAACTGCCATAATTTTTACTGAGTGATTGTTTCCCCAGCAAAAATACTAACTGATACTGACATTTTAAATGGTTCTACCTTACTTTGAAATTAACACATCATTGCTGTAAGTGAAGGTGAAAGTCATTCAGTATTGTCTGACTCTTTGCGACCCCAGGGATTATACAATCCATGGAATTATCCAGGCCAGAATACTGGAGTGGGTAGCCTTTCCCTTCTCCAGGGGATCTTCCCAACCCAGGGATTGAACCCAAGTCTCGCACATTGCAGGTGAATTCTTTACCAACTGAGCTACCAGGGAGATGGATGTTCATTAAACTTAAATTTCATGATGCATGTATATCAAATAATTATGCTGTACACCTTAAATTTATACAGTGTTGTGGCCAATTATCTCAATAAAACTGGCAGAAAAATTCATTTGAGAAGAAAAGTTTAATTTAATAAAGCACCAATTTCCTTTTCTTGGCCACTCTCTCCCTTTCTTTACTCACAAGTTTTGGTATACTTACCTGAATCACACCGCCCAGAAAGGAAACAGCTGCAGCAACACTGATCCTTTGCATCTCAAAGTCAGATAATCCCAGTACACTTGTGTTACTGCGTGTGGTGAGGTTCTGACTGCTCAGAGGGACAAGTCGTTCCACTGCATTAGCTGATATTAAGGATGTCAAGGCAAAAGTGCCTAAAACGGGGAAGGGAATCCTCTGTTAGTATCAGACTGAATAAACATTATTGTATTCCACCATTAAAGGTGAATCTATCTTGTAAAACCAAACCAGATCTATTAGAAGGACCCTCCTCTACATCCCCACTACTCTACCCTTCACTCTATGGAATAAACAGAAACTCACCTTTATATACACATATTTCTTGCACATACAGCCACACCATCTACTTGCTATTCCCTCCTAAGGCCATATGTTTTCCCGCCTCTCTGAAGATCTATATAGAGAATGCAGGACAGGGATAAAGATACTAGTGGCTCAGAGGTTAAAGCGTCTGCTTGGAATGCGGGAGACCCAGGTTTGATCCCCGGGTCAGGAAGATCCCCTGGAGAAGGAAATAGCAACCCACTCCAGTACACTTGCCTGGAAAATCCCATGGAGGGAGGAGCCTGGTAGGCTACAGTCCATGGGGTCGCAAAGAGTGGACACGACTGAGTGGCTTCACTTTCACTTTCATGGACTTGGTATGGACTTGAATTCAGCTCCTCCATTTATCACTATTGCAACATAAAGTACATTACTCTGAGTCTAAATCGCCTCATCCATAAAGTGAGGGTGTTGCTGTGGCTCTTGTTCAGTTGCTCAGTCGTGTCCAACTCTTTGTGACCCCATGGACTGCAGCACGCCAGGCTTCACTGTCCTTCACCATCTCCCAGAGTTTACTCAAACTCATGTCCATTGAGTCAGTGATGCCATCCAACCATCTCATCCTCTGTCGTCCCCTTCTGCTCCTGCCTTCAATCTTTCCCAGCATCAGGGTCTTTTCTAATGAGTCGGCTCTTTGCATCAGGTGGCCAAAGTAGTGGAGCTTCAGCTTCAGCATCAGTACTTCAGGGTTGATTTCCTTTAGGATGGGCTGGTTTGATCTCCTTGCAGTAGAAGGGACTCTCAAGACTCTTCTCCAACACCACAGTTCAAAAGCATCTATTCTTCGGCACTCAGCCTTCTCAGTGGTCCAACTCTCACATCCATACGTGACTACTGGAAAAACCATAGCTTTGACTATATGGATCGTTGTTGGCAAAGTAATGTCTCTGCTTTTTTTTTTTTTTAATGAGGGTAATAATGCCTATAGTCTAGTGTTTGAGAAGAATATGAAAGAGATGATAAACACCTCAATAAGCTCATATGGAAAACAGGACCCTTTGCTGAATCTGAGACTCACTGCCGAAATGCTTGCTCCTCCAATCTACTTAGACAATCTACTCTTGTCTTTCCTTGTTTGGCTCAAATCCCATATTCAACATAGCTCCATCACAGACCTTCCAGGCCAGGCTGAATCTTTCTATTCAGGGCACAGAAACAACAACATGCTGTGGCCCATGAAATGGTTAAATATACCATTCCTGTCTACCATGCCTAGATATGGTTCAAAGGTATTTCCCAAGAATTGTCCTGGCCTCACAGAAACGCAGGGTCATTTTCACCGTGTTCCTCTCTTTCTGCCAAGAGCTCTGATGCTCTTATCTTGGCACAGCATGTCTGAGAATGCAGCCACACCGGCAGGCGGATGCCAGTTCCCACAGAGAGGGTGCAGCAATTTGGGATTAAAGAAACAAATTGCAGCACTGTGCAAACATTCCAGCTCACTACCTAAAGACCTTAGTTTGCCCCAGATCATAACTGACACTTTGTAGAAAAGAGTCTACATCATAAGGTGTAGACATCTCAACAAATGGCATGCAGCCTCATAGAGCAAGAGAGCCAATTCAGAGACAAGGTCTCTGTAAAAACCCAACACAAGCAATCCCTTGGTTTCACAGGAGACGGCAGTATGTGCTGTGATTCAGAATAGTATGATGATGGTAGCCTCCAATACACCTCACCTTAAATCCCAGCACACTGAATCTCAGTCTCTTTATCTAAACATAGAAAGCATTCCTCACACAATGGGGTTGTGATGAGACTTAAAAGAAATCATGTAATCACCTGGAGAAGGAAATGGCAGTGCATTCCAGTACTCTTGCCTGAAAAATCCCATGGACAGAGGAGCCTGGTGGGCTACAGTCCATGGAGTCAGAAGAGCTGGACATGACTTAGGAACTAAAAAATTATACACACACACACACATATTTATATATATGCCACATATCATAACATATGGCACCTAAAAAATAATTCATAATGAGATTAAAACCAAAATGCTCTATTATTCAATATTAACTGCTCCATTGAGTTGATGGTACATAAAAATGGAAGAAAACTGAATATAGTTCTCTCAGGAAGCTAAGTCATTCTCAATAAATCATCAATAACTATCAACTTCCATGATCACTGTTCTCATCATAAATTATTAAATTAAGAACACATCAAAGAATAAATATATCTAATGATTAGAGACAAGGTTCTGTCATCAAGGATAGGCAATACCAAATAAAGAATATCTGCCATAGAATCTCTTCTTGATAAGACATTTTTTCCAAATATGTTACAATAAAATTCCTCAAAGTTTGATAGTCCTGAGAGTAAAGAAGTGTGTCTTTTGGCGTTTAAGGCTAGGACATAGGGTAAAATGATTTGTACGAAGGCCACGAGAACAAGCGACTAGAGAACTGAGAACAAAGACAATCTAGGGTTAATTTTTAAGTTTAGGCCTACCTTTCCGAGGATCTGGAAGAAGAGAAGGACTTAAATGGTAAGAGGAAAAGGCCATCTAAAAAGTCACATCCCAAGATGTGTCTCTAGAGAGAGAGATTCCCAGAAAAGGGTACAGGGTACACTGTGCCAACATGGTTATGGAAGTACTGCCTCTTTTCAAAGGCTGTTGCTTTGCTGTTTCTGAGACAGCTGATGACAGATAGTCAAGGATGTTGAGGCTGTGGTGCCTATATGAGGGTGCTGTGAATGACATTTGACCTTCTCTCTCTTATTGGTCTGGCTTCGTCTTGATCTCCTCCCCACTTCTCCTCTGCTCCTTCCCTCACTTTGCCAACTTTTCACCTTGTCTAGGCTTGAAGCCTACAAGTGGTAACTTTGAAAGTGAGTGAAAGTGTTACTCGTTCAATCATGTCCAACTCTCTGTGATCCCACGGACTGTAGCCTGCCAGGCTCCTCTGTCCCTGGAATTCTCCAGGCAAGAATACTGGAGTGGGTAGCCATTCCCTTCTCGTGGGCGTCTTCCCAATCCAGGGATCCAACCCAGGTCTACCACATGGCAGGCAAAATCTTTACCACCCGAGCCACAACCACTAAACCCATCTAGTCGTTTTAGAGTACCGTGGGTAGCAGGGCCTCAGGATTGGACAAACCTAAGTTCAAATTCCTGGTCAACTTATCGAACCTCACTCAGCTTCCTTAGTGGTAAAATGATGATAAATATCTAGTTAAAATTTGCATAGAGATTCAGTGAGAGTTCATATGTAAAAATCATCTATCACAAGTCCTACCCCATTTGGTAAATAAATATTTGCTTACTTTTCTTCTAAAGACTACCCTCAACGATCTCCCTAATCTTTTCTCTAAGTTGCTGAACAGATTATTCTCTTAAAAATATTTTTCTCTAATTTTAGAAGATAATTAGATCTTACAAATTGTCACTTAAGGGTTATCTTGAACAATTTTGTTTCCACTGGATTGATACCCAAGTTTCTGTTCTTTTCCTCTTTATTTTAAGACATTTTTTTTGCAAGTCACAAGAAGCAATCAATGATTTAACCTTTAAAAAATATAAATAAATTTATATTAAAAAAGAAAAAAATATATATATGTATTTTAAATTAAAATATGAAAAAAATCACATTGTCAAAAAAAAGTACATTTGGTATCTTTATAGTCTGGCTTTTAAGTTATTTGCTTTTAAACATACCTCAAGCATAATTTATTATTGAATTTCCTAACTCATTATTGCATTCTGACTACCTGAATTGGAGTTAAAATCCCAGATAAAGTGATTGTTCTTTATGAAAGGAACATCAGTCTTTTAATAGTAGAATGGAAGTAGGAAGCTTCACACACTTCCTTACTAAAGTACAACAAAATTATTTAAAAGAAAAATATGTTCTCTATACTAAATATTTTTAGGAAATTTAGGTGAGATTCACTTGGTTCCTAAATTTAAGATCATAGGAAAGAAAAAGTAATCAGTATATTTCTTGAGTATAAATAGATACACAGTGTTAACCTTTTAATATTATTCGAAAGAATTCTAAATCTCTTAGGATAAACAGAGAAATGAGAAGGTCCAGCTGACTCTGTCCTTTGGAGAAGTATTGATACAGATGAAGAAATAAAATGCCTTAAGCATTTATTGTGTTGCATGGTGTCTACAGGCAAGTCTGTA
This sequence comes from Capricornis sumatraensis, assembly GCF_032405125.1. Classification (NCBI taxonomy): domain Eukaryota; kingdom Metazoa; phylum Chordata; class Mammalia; order Artiodactyla; family Bovidae; genus Capricornis; species Capricornis sumatraensis. The sequence continues at coordinate 92,003,726 of NC_091079.1, forward strand.
AATTATATGTATTTTGAAATGTATATTATTAACCTAGTAGACTACAAGATTCCTGTTAATAATATTTGTTAACTGTTAGCTGTTAACAATATCTGTTAAATACAAAATGTTATATAAATGGCAGTTTCACAGCAATGCCACCGGTAAAATGTCTATAATGATTTCTTAGGAAATAAAGTGGTTTATGTAAACTCATACTTACGTATATCAAGTTAAGTATTTTAGACTTTGTAAAGTAATTATGGTCTATTGGGAAACTTTTTTTACCATGTTCATGTATCCTTTGTTTAACAGAGGCAATGCTTCAAGGTCAGCCCTACAAGAATCTACTTTTTTGTGCTAGTGACATAGTTAACTGTTTTGAAGAATGAAAATTGTTAGGAAATTAGAGAGCGGGAAAATTTGAATAGGCTTCAAGAACTTCTAAATCATTATTGTGCTTTTTCCCCTTTATATCAGCACAAAAGGAAACTGCATCCTTGAGCAGCTGGTTGAAAAGAGGAAAAGCTTGGGCTTCAGATTCAGCCATTATCTCACTTGTAATCTGGGCTTCCCTCATAGCTCAGTTGGTAAAGAATCTGCCTGCAGTGCAGGGGACCCCAGTTTGATTCCTGAGTTGGGAAGATCTCCTGGAGAAGGGAAAGGCTACCCACTCCAGTATTCTGGCCTGGAGAATTACATGGATACAGTCCATGGGGTCGCAAAGAGGTGGACAGGACTGAGCCACTTTACTTTCACTTTTCACTTTCATGCATTGGAGAAGGAAACAGCAACCCACTCCAGTACTCTTGCCTGGAAAATACCATGGATGAAGGAGCCTGGTAGGCTACTGTTCATGGGGTTGCAAAGAGTCGGACACAACTGAGCGACTTTTCTGTAATGATTACAGCTTTTATTAATTTTTATGTAGCAAGTAACAAACTAGATAGTTGCCCATCAATTATCTCATCTAATGCTCACTACAATCATGATTTTTTTTTTGGCATTTTATTATCAAGAAAGCAGTAAATAGATCTTTAAAACTTTGCCCAAGGTCATGCAGATAGCAAAGAACAAATGTGACACACACCCAGATCTGTCTAACTTCCAAATCTTTGTTTTTAACCAGCCTACTCTATTATCAGATTACTTGTGATTCACATTTTATTTGATAATGCAATGTTAGGCAGGAGAGGTATACTAATGAGAGTGCATGTAGAATCTAGCTTGGAAGAAACCTAAAAGATTGTATAATCCTTTTTTTTTTTTTTGCTGCACTGGGTCTTCATTGCTTTGTGCAGGAACTCTCTAGTTGTGGCAAGTGGGGGCTACTCTTTGTTGTCGTGCGCAGGCTTCTCACTGCAGTGGCTTCTCTCTTGCTGGGGAGGCTGCAGGCTCACAGACTTCAGGAGTTGTGGCTCACGGCTCTAGAGTGCGGGCTCAGGGGTTGCGGTGCATGTGGAATCTTCCCAGAACAGGGATTGAACCCATGTCCTCTACATCGGCAGGTGGATTCTTATCCACCTTGCCAACAGGGAAGCCCTAATCCAATATAAATTGTGGAAAATAATTTTTAACATTTGAGTGACTAAGTTTTATACAGTCTTTTCTTTTCCTCAGTGTGCTTATTTTCATTTCATTGTGGCACCCCACTCCAGTACTCTTACCTGGAAAATCCCATGGACGAAGGAGCCTGGTGGGCTGCAGTCCATGGGGTCGCTAAGAGTCGGATACGACTGAGCAACTTCCCTTTCACTTTTCACTTTCATGCATTGGAGAAGGAAATGGCAACCCACTCCAGTGTTCTTGCCTGGAGAATCCCAGAGACGGGGGAGCCTGGTGGGCTGCCGTCTACGGGGTCACACAGAGTTGGACACGACTGAAGTGACTTAGCAGTAGCAGTAGCAGTAAATTGAGAACATTGCCCTTCTCTTACAACTTAAAAATGAATGGAATCTTTAACAATAACCATGGTTACATAAGAACATAGCAATAAGTCACAGTATGTATTGGACACAAAAAGTTAAATATCTTATCCTAATATTTACTGATATTCAGTTCAGTCCAGTCGTTCAGGCATGTCCAGCTCTTTGCAACCCCATGGACTGCAGCATGCCAGGCCTCCCTGTTCATCACGAACTGCCGGAGCTTACTCAAACTCATGTCCATCGAGTCCATGATGCCATCCAACCATCTCATCCTCTGTCGTCCACTTCTCCCGCCCTCAATCTTTCCCAACATCAGGGTCTTTTCCAATGAGTCAGCTCTTCACATCAGGTGGCCAAAGTATTGGAGTTTCAGCTTCAGCATCAGTCCTTCTAATGAATATTCAGGACTGATTTCCTTTAGGATGGACTGGTTGGATCTCTTTGCAGTCCAAGGGTCTCTCAAGAGTCTTTTCCAACACCTAAGTTCAAAAGCATCAATTCTTTGGCGCTCAGCTTTCTTTATAGTCCAACTCTCACATCCACAATACTGATATTATTTGTTGATAATATTTCCCCTAATATTTTCAATAGTAAAGTGAGAATTGCGTTGGAAATGTTATCATTAACAAATGATCACTCTGAGTCCTTTTCATTAGTAACATGGGAAGCATAAGAATAGGCAGAAATTATTACCTGTGGCAACATGACGCCCCATTCCAAATATGGCGTAAATGATGGCGGGAAACAGAGACCCATACAAGCCAAACACCGGGTGCACAGATGACAGAACCGCAAAGGCCAGCCCTGTAAACGTAGGGGAAACAAGACCATCTTTAACCTCAAGATACAGTCCATTACAGAGAAGAAGCGTATTGGTTTATTAATGATGAAAGGAACCACAATTTATTTATTCTACTTGTTCAGGGAGAGACTAGCAACATTGTCCAAATATCAGAAAACTTACTCATTAGCTCATGTTTACATTTCAATTCTAAAACCATTCTTTTTGGCCTACTACATTTTACCCTGGCTACAAGAAGTCTACAAGAAGACATTAGCTCAGAGTGTCTTCCTGGTAAAAGTGATAGCATCACAGCAAAACATCTCCACACACACTTAAAGGATCATTTTCACATGTTCATTCTATTCACACGATAGCATCTGTAAGATTGACGGAAGCAGGAGCAATACCGTGGACAGATAAGAAGCCTGACATGAAAGGTGACTGATACTGGGTCACAAGGGACACACACATTCAAAGTTGCCTGGCTGACTGACTAGCTGACTAGCCTAAGATTGTGTATCGACCAGAGTGTGACTCCTTGCATGTCTCATTACTGGACCCCAGCCTATATATTCAGGTATAATTTCTTAAAATGAAAAAAAAAAACCAACTTTATGTATTCAAAGAATAAGTAAGGAGTAATTCAAAACTGTTCCTTTTTATTCTCCTTAGATACTACTGCCTGCCTAGTTTGATTGTTACAGGCACACAAAAAATTTTCCTAGACATGTTTAAATTAACACTAGCCATTTAAATGTGACCAAAGTATGCGCAAGTATAAATTGATTAAAGTAATCTTGTTTGTGGCTGTTCCTTGGCATTAAACAGCTAGTTCAGCTGGGTTCTGATAACCCATTCAAATTTGTACAATATAATGATAGCCATTTGATGGGACATAGTGGACCTGACAAGCTACAAAAAGATTTGAGGAAGGAGGCAGCATTATAATCTAGATTACCTGAATGTTAGGCCAGTTAATTATTCACACTATGGAGCCTGGTACTCTGGTTCCCAGATCAGTACTTTTTTACTGCCTAACTTTTACTAATTTAAAGTTAATTTCCTTAAAATAAACTCTAGCTCTACATCAAATTTTTTTTCAAGCAGTACAGGATAGTTCAGTTATGATTAAAATGTATGAAAAATCTACCAATTACTAGTCCTTTCTTAATTTTTAGAAACCTACTTGCAGAGTCCAAAAGACTGTTCTATACATCTGTGTCTCTTTGGATTCATGTTGATGTATGGCAAAACCAATACAATATTGTAAAGTAATCAGCCTCCAATTAAAATGAATAAATTTAAATTTAAAAAAATAAATAAAAGCTCAAAAAAAAAACAAAAAACCCTACTTGCATCGCTTGTTTGTTAACAATGTACTCCTAAAAGTCTTGTGAAAAATAATAAAAAGCGGTTATAGAAGAGTCAGCAGCAGACGCTGCTCTAGAATTTCACACAGGTATGGTGAGAGGCAGCAATCTTGTTTTTGAGAAAGGGGGTGCAAATGTTCATATCTCTAAGCCAGGTTAGCACTGTAAGGCTAAATATTTCCCCATCCCAATAACAAACACCTCCTGGCATTGGTAGGGCAAGCAACTGTGAAAACATTGTGCATGTTACAGCAGTCATGAGGAGGAGGCTCCAACCATAGGGCCATTTACCCCTCTTAGGGGCCGCCAGACATGTAACAAGCCTGCTCCGCTCCTGGTACCTGACGTCTTGCCCTCTGCGCGTGCGCTCCCGAACCATAAAGCAGCACGTGATCCCTCTGTCTCAAGCTCCTATTTCTGAGGAGTCAGACTAAAGCGTATTTAAATTTATTTCTCTATTAATAGATTATAACGTTGTATTTTAGGTTTATAACAAGTTAAAAACTGAGAAAAGCTCTATTAGAATTGCTGATACATATAAAATTGCAAAATATTTCAAGTTTTTGTATGCAAAAGCTTAAATATTGTTTGAGAATTAACCAGTTTCATGACAATGTCCTTTATACAGAGCCTTACAATGAACTTTATTTGATCTTCATGAAGTTAATTTTTTGTGGCAACTTACTCTTTACCAGACCACAAAAATATCTGCAGCTGACATGATTCCAATGAGCAGCCAAGTTCAAAAACAACTGGACTAGATGATGACCGTTTCCTTTTATCTAGTTTGTTCCCGTTTTTATGTTTCATATTCAGTGCTCGCATTTCATTCAGTTTATGTTTTACAATCTGTCTCTCTCTTTTCTATTGTTGTTCTTTCTAAAGCCTTTATCATGTGTAGTAGAAAAGCTTTTATATACACTCCAGTGTTCTTGCCTGGAGAATCCCAGGGACGGGGGAGCCTGGTGGACTACCGTCTATGGGGTCACACAGAGTTGGGCACGACTGAAGTGACTTAGCAGCAGCAGCAGCAGCATATATATAGATGTATAATATATATATTTTAGAAAACACGAATTTTTGCTTAGCTAAAAAATGCATGACATTTTGGTTCTACTTGTTTGACTAAGTATGAATACAATGCTAGATTTCTAATTTATGGTCACTCAAAACTTTCATATAATTCCATTTATTCTGATATCTAGTATGACTGCTAGAAGTCTAGAAACCTTATTATTTTGGCAATTTTTGAAAAAAAAATATTTGATGAGTCTTGAAACTTCTAACCCAATTCTGAGAATATGAAGGAATACCATGTTGTAAAAAAAAAAATTTATATATGATACAATATTATTAACTAAAGTACTGATTTTTTTCAAATTTCACAAAATTTTATGCTAGTAGCCATTATTTGTTTTTATACCTTATTCAAGATGCCACCTTATATTTATTTGCATTGAGCAGCTTCAGCTGCATGCAATAAATTCTGATAAATTCTCTTTTCATTTTTATTCCATTACAAATGTTTTCTAATTTTCCTTGTTACGGCTTCTTAGATATATCCATCATTTAAACGTGGACACTTGATTTCCAAATATATGGGGATTTTAAGTATCTGCTATGTTAATTTCTCATCTTGATATTAAGTTCTCATTTAAATGCTTTCTACTCTGCAATCACCCTCTGTATTTTTTCAATCTTTTAACTTTATTGAGGCTTTCAATAAGTATGTCAAAGATCTCTCTTGGTAAGTATCACATGGCACTTGAAAATATGTCTCATTTCAAATCTTTTTTGATATCGTTTGCCAATATAATTCCACAGTGATAAGAGAACAGACTCTGTATGATTTCAATACCTTTAGGCCATGAAATTTTTGCATGTTGTTTTACATTTTTACATCCCTGGATATGTTCCAGTGTCTCCTGGTTTATAGTGCATGGGAACTTGAATGGAATTTGTATCCTGCTGTTGTGTGAAAATTGTATAAATCTTAATTATGTTGAATTGGTCCATAGTGCTTTTCAGGTCTACTATATCCTTCTACTTTTCTATCTATTCATTCTGTTAATTTTTGAGAGTTTGATATTTAAATGCCAACTAAAAATCTTATCTACTTAAAAAATAATTGTAATATATAGTGAAGTGAGTGTCAGTCGCCCAGTCATGTCGACCTAATGGACTGTATGTAGCCTGCCAGTCTCCTCTGTCCATGGGATTTCCCAGGCAAGAATACTGGAGTGGGTTGCCATTCCCTTCTCCAGGGGATCTTCCCGCCTCAGGGATCAAGCCTGGGTCTCTGGCATTGCAGACAGATTCTTTACCAAGGAAAGAATGGTGGCTCTTTCCCTAAGCCACCAGGGAAATCACATATATATGTCTGTATATATATGAACAATATGCAACTTTGTTCTGTATTCTCCAAGTATCCTGTAAATGGGTTATCATACATTCGTAATTTAAAAATATGCATACCTGCAGCCATGACTCAAGGGAAGGTGAGTTGGGAAAAGACAGTGGTCTAATTAATTTCTGTTAAAACATCTTTGGAAATTTTACAAAAATATATGATCACGTGAAGACAATCGGTCTTGGAAGAGGCACGTGAAAATGGAGGTGCAGTACTAAACAAGATATACACTGAGCATGTAAAAATCAGTGTGTTATGTTTTATACATGAATTGTGTATGTGTGTGTGTGTGTGTGTGTGTGTGTGTGTGTGCGTGTGTGTATGCTCAGTCATATCCTATACTTTGCAACCCCATAGCCTGCAGCCTGGCAGGCTCCTCTGAGCATGGAATTTTCTAGGCAAGAATACTGGAAAGTGAAATTGTTAGTCATTCAGTCGTATCTGACTCTTTGTGATCCCATGGACTGTAGCTCACCAGGCTCCTCTGTCCATGGAATTCTCCAGGCAAGAAAATTTGAGTGGGTAGCCATTCCCTTCTCTAGGGGATCTTCCCAAACTCGAGACTGAACCCAGGTCTCCTGCATTGCAGACAGATTCTTTACCACCTGAGCCACCAGGGAAGCCTCATAAAGCTCTACTATGAAACCAAATCCACTTATTAAATTCCATGAGAGAATTAAAGGAACATGAAATATGAACTATAAGGTCCTTGCCTGAAACAAACATTATCCAACATTAAACAATTTATGTTCAGTTTCTAGAACAATCAGTGTAGTCAAACTTTAAAAATAAAGAAACTGTGAGAGATATGATCATAGAAACTTTTATTGGAGGATTACAATTTGTGTGGGTTAAAACACGGACAGAATTTTTACAAGTTTTTTCCACAGGTTGCCCATGTTCCTAAAGAGCTGTGAGGGACTTGGTTCTGATAAAATTGATTTTGTCATTAAGAATATTTTCTAGGGATCTTTTGTCGACTGTCACATTTTTTTGGCTTCTAAATATGATTCCTTTTGTCCTGGAGGCTCTGTGTTTCATTGATATAATTTATCCTGTCAACTATATCTTTCTTAAAGCTCTTACCCATTGACTGCCAGAGCACCATGATATTCATGGACCACATTCCCCTTTGCTAGCTTCTCATCCACTTAAATATCACTGTTTCCTAAGGTTTCTTCCATTCTGATTCCTCTGTTTATTCTAGAGGACCATCCATGCATGATCGATGTCGTGGGATTGGATGGGATAATCATGGTTAATTCAAATATCTTAATAATATTCCCCTAAACTCTAGATCCGGAGGTATATCAACTAGAGATCCCCCGGACACTCACATAACAATCCCAAAAGGAAAACTGCTTATTAATTATTTATTTTGATCCCATCCACCATAAATTCCACCACCACAACAAAACAGTATGCATTAAATACAAACACAAAATGTAGCTGTTTCCCTGTTTAGGTAACCCCTATCTCAGAAAATCACACTGTTACCCATCTAGTCACCCGATTCAGAAATGTAGAAGTTATCAAAAAACATGGCTTTTCTTTTTCACCCTCACATCCCTGAGCACACTGGCCGCCTGAGCTATCCCATTTAAAACTGGCGGATTCTTTCTCTCCCACTGCTGCTACTCCTGCCTTTCTCTGCTCCAACCACAGAACAAGACTTCTCCTACTTCGTCTTTCCTAGCTAGTCTCTTGCCTCTGTCAAGTGTATAATATAAGCTGATGCCAGAGTAATTTTTTTATAATACAAACTTTTGTCACCCGCTGTCATCCCTCAAGATCCACTAATGTCCTCATGGAAAATAAGCCTTAACACTTCTCCATGTTATTCAATAAGACTTTTATGATCTGGACTCTGCTAACCTCTCCAGCTACAACTCCTACCAAGTGGGATTATTGACAAGTATTTAAACAAACTACACTCTTTTACTCTTCTTATCACTGCATATTTTTCTTCTTTCTACAGTGCCCTGCATCTCTGAGCTACCTGGAAAACTCGTATTACCCTTCAAGATTCAGTTAAAGTATAATTTCCTCTTGACATCCCATCTCATCGCCACTCTAGGAAGAGATGATAATGTTATCTGCGCTATTGCTGTACCTTGTACATTCTTCATTCATATGATGTATCAAAATTATTCTAAAAACCTGCTTTTTTGTCCAGGTCTCCAATTATATTGTGAGATATATTATTAAGGCAACTAATAAGAATAATTGACTCACTGGAAAAGACTCTGATGCTGGGAGGGACTGGGGACAGGAGGAGAAGGGGATGACAGAGGATGAGATGGCTGGATGGCATCACTGACTCGATGGATGTGAGTTTGAGGGAACTCCGGGAGTTGGTGATGAACAGGAAGGCCTGGCGTGCTGCAATTCATGGGGTTGCAAAGAGTCAGACACGACTGAGCGACTGAACTGAACTGAACTGAATAAGAATCAATTCCATTTATAAATAAGCTAGTGTGTCAAGCACGGTCATGTATGGATGTGAGAGTTGGACTGTGAAGAAAGCTGAGGGCTGAGGAATTGATGCTTTTGATCTGTGGTGTTTGAGAAGACTCTTGAGACTCCCTTGGACTGCAAGGAGATCCAACCAGTCCATTCTAAAGGAGACCAGCCCTGGGTGTACTTTGGAAGGAATGATGCTAAAGCTGAAACTCCAATACTTTGGTCACCTCATGCGAAGAGTTGACTCATTGGAAAAAGACTCTGATGCTGGGAGGGATTGGGGGCAGGAGGAAAAGGGGACGACAGAGGATGAGATGGCTGGATGGCATCACCGACTCGATGGACATGAATTTGAGTGAACTCCGAGAGATGGTGATGGACAGGGAGGCCTGACGTGCTGTGATTCATGGGGTTGCAAAGAGTCAGACATGACTGAGTGACTGAACTGAACTGAACTGAGTGTGTCAAGCAAAGTACTAGGATCTCTTTCATGGAGTCCTGATAAACACAGGAACAGGCCCAGGAATAAAATGATACACTTATCCAAAGCTATGAAGGCTATGAGAAGAAAAACAAAGGAACAAAGCAAAGAAAGGCCTTGATTATCAGGTGAATGAAGGCACAAGCAAGGTTAAATGGTTCAGAAGATAACAAAGAGGTCAGGAAATGAAGTTAGTGAGCAGTTCATTGCAGAAACCAGCACCAGCTCAAAGGTGTTGAACGTTAATTTTTTAGGAGGTACTGATCACAGGGCAGAGTGTGACCGGGGACATCAAGGCTTCTCAGAGGTCCTGATACCATTTCCCCTTGAATAATCTATCCAAGTACAGTTGAACAGGAATGGCCTCAAGGTATATTTTAGTGGGTTTTTTTTTTTTTTTTTGAGGACCACGTTTATATAACACCCCTCTAAACCACTCATTAGGCCAGAGATCAGGAAAGGATAAGAACTTTCCTTCCAACTTTACACTGACTGCTAGCTAATGTCTCCTGCCCTTTCATATCTCTTTGTAGGGAGCTGCACCTTCTCACTGACTCCTGTGGGCTCAGTCCCACCTACCGAAATTTGAGGCCTGCTCATATGCTGGTCGGAGAAGGCAATGGTACCCCACTCCAGTACTCTTGCCTGGAAAATCCCATGGATGGAGGAGCCTGGTAGGCTGCAGTCCATGGGGTCGCTAGGAGTCGGACACGACTGAGTGACTTCACTTTCACTTTTCACTTTTATGCACTGGAGAAGGAAATGGCAACCCACTCCAGTGTTCTTGCCTGGAGAATCCCAGGGACGGTGGAGCCTGGTGGGCTGCTGTCTGTGGGGTTGCACAGAGTCAGACATGACTGAAGCAACTTAGCAGCAGCAGCAGCATATGCTGGTAGGAATTAGAAAAGACTATGCAATCTAGATCTTTTTTACCCAGAATCTTGGAACCAGGTACTAATCCTGAGTTGTTCTTACACTTTGACTGAGCTTCTGACACTTTCTCCAGTTTGACCTTTTGGGTCCTGGAACCCACTGGTTGACACCCACGTACTAAACTTTATACTCACAGGCTTTGTGAGTTTGTATACTCCTGCTAACCTCCCTGCATCTGACCTCAATTCCACCTTCTCAAATATCTGGATTCCATCCACCTCTGTCTAGGATAGTGGCAATGCCACCACCGCAGATCAAGTGGCAAAGCACAGGTCCTCAGATTCCTCTCCACCACCTCCCACTTCCTCTACCCAAGAGGAGGGCTGCAGATTGGACGGTCAAAGTAGGACACTCCGAAGGAGACGCATTTCATGATGGGAAAGGCCATGTCCACCCATATGTGTATTTTTGCTCTTCTACTATTTTGCTCCTTGGAAGAAAAGCTGAGATGAACCTAGATAGCATATTCAAAAGCAGAGACATTACTTTTCCAACAAACGTCCGTCTAGTCAAGGCTATGGTTTTGCCAGTAGTCATGTATGGATGTGAGATTTGGACCATAAAGAAAAATGAGCGCCGAAGAATTGATGCTTTTGAACTGTGGTGTTGGAGAAGACTCTTGTGAGTCCCTTGGACTGCAAGGAGATCCAACAAGTCCATCCTAAAGGAATACAGTCCTGAATATTCATTGGAAGAACTGATGCTGAAGCTGAAACTCTAATACGTTGCCCACCTGATGTGAAGAACTGACTCACTGGAAAAGACCATGGCGCTGGGAAAGATGGGAGGAGAAGGGGACGACAGAGGATGAGATGGTTGGATGGCATCACTAACTTGATGGACATGAGTTTGAGCAAGCTCCAGGAGTTGGTGATGGACAAGGAAGCCTGGCATGCTGCAGTCCATGGGGTCAGAAAGAGCCGGACACGACTGAGTGACTGAACTGAACTGAACCATTTTGCTACTGATATGATAATAAAAGACCAGGACCTGCCTCAAGACCAACTGTGATATGTCTTTCTTTCCATAAGCACATTCAAATCTCAGCTTTATGAGAAAAAAAGAAATACTAATAGCTCTTCAATCTCAGGCCTAAATTGTTGTGCCCCACTCCAACCTGACTAGATCTCTGTTTTAAACAATAATTCAGCTAATAAAGTGAGATGTATTCCCTAAATGTAACCTGTGTATAGAGCTCCCCTGAGATCCTCTCCAGAGAAAGTGATTAGTAGGATTTGATTTCTTAAAATTCTATTTCATATAATAGCATGTTGTTGTTCAGTCACTCACATGTCCGACTCCTTGCAACACCATAGAGGAAAGCAAGGTTTCCCTGTCCTTCACTGTCTCCCAGAGTTTGCTCAAACTCATGTCCATTGAGTCAATGACGCCATCCAATCATCTCATCCTCGGTTGCTTCTTTCTCCTACTGCCCTCAATCTTTCCCCAAATCAGGATCTTTCCCAATGAGTTGGCTCTGCACATCAGGTAGCCAAAGTATTAGAGCTTCAGCTTCAGCATCAGTCCTTTCAATGAATATTCAGGATTGACTTCCTTCAGGATTGATTCATTTGATCTCCTTGCAGTCCACAGGACTCTCAAGAGTCTTCTCCAGCACCACAGTTCAAAACAATTGATTCTTCAGTGCTCAACCTTCTTTACAGTCTAACTCTCACATCCGTACATACTATGGGAAAACCATAGCTTTGATTAAACCAACTTTTGTCAGCAAAGTGATATCTCTGCTTTTTAATATGCTAAGTTTATCATAGCTTTACTTCCAAGGAGCAAGCATCTTTTTAATTTCATGACTGCAGTCACCATCTGCAGTGATTTTGAAGGCCAAGAAAATAGTCTATCACTGTTTCCATTGTTTCTCCATCTATTTACCATGAGGTGATGGGACTGGATACTGATATCTTAGTTTTCTAAATGTGGAGTTTTAAGCTAACTTTTTCACTTTCACTTTCCTCAAGAGGCTCTTTAGTTCTTCTTCATTTTCCTCCATAGGGGTGGTGTCATCTGCATATCTGAGGTTGTTTATATTTCTCCTGGCAATGTTGATTCCAGCTTGTGCTTCATCCAGCCCAGCATTTTTCATGATGTATTCTGCATACAAGTTTAATAAGCAGGGTGACATATGAGTTAAATAACCTTTGACCTACTCCTTTCACAGTTTCAAATCAGTTCATTGTTCCGTGTCTGACTGCTTTTTGACCTGCATACAGGTTTCTCAGGAGACAGGTAAGGTGGTCTGGTATTCCCATCTCTTTACGAATTTTTCACTGTTTGTTGTGATCCACACAAAGACATTAGTATAGTCAATGAAAATGATGTTTTTCTGGAACTCTCTTGCTTTTTCTATGATCCAACAGAGGTTGGCAATTTGATCTCTGGTTCCTCTGCCTTTTTCTAAATCCAGCTTGTACATCTGGAATTTCTCAGTTCATGTAGTGCTGAAGCCTAGCTTGAAGAATTTTGAGCATTACTTTGCTGGCATCTGAACTGAGTACAGTAGTACAGTAGTTTAACATTCTTTAGCATTGCCTTTCTTCAGGATTGGAATGAAAACTGACCTTTTCTAGTACCATAGCCACCACTGAGTTTTCCAAATTTGCTGGCATATTGAGTGCAGCACTTTAACAGCATCATCTTTTAGGAATTGAAATAGCTCAGCTGCAATTCTAACACCTCCACTAGCTTTATTTGTAGTAATGCTTCCTAAGGCCCACACTTCACACACCAGGATGTCTGGCTCTAGGTGAGTGACCACACCATCATGGTTATCCAGATCTTTAAGACCTTTTTTTGTTCAGTTCTGTGTATTCTTGCTACCTCTTATTAATATCGTCTGTTTCTGTTAAGTCCACACTGTTGCTGTCCTTGTTTGTGCATCTTTGCATGAAGTGTTTCCTCAGTATCTCTAATTTTCTTGAGATCTCTAGTCTTTCCCACTCTACTGTTTTACTCTATTTCTTTGCATCAATCACTGAGGAAGGCTTTCTTATGTCTCCTGGCCATTCTCTGGAACTGTGCATTAAGTTGGGTATATCTTTCCTTTTCTCTTTTGCCTTTCACTTTTATTCTCTTCTCAGCTACTTGTCAGGCCTCCTGAGACAACCATTTTGCCTTTTTGCATTTCTTTTTCTTGGGGATGGTTTTGATCACTGCCTCCTGTACAAACCTCAATCCACAGTTCTTCAGGCACTCTGTCAGATGTAATCCCTTGCATCAATTTGTCCCTTCCTCTATATAATTATAAGGAATTTTGTTTAGGTCATACCTGAATGGCCTAGTGGTTTTTCCTACTTTCTTCAATTTAAGTATGAATTTTGCAACACAGAGTTCATGATCTGAGCTACAGTTAGCTTTCAATCTTGTTTTTGCTGACTATATAGAGTGTCCATCTTCAGCTGTGAAGAATATAATTAATCTGTTTTCTGTATTGACTGTCTGGTGATGTCCTTGTATGCAGTCGTCTCTTGGGTTGCTGGAAGAGGGAAATATTTGCTATGACCAGTGCATTCTCTTGGCAAAACTCAATTAGCCTTTGCCCTGCTTCATTTTGTACTCGAAGGCCAAATTTGCCTGTTACTCCAGGTATTTCTTGACTTCCTACTTTTGTATTCCAGTTCCCTATGATGAAAATTACATCTTTTTTTTTTTTTTTTTTTTGGTGTTAGTTCCTGAAGGTCTTGTATGTCATATCATAAAACCACTCAACATTAGGTTCTTTGGCATTAGTGGTTGGGGTATAGACTTGGCTACTACGATATTGGGGCTTGCCTTGGAAGTGAACCAAGATCATCTGTTGTTTCAGAGATTGTACCAAAGTACTCAATTTCAGACTCTTTTGCGAATATGAAAGCTACTCCATTTCTTCTAAGAGATTCATGCCCATAGTAGTAGATATGATGGTCATCTGATTTTTTTTTTTAATTTTTTATGGTCATCTGATTTAAATTCACCCATTCCCATTCATTTTAGTTCACTGATTCCTAAAATGTTGATGTTCTCTCTTGGCATCTCCTGTTTGACCACTACCAATTTACCTTGATTCATGGACCTAAGTTTCCAACTTCCTATGCAATATTGTCCTTTACAGCATCTGACTTTGCTTTCACCACCAGACACATCCACAACTGGGTGTCATTTCTGCTTTGGCTCAGCCTCTTCATTACTTCTGAAACTATTTCTCTGCTCTTCTTCAGTAGTATACTGGACACCTACTAAGCTGGTGGGAGTTGGGGGGTGGGAGGTGGTTGTTCATCTTTCAGTGTCATACATATCTTTTTGTCTTTTCATACAGTTCATGGCCTTCTCAAGGCAAGAATGCTGAAGTGGTATCTTATAATCTTATAATACCAGGTATCTTTAGCTATTCAAGTCTTGCCAGTGTTTTTTTAAGACTGTCACTTTTTTGTCTATGTTCACCCAATTTTTATCACCAGATATTAATTTCATGTCATTCTTATTAGATAGGATTGTAATTTCTCCATTTTTCCAAATAAAAACACAATATTATTTGGCAGCTCCCTGGATTTATACAAGCTACTCAGAAAGTGGCTGAAAGGAATATTTTGCAAATTTTCATTAAGAAAATGTTCCCACCCTTACATTCCCACACCAGAATATCCTCAAGGTTGAAATAACAAGATCATATTCTCATATATTTTTGTACAAATTTGAGACAGGGAAAAACAAGGCCCTTGTGGGCTAGGTTGTTGCCTTTTTGTTCTCTCTTTCCAAAAACATAGCAAAAGCCTGTATTTTTTCAAGTACTTTTTAAAAACAGAAATGAATAAAGAACCCTAGAAGACACATTAGTATTCTTAAAAACAAAATAATTAGGTAGTAGTAGGATCTCCCAAGAATTACATATAAAACAATCAAACACAAATTGTGTGGGTAATAATAAAAGTTATTTCCCTCTGGCAACTGTTTATGGTGGTCTTAGCACAGTTATTAATAAACCACAGTGTGATCAGCTGTCTGGTTCACTGCATCAATGGGCTCAGGGTTAAGTGATATTAAGAGTGGATCTCCCAGGGTAAATTTGCATCTATCCAAGAAATATAGCTGTATGAAAACAAAATTCCTATAGACATACATTCTCTTGGTTCACAAACAAGTACTGTTAAAGATCATCGGTTCTAATCACTAGACAGGTTAAGGCAATAGGTTCATCCTGTAACATATTGTACGGATGAGATTTCACAAGAGTGAAAGTAAAGAATTATCATGGTCAAAAAGCTTCATGATCAGTAGATCTATGAGCTTAAATATTAGAAACTGTAAGAGATTAAAAGTGTCTATGGAGAAGAGTATCCCCCGAAAGAGTGGGCACAGGTAAGCCCTATCCTATCATTTGAGTTATGATTTTTTTACCATCAAGAAACATTTGAGTACCTACTATGTGCCAAATACATTGATAGGAACTGAAAGGATTTCTTAGGACTCAGGACATTTATCTCTAAAACCAGAACGGTTGGTCAACCTAGACTATAAACAGTCTATACCTTCAAAGAACTAATAGCCTAGAAGAAAAGTCAAATATAAATCAAAAACAAATGTGATAGTGTTAGTGAACTGGATGAGTGGGAAAGCAAAATAGAGGCATCTATCAAGTACTTTCTGAAAATCCATAGTTCTCAACCCTAGCTGCTCATTTTACTTTATTTTTATCATCACTTGAGGAAGCTGAGGTACAAATTAAATGATTTGCCCTAAATTCTCAGAGATTTTTGTTTAACTGGAATAGGGTTGAGGCACGGGTATTTTTTCAAGTGCCAAAAGAGATTAAAATATGCATGCAAAGTTGAGAACTACTAACCTAACCCAGCTTAAGTATGCGAAAATATACTCAGATAAAGAGGGTCGGGGGAGAAAAATTATCCATTTAGGAGGAAGCAGTATGTGCAAATGTCCTGAGGCAAAACAAGCATGACCCTTTAGAACACTAAGATCCATTCAGTGCGGCCAGAACATAGGATCAAAACAATATGAGTGAGATCCAGGTAACTTGAAAAACCTTTTCAGAAGTTCATGCCTGTGTAAAAAAGTAAAGTTGGGTATTTGTAGTTTGCCTTTTATATAAAATATCTTGTTTTTCTGAATGCCTTGATGGGTTTGGACAATCAAAGTGTCTTTGAGTTGAGTTTGAGAACTTCCTACTCTAGACCTGAAGAGGATGAATAACAGCAGTGAAGCAGAATTAATGTAAAAGCATAAGGGATATTGGGGATTATGACAAATTGCAAAGCCCACGCCCACAGAAAGGGTGCAGGCACCACTCAACTTTGGCCTGTTATTTCCATTCAGGAATATTTGCTGTTAGATAATTAGATTTAAATAAAGGGGGAAAAAACTCAAGTTTAAAATGAGACAGCCACTTCATTCTTACTAGAGTTCTTGGTAATTGCCCTCTGTTCTTCCCCAGCAGCATACTGGACACCTTCCAATGTGGGGGACTCAGCTAGCGTCACATCATTTTGCCTTTTTATACCATCCATGGGATTCTCCAGGCAAGAATGCTGGAGTGGGTGGCCATTTCCTTCTCCACCCCAGTGAACCATGTTTTGTCAAAATTCTTCACTGTGTCCCATCCATTTGGCGTGGCCCTGCCTGGCACAGCTCATGGTTTCATTGAGTTGTGCAAGCCCCTTCACTACGACAAGGCTGTGATCTGTGAAGGGGTGAGCCACCTCTGCCACATGGTAAAAGCTATTTATTGTTTGTTGAATTCGCAGGCCAGTATTAAAGCACGTCTCTCCTCTGTCCCTCACCCTAAGCTAGTCTAGCGGGGGCATGAGCGGCTCTCAAGGGAATGAACAGGCGCTCTGGTGTAGGTACTCCTTCCCCCTGGCACACTCCTCTCCCCTCTCAACCAGAACCTCAGGGTTTTATTTTATCAAGGAAGCTGACATGTCATCACGGATGGGGCAGCCTCAGGGGCTGACGTGCAGTGTGCTTCTCAGTGTCATTCCTAGTCCCGCTCAGGTTATGTCTGCTGTACTCAAGGCAAACTGGAGAACAGAAGACAGCAAGGGATGTGGGGCGGAGCCTGGTAGATTTATATTTCAGTCTCTCTTAGCAGTACTGAGTACCCAAGGTTCTGAACCTCAATCTCCTCTTCTCATGAAAATGAATATGAATATAAAGTATGATCCAGAGAGATGATATGGGGTGGGAGGTGGGAGGGGGATTCAGGATTGGGAGCTTGTATACACCCGTGGTGGATTCATGTCAGTGTATGGCAAAACCAATACAGTATTGTAAAAAAAAGTAAAAATAAATAAATAAATAAAGTATATATATATATATATATATATATCTTGATGGATTTAGAAAATTGAAGACAATTTGTGTAAAATTTAAATCAGAATGACACTCAAATGCGTAGTTAAGGCAACTGGAAGTAACCCAACTTAAACCTAATTTACAACAAAAAAGTGTTTGCATGCGCAAGTGAAAAGCCAGAAGTGTACTAGCTATCATCAGGACTCGGTTTCTCTCTACTGTCCCCCTTGCTGTGTCGGCTTCATTTCCAGGCTTTCGAAGCCGAGGGAAGATGTAGAGGAATGGCATCCTTACTGTCAGTAGTCCCAGCACAAAGGAAGATGCCCTTTCCTTTTTTTCCTCAAAGGTTCTGCACATGTCCCAAGATCCAGACTGACTGGACCACTCTCAGGCGACAGGGATCGCATCACTATTTCAAAGTAAGAAATGACTGGTTTGTGGTATAGTAAACCCTCCTTGTGCCTAGAGGAGAAAACACCATGACTGAACCAGTAACTGACCTGGTGTACGGAATAGTGCTCATTATCAACATGAGCCCCAAGTCTTCACCTGGACTAATAACTATCTGGATGCAGCTGTCAACACTGTTGCACATTATAATCTGGGACAATTGAAAAAAGAAGAAACACACGTTGTCCATGTGTGGGAATTGCTCCTGGGAAATCTCATTTAATTGTCTGAGATGAGACTCAGGCACCAGTGTTCTTTTAGTCACCAAGATGGCTCCAGTGGGTCCCCAAAGCTGAGAATCCTGGTCGAGGGATACTTATTTCACTGATCAGCCTAGAGCAAAAATTAGAACCTCACTTAAACCACGTATACCAAAAATGGAAGGGGCACGGGGGTTGTTCCTTAAAACAAATCCAAGAATTACTAACAGCAATTCTTGTATTATTACTAAAAGTAATTAATTACAAAAATTACTAAAAGCAGGGATGGATCCTGACTGGCAAAAACGGAAGTGTACTATTATATAGGCCACATACCTTATCTTCACAACCACTGCCAATCTATTTTGTTGCAAACCTTCCCAAGTTTTCAACACTCTAAAATGCAAAGTCTTGGTTCTTCCATGTGAACTGGTCTAAATATTACAGGGAGTATTATTCTAACTGCAGAAATATAAAAGTAACCTTTTAACACAAAAATCACCATTAATTTACATTTAAGAAAGAAAGAAAATTAGAAATGCTGGATGAAGCCCAGAGCTTTGGGCGAGAGCATGCATCATGGGATGAGAGAAAATGGAGAAGTGAAAAACCAGCAGCGTTCCTTGCTCCTGGGTGCATTTTTATGGAGGTCAGGGAAAGTATGAGTGAGTGAGTGAAAGTCACTCAGTCATGTCCGACTCTTTGCAACCCCACAGACTATACAGTTCATGGAATTGTCCAGGCCAGAATACTGGAGTGGGTAGCCTTTCCCTTCTCCAGGCAATCTTCCCAACCCAGGTCTCCCGCATTGCAGGCGGATTCTTTACCAGCTGAGCCACAAGGGAAGCCCCAGGGCAAGTATACTTTAGATTTATTTAGCAATATTTGGCTGCCATTGTTCTTAGAGAAGAGAATAGCTACCATTCAATAAATATAACAAATCATTATAATTTCTCTAAATTATAATCTACATATTTATAATGATTAAGAGGGTTAGGTTAGAGATATGTAGCTAATGCTACATCTCTTAAGCCTCAAGGCTGAAACCATGCAGGGAAAATTCTCAGACAAGCCTTTAATTTTCATAGCGAATGCTTCCAGGAATTCCACTTACTGATCCACATGTCGCTAAGCTGCCCTCAGAAGTACAAAGAAGATCAGCTTCCACATATTTTGGTACCAGTAATGCCGCAAGTTCTACATTATTATAAGGAATGTCCATCCTTTGTCTGTGGCCTGGAACACTGTGGTTTGAATATCAGACAGCCCTATGGCAGCATAAAATTTTCATGATTTGGCAACAAAAATTCTAGGTGATCCCATGGAATGCAAGTCAAAACATTCTCATATTCCTCCTCAGTGTATTAGGTACTTATATGGTAAGTCATGCGTTTTAGCTCTCCACCCTGTCTCAATGCTTGAGTTTTCAGATTGAAAAAAAAAATCTTCCCTCAAGTGGTCATCCAGGGCAGAATGTGAACTCAAGTATTTACACTTTAGGAGTTTTATACTGCTTAACTTGCCAACCATGTCGGTGACATGTTTAAATTAATGACATTTGTTTGTTGATCCTCAAACTACATTCTGCAGTGAGATGTCAATTAAAGAACATTTTGGTACATGCCAGCTATAATGGTTTTCACCTGATGTTAGTGATGAGTGCTCCCAAATGTTTTTAACATTAAAAAAACACACAAATCATTACTAAGAAATATTTGAACATGGTGAAAGAATGACCTAAAGTTCCTTTTCTTTTTTTCATTAAAATAAGCACATCTACATTTATGTTTTTACCTTGGGGAGGAAATATTTTGGGGACCCCTTTAGCAATCTTCTATAGTCTATAAACTCCTTCCCAGAATACTTTCTTAAAATAAGTAAAAGAAAATAGAATTATAGAAAATTATAGAATTATAAAGAAATAAAGTATATTAAAATATATTGATGCAGGTTCAGAGACCTGAAGTTCCTGTTGATTCAAGGACCTAATCTGTTGTGTGTGTGTGTCTGTGTGTGTGTGCACGAGCGCGCGTGTGCGCGCACGCCACTAAGTTGCTTCAGTCATGTCCAACTCTTTGCGACCCTATGGACTGTAGCCTGCCAGAATCCTCTGTACGTGGGATTTTCCAGGCATGAATACTGGAGTATGTTGTCCCCCTCGAGGGGATCTTCCCGACCCAGGGACTGAACCTGCGTCTCTTACATCTCCTGCGTTGGCAGGCCGGTTCTTTGCTGCTAGCACCACCTTGGAGTCAGTCATTTCAGTCGCTCAGTCATGTCCAACTCTTTGTGATCCCATGGACTGCAGCACACCAGGCCTCCCTGTCCATCACCAACATTGCCACTTGGAAGCCCCCTCTTAAAGATTTTATTCAAGAGGGAGTTCAAGGCATTTCAACAAAACATGTTAGAAAGTGCCTTGTCAGAGGAAACAAATTCACACTTAGCAGGAAACCAGGAGAAAGGGTGGCAGCAGAGGTGTGAAAGATGGGGACTGTGGCAGAATATAAAGCGCATGCCCTGTCTACAGAGGGAGCCAAAAGATGTTCCCCACACGGAAACATAAGACCCTCATGGCCATCTATTTCCCTTTTGCAAAAGAAGCCGGACATCTAGATTTTCATCTAGATGGGTTAATGTTGGCTCGAGAAAAAATTAAACACGGGGACAAAGGGAATGCAGGTAAACCTTTTATCATATTTGTCTGGGGGGCTACAAGTTTATAAATTCAGGAAAGTGAGGAGAATTGGAAGAAATTAATTATTCATATTTTAATGTATCTTTTACTATCAGTATCTTTATTACATTTATTTTTAAAATATAAAAATAAATTTAAATTTCCCTTCCGAGAGTGGCAGCAAGATACCATAAAATAATAAAAGTCTCTAGGAGGCAAACTGCTTCATGATTCCAAGAAACATTTACTGAAAACCTGTGCCTATGCACCAGGTAATATATAAACCAGTGGGAGTATAAAGATTAAAACATTCCTTCCAAAGCTTACCCACCAGTGCATAAAGAACTGTACCAAAAGAATACAATACAATCTGTTATAGAGATATGTAAAAAGTACAAAGCAAGTAGGAGATACATCTTTCCAGAAGACTGGCAGGGATTCTCAGAGGAAAGATCTCTTTGAGTAGACCTTTGTATTAAGGGGCCCAGATTATTAATGATCTAACAGATTATTCTAAAGAATTGGGCTTTATCCCAGTGGAAACAGAGGGCCATGGAAGAATTCTAAACATAGACCTGAACATATGATTAGACATAGCATGGAATGGCCTACACGAGGAGACACACAATGAAGACTCACAAGATGATGATTTCAGTCATTTAGGGGTCCAGGGCAGTAGCAAGGGACATGAAGTGAGATTGCTTGGTTGGAAAGATATTTAGGAAACAGAAACACCAGGACCTGATGGGTGATTGTACCTGGTGGGTATAGTAGCGAAAGAGAAGGAGCTGAGAATGACTTGAGACTATATAAGAGGCAGTCTAGTACAAAGCTTGGAGGAAAGGGGAGCACATAGTCCCTGGAGCCAGACTACTTGGGTTAAAATCCTGTCACTTCTAACTCATTTACTGTGTAACTTTAATCAAGTTAGTTATCCTCTGTGAGCCTGTTTTATGTCTCAGTATATATGTCAAGTGTTCTTTTGTGTCTAAAAATTAGCTATTATTATTTATTATTATAATTCTGGTAAGGATGGTGGTTTCATTCAATTTGTTTCTTCCAGAAGACTAGTGTTGCATTTGTAATGCTTTCAGGCAATTCTAGGTTTGTCTAGTTGAATATATGGATCTCTGGTTGAGAAGAAAGTACAGTGATGATGGCTAGAGCCTCTTACACAGATGAGATAGCCTGAGGCATTTTCAGAGAAGGCCCAGGGTTTGAATCTCCAGGACACTAGTGTTGAATGGGTAGATAGAGTAGGAGCCGTTCTGGGAAAGACTGAGGGCAAGACGAGACACGGCAACACATGAGATGGTTGGATGGCATCACTGACAATGACGTGAGTTTGAGCAAACCCCGGGAGACAGTGAAGGACGGGGAAGCCTGACGTGCTGCAGTTCCTGGGGTTACAAAGAGTCGGACATGACTGAGTGATTGAACAACAACAGGGGAGGCCAAATCTGCAAAAGCTCATAATAAGAGAAGGCCAGAGAGGCAGCAGAAGGTGAAGAGAAGAGCAACATCTAAAGCCCAAGAGGAGAAATGAGTTTAGAGAGGGTATAGTCAGCACAGAAAATACCACACAGGAATCAGTTATTATGATGACTAACAAGCATCTATATTTAACAGTTGGGAAATCTTTAATAAAGTAATTTAAAATGGCTCCTTGATAGTTGACATATAGAAAAGACTCAAATTTTAGTTTCCATTCATCTTAATTTTAATTGCATATCTTGAGAAAGAAGAATTACAAAGAATTAAAAAAAAAAACAAGTGGGCTCCTCTATCCATGGGATTCTCTTGGCCAGAATAACGGAATGGTTTGCTGTGCCCTCTTCCAGGGGATCTTTCCAACCCAAGGATCTAAACTGCGTCTCTTAGGCCTTTACCACTAGCGCCACCTAGGAAGCCCAAACACAAAGGTAATTTGCAGGGAAGGACATTTGCACCTTTCCCAAGAAATGCCTTCTGTTACTAAGACTGGAATTATGAAAAAGTCTACTTATTTTGGCAGTGTAGAGTATAAAGCATAAAATGTTGAGTGTTACCATTGGAATCAAGTCCTGACTCATCAAGTATAAGGTCCAGAGAAAATTATTTACTTGTCTAAGTTTCCACATTCTCAAGCAGGAAATGGAGGACCACTGTCACTTAGGATTTTGTTGGGAGAGGGGAAGATATTGCACATAAGGGATTTAGCACAAGGCCCCTTACAACAAATACTAGCTTATGATATTTACCCATCATGGGTAATCATGAGAAAGTTTGAGAATTGTTTTTAAAGAATAAGTACTTTTGGAAGAATTCAATTCAGTTCAGTCGCTCAGTCGTGTTGACTCTTAGTGACCCCACGGACTGCAGCCCGCCAGGCCTCGCTGTCCATCACCAACTCCCTGTCCAGAATTAGTCTTTCCATACGCCAACAAAAACCTTTAAGTTCTTTCTAGCAGTGTAGCCTTCCTTGCCCAATCACTGGGAGTCTTCTGGGAGAATCAAGAGCCAGATCCATAATTTCCAAGACACAAGAGTTGAGTAAGCTTTGTGCTTCTCATCAACTGGGGGCTGGCCAACATATTTCTTCATAACCAGTAAAATACATGACTCATTAAACAAAACACCTCAATTTCCATACCAAAGAAAAGTCATATAGTCAACTACCAAAAACAGATAAATGATAATACTAATAATATATCACAGGTATCTTTATCATATCCCCAAATTTTCTAACCTCATATTTCAGAAAGATGAAAACACCAATTTTTTAAAAATATATATTTCTCTTTTACTTTATAATAAATGAAAGAAAATAAATTCATAAAATATACTGAAACTACCTGGTGAAAAAGCTCTTGTAAATTCATCATCTTAGTTTCAAAGTCTATGGTAGTCTCTCACTTTGAATTTAAAATTGAATAAAAATAATCCTAAAAAAATGGCCTAATCTGTTATTTACTTTGCATTTTTATGAAAGAGTACTGTGCTTTGCTTTTAGCAAACTGGTCATTAAAAATATGAGACTATTCAGGGAAATGGAACCCCAGGAAGTATGATAGTACTATAGATCGTCAAGCCACCAGAGCAGATGTTCCTAATCATACTAAAAACACAAACAGACAAACCAGTTTGTTCCAGCTACAGAATTAGAAAAGTGCATATAATTTAACGGTATGAAAAATAGTTCAAGCCAGGAGGTAGTAAAACTGCAAAAAAAATATAAATCTAAAGAGTCTGTGCCAAGGAACATTTTACAAATTCTCAAGGCTTAAAAATCTTGAGATTTTTCTTGCTACAGGTAGGAAGCTATTACCTGAACTAGCTTTTAAAAACACAATGACTATATCTTTAAGGTAGAAAGCTATTACCTGAACTAGTTTTTAAAAATACAATGAATATATCTTTAAGGAAAACACAACACACAGACACACACACACACACATACAACCCACACAGGCTCATACACCGTATGCACACCAATTACCTAATAGTTCTTACCCACAGAAACATTTATCTAAATCTAGAATATCGTTTATAAACAGCTTTGGGACAGTGAAAATCAGACTTCTCATCAGTTTAAATTTATAATTGAGAAATAAACAGTACATAATGTGATACAGAATTAAATTGGCATGCACAGTAAACTGTAAGCTCTAAGGACAGAGGATTCTCTTTGCAAATAATGATCTTGGCCAAGAGCCTCCTTTATGTACAGAAAGCTCTATTCCTTGCTTATAGCAACCCTCAAGGTTACAACAGGTCATTGTATGCTGCTAATTAGGTTTACAAATGATATATTCACGCCAGGTGATACTTTATAGCTTGATTCACCCTAAGTAGAAAACTGTATCAATAAAGTCAAACTATAA
Source organism: Capricornis sumatraensis (assembly GCF_032405125.1). NCBI lineage: Eukaryota > Metazoa > Chordata > Mammalia > Artiodactyla > Bovidae > Capricornis > Capricornis sumatraensis. Next base: position 92,028,563 of record NC_091079.1, read on the forward strand.
AAACTCATTGTCCCACAATTACAGATCTTTTACTCATATAGTATGAATTTTAATTGCAAATATATAATGCCATTAAAAATTGGTTTGATGCTTAATATCTCTCAAAAACAACAAAAAGAAAGCAAAAGACAAGTAGGAAAACACAAAAGTTTCCACAGATAGTCAATGTGTTTATTCTCCAAAAGTTAATTAAAGTCAATTTTGTTAGTAGACCCTAGGTCACAATACTCTTCCAAGAAAGCAAAGTGATATCTACTCTGTATAAAACGAAAATCAAATGCAGGACATTACCTTGTGCCACCTGTTGAACTGCCAGCATCATCCCAGAAACAGTGTCCGGAAGCAAGCTTTCTTTCAGACTGTAATGTGTCGCCCACTCCAAAATAGGCAGCCGCCGTCTGCACCACTGTTTAAAGTCTTCACAACGGGGCATACGCATCTTGCTCCAGGGCATGCTTTTCTTTTTTCTCTTTGCCCCCGTCATTTTCAGATTACCTCTTGTAGATTAAACTTTAAACAAGAAAAAAATTGTTGTAGAACACCTCCCTTCAAAGCTAGGCTCCAAATCGTCTGTGGTTTACAATGTCAAAGCTATCCAGGAAATAATAAGAGAGAATCTAACAAGAGCATATATAAGTATATATATATATATATATGCAGCCAGGCTGCATGTTTTATTATGCTATAGCTAATTATTCTAGATAAAAGATGCAGATTAAAACCGTGAATTTTTGTCTGAATGAGATGAGAAGTGGTACCTGTTAGTGCACTATTTTCTGATCTTGGAAAAGTAGTGGATTCAGTATTAAGTTGGTGTAGAGCTCTCTTGCCAGTAATTCCCCTTATACTGACTGTAGTCTTATGTTTTGGCTTATATCCCAGTGGCTAATGAGGTAGTTCTGGGCATGTGTTGCAAGTGGGCTGGGTTATGCTAAAGAAACCAGGAAGCATTCAGCTATTCCTGCCTTCTCCCAACAAGCTATGCAAAATCATAAAACCAGAGAGGTTTTGTTATGCAAGATGTAGTCAGAGAATCTAGATTTACTTCTTTGGGAAGTGGGTATTTTCAGTATATCAAATGACTGTCATTTCTGAATCAGAAACCTAAGAGGCTTTGTTAAATGCTCTTATCTTTTTTTTTTTTTCCCCTGGGAGAGGAGATTTTCATTCATACAGAAACATTCAGACAGCCACTGCCCAGTCTGGTAACAGAATAGCCAGTTCTCATAAAAAAAACAGAAATTTCATTTCATGGGCTAAGAAAATAAGCTTACATTGAACAATTATTTGTGGAAACATTTCTTCCTTGTCTCTGAATTGTTCACTCAGTTTTCTCTATTTTTCCAAGTCATGTAATTCTCACACTTAGCACTATCCTAACTGAAATTTCTAAGGAATAACATATGGTTCATAATATTGTTTGAAGAGTTTCCAACATTTTTTATGATTTGGTCCTCTTTTCACATGACTTTTGGGGGTTCCTCTGTTTCAGAAAGGATGTTATATTTTATAATGGAAGAGTCAGGGTGTCAAAGACCTTTATTTTATAATTATAAGGTCCAGCCCCAAAAAGAAAGGGCCTGCATTTATGAAGACTGCCATTCAAATTAAACCAGAAAGCTAATACATTAACAAAAAATGTGAAGCCAAGAAGATTAGCATGTACATAGTTTGCTGCAGCCCTCTTAATGCCTATTTGTCCAGAGTAGAGATCTGTCTGTCTGGAAGTCTTTAAAATAACAATATATTGCTACTTGGATACCCTGGATACTTCCATTGTCTCTGGCTATAATTTTTCCCATTGTTTTTAAGTTAAGGTGAAGAACTACTCTCTCAATTCAGTTCAGTTCAGTCACTCAGTCATGTCCGACTCTATGCAACCCCAGAGACCACAGCACGCCAGGCCTCCCTGTCCATCACCAACTCCCGGAGTTTACCCAAACTCATGTCCATTGAGTCGGTGCTGCCATCCAACCATCTCATCCTCTGTTGTCCTCTTCTCCCCCTGCCTTCAATCTTTCCCAGCATCAGGGTCTTTTCAAATGAGTCAGCTCTTTGCATCAGTGGCCAAAGTATTGGAGTTTCAGCTTCAACATCAGTCCTACTAATGAACACCCAGGACTGATCTCCTTTAGAATGGACTGGTTGGATCTCCTTGCAGTTCAAGGGACTCTCAAGAGTCTTCTCCAACACCACAGTTCAAAAACATCAATTCTTTGGTGCTCAGCTTTCTTCACAGTCCAACTCTCACATCCATACATGACCACAGGAAAAACCATAGTCTTGACTAGACAGACCTTTGTTGGCAAAGTAATGTTTCTGCTTTGTAAGATGCTATCTAGGTTGGTCATAACTTTCCTTCCAAGGAGTAAGCATCTTTTAATTTCATGGCTGCAATCACCATCTGCAGTGATTTTGGAGGCCCCCCAAAATAAAGTCTCTCACTGTTTCCCCATCTATTTTCCATGAAGTAACGGGACCAGATGCCATGATCTTTGTTTTCTGAATGTTGAGCTTTAAGCTCACTTTTCATCAAGAGGCTCTTTAGTTCTTTTTCACTTTCTGCCATAAGCATGGTTGTCATCTGCATTTCTGAGGTTATTGATGTTTCTCCCGGCAATCTTGATTCCAGCTTGTGCTTCTTCCAGCCCAGAGTTTCTCATGATGTACTCTGCATAGAAGTTAAATAAGCAGGGTGACAATAGACAGCCTTGGCGTACTCCTTTTCCTATTTGGAACCAGTTTGGTGTTCCATGTCCAGTTCTAACTGTTGCTTCCTGGCCTGCATATAGGTTTCTCAAGAGGCAGGTCAGGTGGTCTGGTATTCCCATCTCTTTCAGAATTTTCCAGTTTGTTGTGGTCCACACAGGCGAAGGCTTTGGCATAGTCAATAAAGCAGAAATAGATATTTTTCTGGAACTCTCTTGCTTTTTTGATGATCCAGCAGATGTTAGCATTTTGATCTCTGGTTCCTCTGCCTTTTCTAAAACAAGCTTGAACATCTGAAAGTTCACAGTTCACATATTGTTGAAGCCTGGCTTGGAGAATTTTGAGCATTACTTCTCTCTCCGTCTTCCACAAATGACATCACTGGCTTTCTATCTGTGCAAAAATACTTTTCTTTTAAATGCAATGAATCCTAAATATATAGCAAGATATGTAGGTTTATTCATATATACAGAATAGAATTTACTTTGTATTTTTCCAATTGTTTGCATATGTTACGTCTATGAACATTTCATTAGATTTAGAGTCTCACCAGAGACTCATAGTATTTTAGCCCTATTCTTTTAGTGTGAGAGGTAGAGTCATCAGATTAGTAAGTTCACCTTTAATAGAGATGTTATGTTGCTTTTTCTTCCCAAACAGCAATCTAACTTTGTTTTATGTACTTCACCCATTACATAAATGAAGAAATTCAGAAGCTATATATAAACTGAGTATTACTACTTTTACAATCAAAATTAATACTAATGATTCTTTTCTCAAAATATATTTAGGTCAAAAATTCAAATCCAAGTTAAGAAAATGAAAAAAGTAATTGAAAGCTTAAATACTGAAATAATCAGTCAACACCTATGATTTGTGCAATTTCAATCATGTTACAAAAAACTTTGTGTTAAATGCTAGTAACAAAGAATTCGTATGAACAAAATTTTTGGAACTGAAGATTAATCTATATAGAAACATCTAAGCATATTAATGCCAACAATTGCTCTAAAATATCCAAAGACCAGGAAGGCTTCCCTGGTGGCTCAGACAGTCAAGAACCTGCCTGCAATGCAGGAGACCTGGGTTTGATCCCTGAGTCAGGCAGATCCTCTGGAGAAGGAAATGGCAACCCACTCCAGTATTCTTGCCTGAAGAACTCCATCAGTAGAGGAGACAATCCATGGGACTGCATAAAGTCGGACATGACTAAATGACTACCACTTTCACTTTCATTCTAAAGACCAGAAGGGAAAATAATGTTTGATAAAATAGTTCTGAAGTCTCTCAATTAAAAAAAAAAAAAGAAAGAAAGAAAAAAAGAAAAACCTCCTAAAGTTAGAGTAGATCTTTCCTAAAAATATTTTTTAAACTCCAGGTTTTCTTCCAACTCCATGTGCTTAGACATTATTTAAAACATGCCAAAAATCTCACTCTAAAGAATGCTATCACGTGTAGGATTGATTATAATCAGGAACTCAAAAAAAACTTTTGTGAAGAAATTTATGCACACCCATGAGACACTCAGAGCACTTTACCTAGCCCATAGAATTCAAAACTGAACATATTTATTCAAAAATTTCAATGGCTAAAATTAGCTTAAAATTCAGTACTACATATCATCCATATGAGACATCTCTTTCCCAAATGTTCAGGCAACAGCTTTACAAACAAAAAGATGAACTTATTATCTCCATGTAAATCAACAAAAAACCCTCCTTCCTAGAATATTTCAATCGTATCTCTGACATGTTTGAACTTCCAGGGATTTCTAATATTACACTCAAACCCATTAGCCTACACATGTAATCTTTTCTCCACTCTCTACCCCTCCTCTACCAGCTACTTATCGACTCTATTTAAATTAGCAAGTGTTTACTGATCAATCACATTTTGCTAGATCGTGTGAAATGCAATAGGATGGGGGAGGGGAAGATATTGTCTATTTTCTAAGGATTATTTAATGCAAAAGGCAGAATAGAATAAATTAACAATCAAGTCAGACAATAAGTGTTCCAGGAGCTCAGGATGGAGAGTTGCATTCCCACTGAGAAAAAAACACTTCCATCCTCCCTGTATTCTAGCAGATTAGTATGCTATCTGCTGCACACCGACTCTTTGGTTTTATTCAGATTTCCCTAGTTCCATGTTCCTAGTTTTTTCCCTGTCTGAACACTTACTCAGTATGTAACTTTTTAATGAAAATTTCCCTGGCTTCCCTACAGTTCCTTTCTTCCTATATACCAAAGATCTAGGTAACTTTTGGGTTATTCATAGGTCTACAGCTGTAGTCATTTTCACTGTCCATTGATTTTCTTGCTTGAAATTTATTGTATGTGATTTTATCCAGTTTGGCTCATGAGACTGTAAATTACTTGAGTGTAGATATTATTCACATAACTTGCTTTGCCTCTTTTCTCAGGATCTAATGGAAGGTTCTGTGTACTCAGCAATTATTAACACATGCATGTCCCTACTCCCGAAATTACCAAAGAATCATTTAACATATCTCAATCTAGTTTCCAGGTTGTGCTGTTGAGGAATCAAGAAAATAGGTACAGAGAGAAAGAGAGAGTTAGTAGTGGGAAAAATAAGGAGAGATTTTGTCTTTACTTGCCCAAATTTTCCCTATTCTTTCACAATTATAAGGAAAATTCTATCTTTCCAGAGTAATTATGAAAAGTAAGGAATCTAAAGCAGGTATGAAGGAATAAAAATTTGAAGAAAAACATTTCAAGAAACATTGTACACTATAAACTGCATCATATTTATTTAATAGTTTTTGAGAGTCACTTATTAAACAGAGGAGAAGGAAAGGGCCACCCACTCCAGTCTTCTTGCCTGGAAAATCCCATGGATGTAGGAGCCTGGTAGGCTACAGTCCATGGTGTTGCAAAGAGTCGGATATGACTGAGCCAATTCACTTTCACTTTATTAAACTGAATCTTCTCATATTACTTCTGATTGTAACATTATGCTTCTTTGAATGTGGCCTATGTGGAGAACAGGACACCTAAAGCAGTGATTTATATTCAGGTTACACCCAGAAATGTAGACATAAATCTCAGAGGGCATTAACTCCAAATTCAAGTCTACTTTAGAAAGTTGATCTACAGCGTTTCTAATAAGAGGACATTGCAAAAGGTTCCCACCTGAGTCGGTAAGTAGCAGCTGAAACTAACCCATGTGCTGCTGTCCTGTAGCTGGCATGGGGATACATCAGTGCAGAGGGAGCAAATACTAAGTCATGAACGCGATAGGGTACCTTTCTCCCAACTTACCTAAAATGTCTTACAGGTTGACACAGCCCTGAATCCAACCTATGTTTCATTTCTTCTTATGACTGTAACTGACAAGTTTAGAAAAATAACTTATTCTGATTTTCAGACAATCTAATTGTTAGAACATTATTCCTAATTACTGAGCCAACATCTGCCATTCAAAATGTCCACTCTTCAGTCTTTATCCTAATTCCTGTGACATGCACAGCTGTTCAAGACTAATTCATTTAGTGCTATCCCTTAAAAGCTCTGATTTTTGATGGTGCTGTTTTAGAAATATTGAGACATTTAAATGTGCTGCACAAATATGTCAATTACAGTCCTAAACAGTGCATTTCATGTTTTACTCATGACAGGACAACCAGTATAATAGAGTGAGCAAAATGCTATTCTTTCAGTGCTGATTGCTCATGTAACTTACTTTGTTGTCTTTGAATTAAATAACACTTTCCAGTATGTTTCTTTAACATGTTTTTCCTTCTGCCATTATTCCGTGACTTATTTTGACTCATAATAGAGGTCAAAGGGAGATAGTTCTAGTGAAGTGAAAAAATCACTTCTACTTTCAGATGTATATTTACAAGATCCAAGGCATTTTCAAAGAAAAAGGATGGAATGGTCAGGGAGCAAAGAGAGGGAGCAGGACAGAAGCTGTTTGGACTGCATGTCTGCATTCCCCTAAGATTCGAGATACCAGAATGGTCTAGTGGTTTTCCCTACTTTCTTCAATTTAAGTGTGAATTTGGCAATAAGGAGTTCATGATCTGAGCCACAGTCAGCTCCTGGTCTTGTTTTTGCTGACTGTATAGAGCTTCTCCATCTTGGCAGCAAAGAATATAATCTGATTTTCGTGTTGACCATCTGGTAATGTCCATGTGTAGTCTTCTCTTGTGTTGTTGGAAGAGGGTATTTGCTATGAGCAATGTGTTCTCTTGGCAAAACTCTATTAGCCTTTGCCCTGCTTCATTCTGTATTCCAAGGCCAAATTTGCTTGTTACTCTTGAGAAGGAAATAACAACCCACTCCAGTGTTCTTGCCTGGAGAATCCCAGGGACGGGGGAGCCTGGCGGGCTGCCAGCTATGGAGTCACACAGAGTCGGACATGACTGAAGCAACTCAGCAGCAGCAGCAGCAGCCAGGTGTTTCTTGACTTCCTACTTTTGTATTCCAGTCCCCAATAATGAAAAGTACATCTGTGGAACAACAGACTGCTTCCAAATAGGAAAAGGAGTACGTCAAGGCTATATATTGTTACTCTGCTTATTTAACTTCTATGCAGAATATATCACGAGAAACGCTGGGCTGGAAGAAGCACAAGCTGGAATCAAGATTGCCAGGAAAAATATCAATAACCTCAGATATGCAGATGACACCACCCTTATGGCAGAAAGTAAAGAGGAACTAAAAAGCCTGTTGATGAAAGTGAAAGTGAGAGTGAAAAAATTGGCTTAAAGCTCAACATTCAGAAAACGAAGATCATGGCATCTAGTCCAATCACTTCAAGGGAAATAGATGGAGAAACAGTGGAAACAGAGTCAGACTTTATTTGGGGGGGCTCCAAAATCACTGCAGATCGTGAATGTAGCCATGAAATTAAAAGATGCTTACTCCTTGGAAGGAAAGTTATGACCAACCTAGATAGCATATTCAAAAGCAGAGACATTAATTTGCCAACAAAGGTCTGTCTAGTCAAGGCTATGGTTTTTCCAGTGATCATGTATGGATGTGAGAATTGGACTGTGAAGAAAGCTGAGTGCCAACAAAGCTTTTGAACTGTGGTGTTGGAGAAGACTCTTGAGAGTCCCTTGGACTTCAAGGAGATCCAACCAGTCCATTCTAAAGGAGATCAGCCCTGGGATTTCTTTGGAAGGAATGATGCTAAAGCTGAAACTCCAGTACTTTGGCCACCTCATGCGAAGACTTGACTCATTGGAAAAGACTCTGATGCTGGGAGGGATTGGGAGCAGGAGGAGAAGGGGACAACAGAGGATGAGATGGCTGGATGGCATCACTGACTCGATGGACATGAGTTTGAGTGAACTCCAGGAGTTGGTGATGGACAGGGAGGCCTGGCATGCTGCAATTCATGGGGTTGCAAAGAGTTGGACATGACTGAGCGACTGAACTGAACTGAATATTCAAGATACCAAGGGAACGTTTCATGCAAAGATGGGCTTAATAAAGGACAGAAATGGTAAGGACCTAACAGAAGCAGAAGAGGTGGCAAGAATATACAGAACTATATAAAAGAGATCTTCACAACCCAGATAATCATGATTGTGTGATCACTCACCTAGAGCCAGACATCCTGGAATGTGTAGTCAAGTGGGCCTTAGAAAGCATAACCATAACAAAGCTAGCGGAGGTGATGGAATTCCAGTTGAGCTATTTCAAATCCTGAAAGATGGTGCTGTGAAAGTGCTGTACTCAATATGCCAGCAAATTTGGAAAACTTAGCAGTGACCACAGGACTAGAAAAGGTCAGTTTTCATTCCAATCCCAAAGAAAGGCAATGCCAAAGAATGCTCAAACTACTGCACAATTGTACTCATCTCCCATGCTAGTAAAGTAATGCTCAAAATTCTCCAAGCCAGGCTTCAGCAATACATGAACTGTGAACCTCCAGATTTTCAAGCTGGTTTTAGAAAAGGCAGAGGAACCAGAGATCAAATTGCCAACACCCGCTGGATAGTCGAAATAGCAAGAGAGTTCCAGAAAAACATCTATTTCTGCTTTAATGACTATGCCAAAGCCTTTGACTGTGTGGATCACAATAAACTGAGGAAAATTCCGAAAGAGATGGGGATACCAGACCACCTGACCTGCCTCTTCAGAAACCAGTATGCAGTTCAGGAAGCAACAGTTAGAACTGGACATGGAACAACAGACTGGTTCCAAACAGGAAAAGGAGTTCGCCAAGGCTGTATATTGTCACCCTGCTTATTTAACTTCTATGCAGAGTACATCATGAGAAATGCTGGGCTGGAAGAAACACAAGCTGGAATCAAGATTGCGGGTGAATATCAATAACCTCAGATATGCAGATGACACCACCCTTATGGCAGAGAGTGAAGAGGAACCAAAAAGACTCTTGATAAAATTGAAAGAGGAGAGCGAAAAAGTTGGCGTAAAGCTCAACATTCAGAAAACGAAGATCATGGCATCTGGTGCCATTACTTCATGGGAAATAGATGGGGAAAGAGTGGAAACAGTGTCAGACTTCATTTTGGGGCAGGGGGCTCCAAAATCACTGCAGATGGTGATTGCAGCCATGAAATTAAAAGATGCTTACTCCTTGGAAGGAAAGTTATGACCAACCTAGATAGCATATTTGGAGAAGGCAATGGCAACCCACTCCAGTACTCTTGCCTGGAAAATCCCATGGATGGAGGGGCCTGGTAGGCTGCCGTGTATGGTGTTGCTAAGAGTCGGGCACGACTGAACGACTTCCCTTTCACTTTCACTTTCATGCAATGGAGAAGGAAATGGCAACCCACTCCAGTGTTCTTGCCTGGAGAATCCCAGGGACGGGGGAGCCTGGCGGGCTGCTGTCTATGGGGTCGCACAGAGTTGGACATGACTGAAGCAAATTAGTAGCACCAGATAGCATATTATAGCAAAGACATTACTTTGCCAACAAAGGTCCGTCTAGTCAAGGCTATGGTTTTTCCAGTGGTCATGTATGGATGTGACAGTGGACTATGAAGAAAGCTGAGCGCCAACAAATTGATGCTTTTGAATTGTGGTGTTGGAGAAGATTCTTGAGAGTCCCTTGGACTGCAAGGAGGTCCAACCAGTCCATTCTAAAGGAGATCAGTCCTGGGTGTTCATTGGAAGGACTAATGCTAAAGCTGAAACTCCAATACTTTGGCCACCTCATGCAAAGAGTTGACTCATTGGAAAAGACTTTGATGCTGGGAGGGGTTAGGGGCAGGAGGAGAAGGGGACAAGAGAGGATGAGATGGCTGGATGGCATCACTGACTCAATGGACGTGAGTCTGAGTGAACTCCGGGAGTTGGTGATGGACAGGGAGGCCTGGCGTGCTGTGATTCATGGAGTCGCAAAGAGTCAGACACGACTGAACGACTGAACTGAACTGAATAACTTCATTACTTTGGGTTCAGAGCCCTCATCTAGAAGGTATCATCCATAATAACAGAGGAAAAAACAGACTCTGGAATTGTTGTGTTACTCAGAAGAAAAATGTCTAAAATACTCCATATAGTCTATATTGCTGCAAAGGGATCACCCCAAAAAAGTAAGTTTCCCCAACACTGTCAATAGTGTTTGATTTATGTAATCACTTTTAGTGGAAATTCAATGCTAGTGAGGATATTTTAGTGTTACCTCATTAACTCTTAAGTCTTAAAGTTGAAATAGTACCTAGGAGTGACTCCTAATGAAGAGGATTCAAACTGTGTGGAAATCATTTTTATAGAATTCCTGAGAAACGGTCACAGGTTTTTATGCATGAAATAGTCCTAGTCTAAGGTTTAGGACTGATAATTAATTAATCAGCGTCTCAATTACTTGCAACAAGAAGTGTTTTTTATCCAAGATAATTACTGTGTACATGAAATATGAGTAAACTTACACAACTGAAAAATTTTTTAAATGCTCTCATATATACATGTGTATTAAAATACCAAAAAGTAAAACTTAGATCTCTGCTTATTCCATTACTTCTATTTTCCATGGTCAAATTCCATTGTTTCGTATACTTTTGTGTCAAGGATCAATAGGGTAAAAGCAGAACACTTGTACTTTGATAAGAATTCAGAACCCATTAATTTTTTTCAATAGATTCAATTTTTCTGATTATTACATAATCAAATTCCTATTATAAAATACAAAGTTTTATAAAGTATAGAATGGTGATGCAAAAAAAAAGTTTCACAATCACATTATTGATTAAAGTTCTGCTTGTAGTTTGTTCCATTTTTTTTCCTATGAAACATTTTTCTTTACATAGCTTGAGACAATGCTGTACACATAACACTTTTTAAAATTTCACTGGGTATTATAACCCTTTGCTATATCATGAAAAACTTAGAGAACACAATTTTTTAATGACTGCACAATATTCCCTCATAAAGGTGTATCAAGGTTTATATAATCATTTTCCTAGGAGTAGATACTTTGGTTCTTCCAGTTTTGTGGATTTTTTTTTTAAGATAACATTGGGATATACATCTTACTAATAATGCTTCAATGGGGCTTTTTTGGGCTAACATCTCATGCTAGTCCAGATGTACAAGAAACTGATTTTTTGAGTGGTTTTACTGGGATGTTCTTCAATACGTTACATGTTGACTTCCACAGTACTTAAATGATGCCCACTTTTCTGGACCAATTGACTTCCCAATGGAAATTAAGAGCACTTACACTTAGAATATCCTGGGACATTGAAGCCATGAAACATTTTTATTTTGAGTCAGTTTTTTTTTTCTTACTTGTTTACATTCAATATTTGACAACATAATTCAAATATGGGTTGCTACAACTAATGTCTTATTACTATAATGCACATAATATTCATAAATTCGCAATACTCAAGCTTATTTGTCCTTAGGAAGTCAAATTGGGTGGTTAAGTATAACTCAGATATCAGAGTCAAACAAATAAAAAAAAATTATCATTTAATGGAAGATGTAGATGAATGTTGAAGCTGAAACTCCAATACTTTGGTCACCTGATGCAAAGAGCTGTCTCATTAGAAAAGACCCTGATGCTGGGAAAGATTGAAGGCAGGAAGAGAAGGGGATGACAGAGGATGAGATGGTTGGATGGTATCACTGACTCAATGGACATGAGTTTGAGTAAACTCCAGGAGTTGGTGATGGACAGGGAGGCCTGGCGTGCTACAGTCCATGGGATCACAAAGAGTTGGACACGACTGACTGACTGAACTGTAGACAAATACTCAAACAATTTTAGTTTATTGAAAATTCAAAACTTTGAGGTACATTTTAGGCCTTCCATAAAGAATTACTTTCACTTCAAGAAGTAGCACATGGGGAATAGTACCAGAATTCTCATTCTCCCAATTAACTAGTGGTATAACTAAAATTTATGTGAAAAGTTGCATGATCTATATTGCACATAGATTACAAAGATATTTTGTAAAATAATCACTATATATTTGGCAGTTATATATGTATATACACACACACACACACACACACACACACACTAGAGCAGACAAATTAAGCCCCAAGGAACATTATTTTTTATTCATGTCAAACGGAGAACATGAAAAGAAGAAATATTTGAAACATTGTATCGTGAAGCCAGATAATCAACCAGCATGTTGGCAAGCAAAGCTAAAATTTGATGCCAACTTTTCAAGGTCTTTCAAGGGAGGATTTTGATAAGTAGAGTACCAAGGACAATATCTGGCATATAGGAGAGGCACTGATAAATGTTAGTTTTTAATTCCTATACATTCCTTTCATTAGTTGCTGGGAGTACTTGAATAATGTATTTCAATAGTGTCTTACTGCCAATCACTACTCAGTTAGTATGGAATGATTTCTTCTCCTGGGATGGATAATTTTACTCAGTTTATATTTTTTGCAAATTAGCCTACTTAGTTTCCAAATTGAATAACAAGCCAAATCTATTGGATTGGCCAAAAAGGCCAATTTTTTTTCACTTTTTTAAAGTAAAAATAAATGACACATTGTTTATTTTCACCAAAAACTTTATTGACACCATATTCACTGATTTGTTCCACTAGCTTCTGCTGTTTTTTCAGGCAACTTCATAATTCCATCATTCCAAAACTTTTTCTTTTGAGCAAAGAACTGTTTCAGGTGCTTTCTCCACTCTTTCAGGGAACTGAAATTTTTTTCTGTTAAGAATTCTGTAAAGACCAAAATAAATGAATATTTGAAGGTGCAATGGTTGGTGAATACAGCAGATGAATCAGAACTTCCCAGACAAGCTGTAACAGTTTTTGCCTGGTCATCAAAGAAACATGCAGTCTTGCATTATCCTGATGGAGGATTATGAGTTTTCTGTTGACTGATTCCAGACACTTTTCATCAAGCACTGCTTTCAGTTGGTCTAATTGCGAGCAGTATTTGTTGAAATTAATCATTCAGCTTTCCAGAAGGAATTTATAACAGGGGACTCCTTTCCAATACCACCATATACACAATACCGTCTTTGGATGAAGACTGGCCTTTGGTGAGGCTGGTGTTGGCTTATCTCGTTTGCACCACGATCTCACATTATTGTACAGTATCCACTTTTTATCACCTGTCACAATTTGTTTTTAAAAACATAATGTTTTCATTATGTTTAAGTAGAGAATCTCATGTGGAAATATGATCAAGGTTTTTTTTTTTGTTTTTTTTTTTTGCTTAATTTATGATGCACCCAAACATCAAAATGATTAACAAAACCAAGCTGGTGCAAATGATTTTCAATACTTGATTTGAATATTTTGAGTATACTGACTATATCTTGCAAGGTATACCACTGACTGTTCCAATTAATGTCTCCATTTGATCACTGTCAACCTGACCTAACTGACTTGTCTACCTGACCATGGAGCATCGTCCAGCAAGGTACCTTCAGCACGAAATTTCACAAACCTCTTTTGACATGTTTGACCAGTCACACCTCCATACACTGCACAGAATTTGTGTTTCAGTTGCACATTTACCTTTCTTGAAATGATAAGCAAAATATGCTAAAATGTTGCTTTTTTCTTCCATCTTCAATATTAAAATGGCTATAGAAAAATTCACCAATTTTGGTTAAGTTTTTTAAAAAATACATGCTGATATGACAGCTGTTACAATACAATCTAACAAAATTGTTTCAAATGAAGTTAAAGACAACTAAATGCTACTAGAGCCATCTTACAGGAAAAAAATGAAAGAATCTTTTGGCCAACCCAATACTTCTATCTGCCTTGCTTGAACTCAAAATTCTAAATTGGACAACAACATTATTTATCCTCAAAAAAATGGTCACATATCTCTGCTTAGTTTGAACATCTGCATGCCAAATCTCTGGCAAATAGAAGAGGGAAAAGTGGAAGCAATGACAGATTTCACTTCCTTGGGCTCCAAAATCACTGTAGATGGTGACTGCAATCATGAAATTTAGAGATGCTTGCTCCTTGGAGGAAAGCTATGACAAACCTAAAGAGAGTATTAAAAAGCAGAGACATCACTTTGTCAACAAGGCTTCATATAGTCAAAGTTATGGTTTTTCCAGTAGTTATGTTCAGATGTGAGAAAGAAAGAAAAGAAAGCTGAACACTATAATTGATGCTTTCGAATCATGGTGCTGGAGAAGATTCTTGAGAGTCCTTGGACTTCAAGGAGATCAAACTAGTCAATCCTAAAAGATATCAACCCTGAATATTCATTAGAAGCACTGATGATGAAGCTGAAGCTCCAATACTTTGGCCACCTGATACAAAGAGCTGACTCACTGGACAAGACCCTGATGCTATGAAAGATTGAATGCAAAAGGAGAAGACAGCAGCAGAGGATAAGATGGTTGGAGGGCATCACTGACTCAACGGAATGAATTTGAGCAAACTCCAGGAGATAGTGGAGGACAGAGGAGCCTGGTGTGCTACAGTCAATGGGGTCACAAAGAGCTGGAGACAACTTAGCGACTGAACAACAGCAACAAAAATGCCAACTTCACTTTTCCTTTTCAGAGTCTAAACATTGCCATGTCCTCAAGTTGGTTCTAAATGCTTAAACTCTTGCCTTTTTTTTAATCTTCTGGTTTTTATATCCTCTACATTCTAAAGATGATTAACTAAAAGGTCATCCATACTCTGGGTCAATAAAGATGAATTAATTCAATTGCATTATTGAAATGAGGAGTTAAGAATAATTCTGAAGCAGTGCATCCATGCTCAGAAAAAAAGTTTGCATAGATCTCTTAGTAATATCACCATGGCTTGGTGGCAATGTAAATTTGCCATTATTGCTCTGGTTGTCTTTAATCTAAGCCAATTCTTTATGTCAACCAGGAAAAATATTTTCATCTATAAATTGCTTTGAATAAATTGACTGGGGGTCTCATTCTAATCTATAAAACCATTCTAATCTATAAAAACTGGGGATCTCATGCTAATCTATAAAAAATACACAGAATCTTAAAACTAGTGTGAAGTAAGCAGTGATGAATATGCACATGGTTTTTATACTTCTCAATTCTTTTACCTGTCTGTACAGAAAGATTACTTTTGGGGGGCAGCCTATTAACCTGTACTTAAGAGAAAAACTCCATGGAATTAAATTAAATTTATACTCCCAAAGTCTCCAGTCCAGTGAACAGACTTTATTATTTGAAGTCATTGTTTAAATTGGTTACTTTAAAAACTACATATATGATCAGAATGTTTTCTGATACATCTCATGGATTACTCACTCACAGGGAGGTCCCATGAATGAGGGAGCATGACACTTTAGGAGACTTAACGTAATTATGATTGTAAAACTAAGAACAATAGATTTCAAAATTCAAGGTCTAAACTTCCTTGTGGAATTGATCTCTGAGGTTAGGAATAAGGCAGGTTATGTACGCTCTTTCCCACACTCTAATCAGGAACTTAAGCAGATAATCCAAAAAATAGTGAGTACAGTGAAAGCAACAAAGCAGTTTCTGAATCTGATGCAGCACTTCATGTATAGGCACTTTCACATCTAACCTCCATTCTCTTCGAGCATGTCTGGCAAAAAGCAGAAGCATTTAAGAGTCAGATCACAGGATGTTCCTTAAAAGGACAAATGCATTCCTCAGGAACACAGGGGTAGATAGAGAAGAGAGAGAGTCCAAAATAGAGAGACAGAAAATTGACTGAGCTTTGTTAAACTGTCCCAAATTAACTGAAAGAAAAGTAAGGTAATGTTGACAGATTTAGCAAATTAAAATATGAGACCTAGGTAAATTAGCATTTCATATAAATAAGAAATAATTTTTATTTAATATAGATATTCCCCATTCAATATTTGGAACATACTTATACAAAAAATAAATATATTTATTGTTTACCAGAGATACAGATTTTTGCATGGGTCATACTTATGCTAAAAAGTTACTAATATTTATCTGAAACAAATTTATATAGGAATCATGTTTTATCTAGCAATCCTAAGTTAAAGTTATCCGCTGTGAATGAAAACATTAGTAGGTATATCAAATAGAATTTTTCCACAAATATGAGTTTCCAAGAATATCTTTTAAAAAGTAGTGGAAAGGAAATTGTTTATGTTAACCCACTTCACTGTTTTTCCTTCAGTTCAGTTCAGTCGCTCAGTCGTGTCCGACTCTTTGCGACCCCATGAATCGCAGCACACCACGCCTCCCTGTCCATCACCAACTCCCAGAGTTCACTCAGACTCACGTCCATCGAGTCAGTGATGCCATCCAACCATCTCATCCTCGGTCGTCCCCTTCTCCTCCTGCCCCCAATCCCTCCCAGCATCAAAGTCTTTTCCAATGAGTCAACTCTTCGCATGAGGTGGCCAAAGTATTGGAGTTTCAGCTTCAGCATTATTACTTCCAAAGAAATCCCAGGGCTGATCTCCTTCAGAATGGACTGGTTGGATCTCCTTGCAGTCCAAGGGACTCTCAAGAGTCTTCTTCAACACCACAGTTCAAAAACATCAATTCTTTGGTGCTCAGCTTTCTTCACAGTCCAACTCTCACATCCATACATGACCACAGGAAAAACCATAGCCTTGACTAGACTGACCTTTGTTGTCAAAGTAATGTCTCTGCTTTTGAATATGCTATATAGGTTGGTCATAACTTTTCTTCGAAGGAGTAAGAGTCTTTTAATTTCATGGCTGCAGTCACCATCTGCAGTGATTTTGGAGCCCAAAAAATAAAGTCTGACACTGTTTCCCCATCTATTTGCCATGAAGTGATGGGACCAGATGCCATGATCTTCATTGTCTGAATGTTGAGCTTTGAGCCAACTTTGTCACTCTCCTCTTTCAATCTCATCAAGAGGCTTTTGAGTTCCTCTTCACTTTCTGCCATAAGGGTGGTGTCATCTGCATATCTGAGGTTATTGATATTTCTCCCAGCAATCTTGATTCCAGCTTGTGCTTCTTCAAGCCCAGCATTTCTCATGATGTACTCTGCATGTAAGTTAAATAAGCAGGGTGACAATATACAGCCTTGACGTACTCCTTTTCCTATTTGGAACCAGTCTGTTGTTCCATGTCCAGTTCTAACTGTTGCTTCCTGACCTGCATACAGATTTCTCAAGAGGCAGGTCAGGTGGCCCTCTTATTTTGATATAGGCAACTTGATTGGAAACACATACCATCGGAGATGTCACATCCTAGCTTGCTATGTGACTAGTGGCCACATCTGTCAATAAAGGGGCCAGGGTACCTGATTCTGCCACTTCTTAGATTTGTAATCTCCCACAAGCATGATTAACAGAAGGATTAAGTTAAACTACAAGGCACAAAGGTCATCACAGAATTGACATATACTAGACATTGGTCTGGTGGTGACTAGCAGCAGCAGCAGCAGTAGTTTGTTTTATTATAAGCACATGTACATTACATGTAATAGATGGTACTGTCAGATCTGCTTGTAATTATGTTGATGGTCAGTATCAGTTCACTTTCAGGCTAACATAAGCAGCAGTACTTCCTCTGGAGCAGTTCCTGGAGCCTGCTGCACTAACTTGTGAAGCAACAGTGTCACCTAGTGGTTGTCAAGTCAGCTGTTCAGTCGCTAAATCGTGTCTGAATCTTTGAGACCCGGTGACTTGCAGCACACCAGGCTTTCCTGTCCTTCACTATCTCCCTGAGTTTACACTAACTCATGTCTATTGAGTCAGTTATGCCATCCAACCATCTCATCCTCTGTCCTCTGTCAAGTCAGTAACAATTAAGAACACCTGGATAAAGGTTGCCAGGGCTTGTATCTACAGAGACTTTATTATGTCAGTTATGACTTCTGATGGTATTTAATATTTTCCACAATATAGCATATCGAATTAGTCTCACTTTGCATTAAAATGATGCACACACTACTCCCGAAAGGGTCTCGGCTATCTGCTGCTTTTACCTACCTGCACCCGGTGGTCTAACATATGCTGTCAAAGAAACAAATTGCAACTGCTTTAATTATAAAATTACTCATAGTTTTCAAACTTCTCACAGCTTCTCCTAACTCTACTATTCCCGGAAAATCCCAGCAGAAGGGAAGGAGGGAGAGGGGAGAACTGGAAATATGCATCTTGAGATTTACTCAATTACCAGCTTCAAATGATGTTCCTTCTATTCAGGTTAGAAGTTTCTGTTTTCTTTCTCATGCGGTCAAGAGGATCTATGATTTTCTTTTGGAAAAGAAAAGATCTTATTTTCCTGGAATTCAAATTGAGATATAAATATTCAATTACAAATTTTGTTTCTGAATTAGCTGGACCAGTGTCTACTCCAGTTATATTTTATAGCTTCTGTCCTGAAAGCCTCTTGAGATAAGAGATTTATAGTTCTTAAGGTTATTTATGTGAGTAAAATTTTTAAGAAGTAATGAATAATGCAGCTTTTGCTCACTTCCAAAGATGTCAAGAGAAATTAAGAATCCCAAATAGCCTTTGGGGGAGATTTTATTCTGATTCTACTTAATCTGTTTCTTATATGAGACTATTATAGACGTCCCAAGCCAGAATTCCATGGCCTAGTGGCCAACAGGTAATTAAGTAAAAATGACATTAAAACTGGTAATATATTGACTCAGATATGACTCGAGTTATTAATCAATGACTGCTAGAAATATGTCCTGAGTTTCTTAGAAATACATACACACACATTTCAAACATCCATTAGGAATTATTCCTTTTAAAGAACCAAACTTTTTTACATACGTATTTTAAATCCCCAATGACTTTCTGTTATCAAAATATTTCTGTGGCTCCCAGACCTTTCACAGTTCTTTCTTCCCTAGACTCTCCTCCATTCTAAAGTTTTCATAAATATCTCATGACTGACATTATTTCACAATGTTCCTAGACTGGTGAGAATTATGATGCTCTCTTTTTCTCCTGATAAGAATGAGTGAAAATAGCCAAATGGATAATTTATTAGAAAGCACAAGTCAGAGCCCCTATAATCAGTCCCAAACAAGAGCAAAAATATGTCCTTTTTAAGATTTCTTTCTCTTCCAGTTGTCCCTTCTCCACCTGATACCAGAGGGAGACAGCTTAGGTACAATCCTACCATGCCAAACTCATAGACAGCTATCCCTGTCCTTCACCATCTCCCAGAGTTTGCTCAAACTCAAAGCCATTGAGTCCATGATGCAGATGGAAGGAACTGCATGTAAAGGCCAAAGGGAGAAGAGGCATAAAAGCTTCAGGACACTGAAGGGAGTATGATCGGAGAGTGGTGAGCTTAAGAAAAGAGAGGTGTGTGGTGAGATCAGTGGGGAGGTAAGAAAATCACAGAATGAGCCATGTCAGAGAGTTGGGACTTTGTCAAGAACTTAATTGGGAGCCATTGTTGGCTCGTAGCAGCTTATTCATGATAGAAAGAAACTGGATAAAAATCCAAGGTGAAGAATAAATTAATAAAAAGTAGTATATTTATATTATGGAACAATAGTCAATAATAAAAAGGAACAAATTCATGATGCACATAAACACTATGGATGAATCTCAAAACTGTTATGCTGAGTGAAAAAATGCCTTACAGAAAAGAATATATATAGTGCAATTCCTTTTATATGAAGTTCTGAAATGGGCAAAATCTATGGTAGAAAAACATCAGAATAGTAACTTCCTCTGGGAGATGAGGCAAGAATTTACTACAAAGTAGAGCTGCCAGATAGAATACAGGATTTCTAGTTAAATTTGAATTTCAGATAAACTGCAAAGAATTTTTTTGCATAAGTATATCCTATGGAACATTCGAGACATTATTATATTAAATAGTTATCCATTGCTTCACTGAAATTCAAATTTAACTGGGTGTTCTGTAAAATCTAGCAAAACTACAGGGAAGGGACATGAGAAGATTTTCTGGAATGATGGTAATGCTCCATTATCTTGATGAGGGCTTATAAATGTATTTTTGCTGAAGTCATATAAATTTGTGCATGTAAACCCAGTAATCTCATCGCTGGGAATACACCCCAAGGAAACCAGAATTGAAAGAGACACATGTACTCCAATGCTCACTGCAGCACTATTTACAATAGCTAGGACATGGAAGCAACTTAGATGTCCATCAGCAGATGAATGAATAAGGAAGTTCTGGTACATATACACAATGGAATATTACTAAGCTATAAGAAGGAACACATTTGAGTCAGTTCTCATGAGATGGATGAACCTGGATCCTATTATACAGAGTGAAGGAAGTCAGAAAGATACACCCTGTGTATCAAGGCATATATATATGGAATCAAGAAAGACAGTACCAATGATCCTACCAGCACAGCAGCAAAGGAGACACAGCTATAAAGAACAGACTTTGGACTCAGTGGGGAAAGCTGATGGTGGGATAATTTGAGAGAAAAGCATTGAAACATATATATTACCATATGTAAAACGGATGACCAGTGCAAGTTCAACGCAGGAAGCAGGGCACCCAAAGAGTGGTGGACAACCCAGAGATATGGGATGGGAGGGATGTGGGAGGGGGGTTCAGGATGGAGGGGACACATGTATAGCTGTAGCCGATTCGTGTTGATTTATGGTAAAAACCATCACGATATTGTAAAGTAAAGCGAAAGTCACTCAGCTGTGTCTGACTCTGCGACACCATGGACTATACAGTCCATGGAATTCTCTAGGCCAGAATACTGGAGTGGGTAGCCTATGCCTTCTCCAGGGAATTTTCCCAACCCAGGGATCGAACCCACGTCTCCCACACTACAGGAGGATTCTTTACCAGCCTTGTCACCAGGGAAGCCCATTGTAAAGTAATTATCCTCCAATTAAAATAAATTAATTAATTTGTTTTAAAAAATGTAAATATCAAAGTTACCTCAGAAGAAAGAGAGAAACAAATATTGAACTCTAATTAGTGACATGCACACTGAAATATTAGAAGGGAAACCACTGATGTCTGCAACTTCAAAAATAAATTTAAAAAATAAGTTGGATCAGTGGCCGACTAGAGAGATGTAATAAAGCAGATAGAGTAAAATGTTAACTGTAGACTCTAGATGATGGACTTATGGGTATTCACTGTAAAATTCTTCCAAATTATCTATATGCTTAAGAATTTTTATAAAATGTTAGGGGGAAAAAAGCCTTGTTTCCTCTCATGGAGCCTACATTATAGTAGAGGGAGATAGGCAATAAATAAAATTAGTAGGCAGATTACAGAGTGAAATAGAAGGAATGGGAGAAGCAGTCAGAGGGAAGGGGTGGAGTAGGTGCTGGGGGTGAAACTCACAACCTGAAATATGGTGGCCAGGGAGGCACCTCCCAGAGGCTGAGGGGACTGAGCAGGCACATCTGAGAGAAGAGCCATCAGACGGGGGATGAGAGAAAGCAGAGACTGAGGTGGGGAGACTGATCCACTTTATTTTAAAGGAATTCCTCTCTGCTCATTGTGTCATGGAATTAGTAACTGGCGACAAACAGAATTTATTAATAATCCTAAAATATACATCTTTCTATTTGAATCTACCTTCCCACAACACAGACAATAACAAATCTATAACAGTAAAAGAGACTTGAGTTTCTCTTTTTTACTCAGCTATGTCTTTCTGAGGCAAGTGTGAGTGAACCAAAAAATTCCAGAGAGGACCCACAAAAGAGACAGAGAAATACTAACTCCAAATAACTCACAAAAAGTTAATGCTTCAGTTGCTTCAACTTCATTTGAGTAAATAAAAGTTTAATTGTTAGAAAATGAACATATCTTGCAGTGTTTCAGATTCTAACATAATGTTAGAATTTCAGAAGGATTACAGATTGGCAAGAAGAGACCACAATCTCATATGCCAACGAAAGTGAAAGTCTCTCAGTTGTGTCCGACCCTTTGTGACCCCATGGAATATACAGTCCATGGAATTCTTCAGGCCAGAATACTGGAGTGGGTAGCCTTTCCCTTCTCCAGGGGATCTTCCCAACCCAGGGATCGAACCCAGGTCTCCCGCATTGCATACATATGCCAATGGACACCCATATATATGTGGAGTAACATTAAATTTCTCATTTAATTGAATGGTTCTAACACAGGGCAGAAGCAGATGCATCCTTCCTCAGATGTATCATTCCTGTGATCATGCATCATGCATCCAGCAAAACTAAGTCTCCTGAGCTCAGAGTCATGCTTTCTCTTTAGTACACATTTAGTTATTTGGTGCTTTCTAGCATTCTTCCTGCACTTTTTGCCTTTCAAAGACTCAACTGATTCCTATTCATTATACCCACAGAACTCATTCCCTCACTTGTTTCAGATTTTTGATCAAATAGTACCCTATCAGACCCAGATTACTCTCTATAAAATATATCCTTGGGGACTTTCCAGATGGTTCAGTGGTTAAGAATCTACCCTCCAATGCAGGGGAGGCAGGTTTGACCCCTGGTAGGGGAACTAAGATCCAACATGCGGCAGGGCAGCTAAGCCCATGTGTAGCCCCCAGAGAAAGGCCAAGTGATGCAAGGGAACAGTCCACACACCACGGTGAACACCCAGTGCAGTCAAATGTTTTTTAAAAAAAAAGTATTCTCATAATTTCTCTATCTCTTGAATCCTATTTTATTTCTCTTCAAAGTACATATCACCATATTATTTGTCTGGCTTTTATTGTTTGCCTCCCCAACCCCATCAGAATATAAGCTTTCTAAAATCAGAGACTTGCCAGTTTTGCTCACTGCTATATTCCTAGAACAGAAAACAGTACCTGGTAGACAGAAAACAGTGCCTGGTAGACAGGAGCCCCTCAATAAATATTTGCTTAATACATGAATAAATAATTTGTGAAGAATAGAATCACTTCTATTTTAGATAGTGAAGCTTGGAAACCTGGGTTAAAAATGAAGAAAGAGATTTAGCAGCTACTCCCCTAGCTATGATAAGTGAAGCTAAATGAAACTGGTGGGAATGGTGAAGAAAAAGTGCTAAGAGACAATAAAATGGGACTAAGAGAAATCTCCTCATAGAACCGTTGGTCTTGCGTGAAGATATAGAAGACAATTCAGTTAAAGCTATGGGCAAGAGGCCATCAGGAAAATAATGATCCTAAGGCATAAAGTTCCAAGAGGCAGAAGATACTCAATCAAGATCAAACCTACAGAACAGCAGGTTTGAGGATGCGGCTGGATCGGTAGGAAGTCACTGATGACCTCTGAAAGGCCATTTTTGGAATAATATGGCAGAAACCAAGTCTCAGTAACTTGAGATATAAGCGGGGGTGGGGAAAGGGGGGGCGCGGGGTGTAAAAAATGTGGAGGTAGACAGTCAACAGTCTCCATGTCCCCTGAGCTTCAACAATACCTGAAATGCTTGTTGCATAAGTGAACACATAGATAAATGAGTGAATACAATTTTCTCCCCGAAACCAAGGTTGGTACATAAATTGTAGCTGAAGTCATGAGATTAAAATGGTAAACAAACATGCTTTTCAATAACATAGGTTGCATAAGGTATTTCCCTAATCAAAATCAATTTTCTCAGTAGTTTTCCCTCGGCAAACATACACATTTTATTCCTGCGACTCATTTTTAAGTGAGCTCCTATGACTTTCATTTGTACCTTGTTGTTTTTTTTTTTTTATTTTTGTTTAAAATGCATTCTTGGTTAATGGAGCCTTTAGAAATTTTCCTCGACGCAACTCTGTCTCAGTGGGGCTTGACTCTTGCATTCTTCCGAACTGAGAGCCTCTCAGTTAAGCTCCATTTATTTAGCTTCTCAGGTATGCCAGAGGCAACCCTGCTGCATGAAGGACCATGTCCTGAAGTGAACTAAAAAAGGTCTAGTTAGGAAGGTAACATGGTAATAAAACATACGTAAGATGAAAAATCACTCACCTTTCCATAAGAACCACCACCAATTAGTCACATGAATAGTGATGTTTAAAAAGAAATTATAATTAAATTTCTTGCTTTTCTGAACCCACAGCAAATTTATCTTAGTCTGTCCCTGGGGTTTCATATAAGCGTGTGCATCAAAATCACCTGGAGGAGCTTTCAATCACAGACTGTTATACTATACTCTCCTCGTTTCTGATTCAGCAGTTCAGGGTGAGGACAGATAATTTGCACTTCCAACAAATTTTCAACTGATGTGGATGCTGCTGGACAGAACCACATTCCAAAAGCTACTCATCTATGCAAACTGTACTACACCTTTTCATAACTTTCCCCCCTACTTTTCTGTTGTCCCACAGAGAAAAGGAGTCAAATTCTCATCACAGCACTACTTCCCATGGTTTTCTTGTGGGAAAAAAAAATTGATAAGCTTTAAAAGCAAGAACAAAGTGATGTTAGGAGTAACCAAGACTGGGTTTTCAGCTTCTACTCATTTTTAAGTGGAATGAAGGTTTTACCTTAGTCAAGAGGACTTTAGTATCCTTAAGAAAAAGATGATGGTGGTATCACTGTCCTGATTTCATATTGTATTTCAAAGCTAAAGTAATCAAAATATCATGGTATCGAAAGAAAAATATACACAGATCAATGAAACAGAATTGAGAGCTCAGAAATAAATCCACACATATATGGACAGTTAATTTACAACAAAGGAGCAGAAAACATACAATGGAGAAAGGACAGTCTCTTCAATAAATGGTACTGGGAATACTGAACAGCCACATACAAAAGAACGAAAATAAACCACATCATGCACAAAACTCAGCTTTAAAGAATTGAATGTAAAACCTAAAACCATAAAACTCCTCGAAAAAACACAGACATTACACTCTGACACTGGTCTTAGCAATATATTTCTAGATACGTCTCTTCAGGGAAAGGAAACAAAAACGAAAATAAATTTCCAGTATTCTTGCCTGGAGAATCCCATGGACACAGGAGCCTGGCAGGTTACAGTCCATGAAGTCGCCAAGAGTTGGACACGACTTCGCAACTAAACCACCACCACCACATCAATCTAAAATGTTTTTGCACGACAAAGGAAACCATCAACACCAAGAAAAGACAACCTCCAACAGGAGAAGATATTTGCAAATGAAGTATCAAATAAGGCATTTACATCCAAAATATGTAAAGAACTCATAAAACTCAACAACAAAAAGTCTGATTCAAAAATGGGCAGAGGATCTGAATAGATATTTTTCCAAGGAAGACACACGGAAGACCAACGGGCATATGAAAAGATGTCCAACATCTAATTATTAGGGAAATCAAAACCATGAGATATCACCTCCTACCCATTAGAATGGATACTACCAAAAAGGCAAAAAACAACAATCACTGGTAAGGATGTGGAGAAAAGGGAACCCTCACACACTGTTGGTGGGAAAGTAAATTGGTGCAGCCTCTGTGGAAAATAGTATGAAGTGAAATGAAGTCACTCAGTCATGTCTGACTCTTTGCAACCCCATGGACTGTAGCCCACCAGGTTCCTCTGTCCATGGGATTTTCCAGGCAAGAATACTGGAGTGGGCTGCCATTTCCTTCTCCAGAAAATAGAATGGAGGTTCCTCAAAAAATTAAAAATATGTATGTGTTGATCCAATCTTCCAATTTATCTGCTCCCCCCACCCTTTACACCCCATAATCATAAGTTTATTTTCTACATTTGTAAGTTTATTTTAGTTTTTAAGAATATATATGTGTTTAAAAGTTCACATGTAGCCTTTTTTTAGTTTCCACGTATAAGTGATATCATGTGATATTTGTCTTTCTCTGCCTGACTTACTTCACTCAGTATGAGACTCTCTAGGTCCATTCATGTTGCTGTGAATGGCATATGCATAAAATAGATAACAAGGGCCTACTGTATAACACAAGAAACTCTACTCAGTACTCCGTAATGGCTTATGGGGGAAAGAATCTAAAAAAGAGTAGATATATGTATTTGTATAATAGATTCACTTTACTGTACACCTGAAACTAACAATGAAAAGGACACCTTTTTTTAGGTGCTAGTTCTAGAAGGTCTTATAGGTCTTCATAGAACCGTTCAACTTCAGCTTTTTCAGCATTACTGGTCAGGGCATAGACTTTGATACTGAATGGCTTGCCTTGGAAATGAACAGAGATCATTCTGTCATTTTTGAGATTGCATCCAAGTACTGCATTTCAGACTCTTGACTATGATGGCTACTTCATTTCTTCTAAGGGATTCTTGACCATAGTAGTAGATACAATGGTCATCTTAGTTAAATTCACCCATTCCAGCCTATTTTAGTTTGCTGATTCCTAAAATGTTCACATTCACTCTTGCCATCTCCTGTTTGACCACTTCCAATTTACCTTGATTCATGGACCTAACATTCCAGGTTTCTATGTAATATTGCTTTTTACAGCATCAGACTTTACTTCCATTACCACTCACATCCACAGCTGGGTGTTGTTTTTATTTTGGCTCCGTCTCTTCATTCTTTCTGGAGTTATTTCTCCATTGATCTCCAGTAGTATATTGGGCACCTACTCACCCAGGGAGTTCATCTTTCAGTGTCCTATCTTTTTAGCTTTTCATACTGTTCATGGGGTTCTCAAGGCAATAATACTGAAGTGGTCTGCCATTCGCTTTTCCAGTGGACCGCATTTTGTCAGAACTCTCCACCATGACCTGTCCATTTTGGGTGGCCTTACACAGCATGCCTCATAGTTTCATTTCAAGGCTGTGATCCATGTGATCAGATTGTGTTTTTCAGGCTGTCTGCCCTCTGATGGATAAGGATAAGAGGCTTATGGAATCTTCTTGATGGGAGAGACTGACCGTGGTGGAAACTGGGTCTTGTTCTGATCAGTGGGGCCATGCTCAGTAAATCTTTAATTTTCTGTTGATGGGTGGAGCTGTGTTCCCTCCCTGTTATTTACCTGGGGCCAAACTATGATGGAGGTGATGAAGATAATGGCGACCTCCTTCAAAGGATCCCATGCTTGCACTGCTACACTCAGTGCCCCCAACCCTGCAGCAGGCCACCTCCAACCCATGCCTCCACCAGAAACTCCTGGACACTCCCGGGCAAGTCTGGGTCAGTCTCTTGTGGGGTCACTGCTCCTTTCTCTGGGTCCTGGTGCACACAAGGTTCTGTTTGTGCCCTCCAAGAGTCTATTTCCCTCCTCTGTAAGTTCTGGCAGCTCTATGGTGGAGTGAATGGCGACCTCCTCCAAAAGGGCTTATGCCACAGCTAAGTCTGCTGCAACCAGAGCCCCTGTCCCTGTGGCAGTCCACTGCCGACCCATACCTCCACAGGAGATGCTCAAACACTCTTGAGAGTCCCTCGGATTGCAAGGAGATCCAACCAGCCCATCCTAAAGGAAATCAGTCCTGAATATTCAATGGAAGGACTGATGCTGAAGCTGAAATTCCCATATTTTGGCCACCTGATGTGAAGAACTGACTCATTTGAAAAGACCCTGGTGCTGGGAAAGATTAAAGGTGGGAGCAGAAGGGGACGAGAGAGGATGAGATGGTTGGATAGCATCACCAACTCAAAGGACATGAGTTTGAGTAAACTCCAGGAGTTGGTGATGGACAGGGAGGCCTGGCATGCTGTAGTCCATGGGGTCACAAAGAGTCAGACATGACTGAGTGACTGAACTGAACTGAAATTAACAATATTATAAATCAATTATACTTCAATAAAAAATGTTTTAATTAAAAATAGAACTATTACATGATCCAGCTATTCTACTTCTGTATATTTATCTGAAGAATATAAAAACATTGATTTGAAAAGACATATGCCCCCTATGTTCATTGCAGCATTATTTACAAATAGCAAAGACATGGGAACAACCTAAGTGTTCATGAATGATGAATGGATGAAAATATGGGATATTATATAATACTACTCAGTCATAAAAAAATAAGACGCAATATTGTCATTTGCTACAACAGGGAAGCACCTTGAGGAGATTACGCTAAATGAAATAAGAGAAAGATGAACATTATATGATTTCACTTATATGTGGAATATAAAATAAACAAGCAAAATAAACACACAGATACCGAGAACATATTAGTGATTACCAGAAGGGAAGTGGGTTGGGGAAGGGCAAAATGGATAAAGGGGAGTAACCATATGGCAATGAATGGAAACTAAACTTCTGGTAGTGTATACAGAAGCTGAAATATAACATTGAATATATGAAACTTACATAATGTTATAAACCAATGTTACCTTAATAAAGAAAGAAAAAGAAAGATTTTAGTGCCTCTTAGAAAATAAGAACTCAACTGAAATCATAATTGAACTATCCAGCACTAAAAAGTGATTCTCTCTCACTTGCAAAATACCCATAAAATAAACACTTGACCCCATCAAAATAGAATGACCAAAAAATGACACTCAATTGCCACACACACTGATTTTTCTATTTTTTTATTTTATTTTTCAGCACACTTAAGAGTCTAAACAATCTAAAGGTAGACTGTGGTGCTTAAATTGGTCCTTTACTTTTCTTTTCTTCCTTTACTTAATGTATTGACAAAGAGCAGGGTATCACAAGCCGGGCATAATCTGACTATGTGTGCAGAGCCGACGGGTAAGTCATGTGAGGCTCTAAATGAGCTTCTTACCTGCTCTACCCCTGAGCAATCCCAAAGATGTTAGGGTTACGTTGGTAAAAACATTTATAAGAACAAATTAATATTTGAAGAGGTACCAGCTGTAGATTTCTGCTTATTTTCCAGTTCTAAAAAGTAAAGATTAAAAATAAAATTAAGGCACTACTCAATAAATATTTTAAACATTTACAATATTTTAAGTATTTTAAGTAAATAAATATTAGCTTTCTCAGAGATTTCAGAATATTGATTTCTAAAGTACATGCTAAACTATTTATGCTTGATTTGCTCTTTTCCCACACACAAACAAACAAGCTTAACTAGTTAACAAAGGCGTGCTGCTGTGTGCTGTGCCTAGTCGCTCAGTCGTGTCTGACTCTTTGTGACCCCAAGGACTGTAGCCCACCAGGATCCTCTCTCCATGGAATTCTCCAGGCAAGAATCTTGGAGTGGGTTGCCATTCCCTTCTTTGGGGGATCTTCCCAACCCAGGGATCAAACCCAGGTCTTCTTCACTGCTGGTGGATTCTTTACTGCCTGAGCCACCAGTGAAGCCCTAAGAAGGGCATACTCAACACTAAATAAAATTCAAATGATAAAAGATTATCTAGGCTTTTATCCAAAGATATTATTCTATTGCCTAGTTGTAAAGTTTCTGGGATGAAGGCAAAAAAAATGATACAGAATCCACACAAACCTGATTCTGATCTACAGGGATGTTAAACTGATCAGTAAACAGAGACTAACTGAACACTTCAATACACATCTCAGTTTTACCCAGCATCCATTTCTCATGGAAATTAATCTTCCTGATACTCTGTTTATTGTCTGCAATGTTCATTAAGATTTTCATGGGCTAGGTTTCAGGCAAGTTGATCAATATATGACTTAAGTTTTTGTACTTACAATATCTCTCATGTTACTTCTAAATGTACAAATAAGGAATTTTAGAATATATACACTAAGTTGGTATACATGTTCTGACCATTTCAATTCAGTTCTGTTTGGTCATTCAGTCATATCCAACTCTTTGCAGCCCCATGGACTGCAGCAGACAGGCCTCTCTGTCCATCACCAACTCCCAGAGTTTATTCAAACTCATGTCCATTGAGTCAGTGATCCTATGCAACCATCTCATCCTCTGTCATCCCCTTCTCCTCCCACCACCAATCTTTCACAGCATCAGGGTCTTTTCAAATGAGTCAATTATTCACATCAGGTGGCCAAAGTATTGACCTCTTAGTGTACATGTTCTGACCACTATATTTGAAATAATAGCAACCTCAAAGCTTACCATTTATATGCTTTATAAACACTTCTGAGGTCAACACAGCTCTCAGTGAGAGAGTCCAAAACAGAGTCAAAGTTTAATTGGTTGATAACGCTGCTTAGTTTTATCATTAACCAACCCACTGGGCTATCATTGTCACAATCCACAGTAAAAGATTTCATTACTGTTCTGTTCACTCTTCCATAAAAGAACACCCTGGACCTATTTAAAGGTTAAAGCACCTAAATACAGCTATTAATCCACCCTCAAGAGAGTAATAATCTTTCAACTTGGTAATAAATCAATGAAGAGCCAAAGGCTCAGAGAATACTAATGATAAAATATTTTGGATGAGGGTGAAAATTAGAATCTCTACAAACCTGACTTATCTCCTAGAAGTTTACGTGATCAACCAGGAAACATGACTGAAATTCCCTAATGGGAATATTATTTTTTGTCTGTCAGCACTCATTTCCCACCAGCTGGCACAAAAGCCCACCTGTTCCTTTAAGGAACTACCCATACTCCAATTTCAGTGCAAATGTTATGAAAGAGAGAGGGCAACTGATCCCACTACCATAGCCATGTAAGCACATGACCCAAGAGCTTCCAAGAAAACCGATAATCATTAGCCCCAAAGCTTTCCCTGAATCTGTTGAGAGAGGGAAGCGCCCCCTCCACAGCCAAAAGACACAACTGAGAGAACTCTAACCGAAGAGCAAGGGTGCCCCCAGTGGCTCAGTGGTAAAGATCCACCTACAGGGCAGGAGCCACAGGAGATGCAGGTTCGATCCCTGGGTCGGGAAGATCCCCAGGAGGAGGGCATGGCAACCCACTCCAGTGGGTTGTTCTTGCCTGGACAATCCCATGGACAGAGGAGCATGGCGGGCTACACTCCACAGGATTACAAAGAGTGAGACACGACTGAAGCAACTTAGCACACATGCACGCAATCTGAGAGAAAAGTCAAAACAAATGAAACCAGGAGGACAAATTCTGGATGAATAAATTTGGATACCCAACCCAGCATGATTAAATATTCAGCCAGACTTATCCCTAGACCTTCTTCATTACTTGAGTTAGTGTGTGAGGTGGGTTTCTTTTACTTGCAGCTAGGAATTATGACAAATAACAACCAAAAACCTGTACCCCATTAGGCAAAAGTGTCAAAGATACAAAGATACATAAGAAACAATCCCTGCCTCTAAGAATCTTTCAGCAACTAGTTGGAAATGTAAGACATAAACACAAAAAAATAACTAGAAACATAAGGCTCAATCCAATGACGTGTTCTGCATGAGCGCAGAGAAAAGACACATCACCATAGGCTGCATATGAAGCAAGACTTCACAATATAACAAAACAGTGAACTAGGGCTTTAAGGATGTCTAGGATGTGGCTACCTGGAGAAGATACAAAAAGACATTTATTAATAGAAAAGGTTAACTATGAGAGCAGTAATTCAAGAATGTTCATTTTGTATTGGGAAAAATATACTCTCTATATAACCAATAAACATCATAAAATGTTGACTCACAGGACATCAACAATAAATATTAGTCCAAAGATAAAAAGAATTCATAAGTAGTTGTACAGTATCAGACACATTATATATAATAATTCAGATCTACTCTATATGAGATCAAATTGATTAATTAGCTTATAATGGTTGTATGTTGAAATGGTACTTAAAAAACTAATGACAAAAGCCGAAATCTACATGTGGCCTTTCCATATACACAGTAGATAACCCTCTCATCTAACAAGCTATTCCTGTCGACTACTGTAACACATCTCATCCAGAAGTAACGGCTATCAAAATATACCGTGCTACATGCACTTCACTCAGCTTCTGTTTAAAAACCAGGACAAAGAGCAGAGCCATGAACCAAGAGGAGGAGGTTGAAGAAAGACAAACACAAACCAAGGAAGCAAGCGCAGCCATACAGCAATCCAATTCTCTTTGTCCAGTTTCTCCATGAGGTGAAAATGTCATAACAGAAACTATTAAAAGCATTTTCTATTTCTGCTGTGGTTTTAGCCATTCTCCCTCGTGTCTTTAAGAAACTGCATGAGCACAATTTGACTTGGCACTTGCTGCAAGCAGGAATGCAAGATGTCTGTGTTCCTCATTCCTCTTCTGGAGGATATTATTATTTAATTAGAATACAGTATTTTATTTAAATTTTTTAGTATCTTATTTTACCAAAAGCCATTATCAGCTTTGTATTGAACAATTTGTGGTTATTCTCTGAGTTAATAATTACTATTTTGATATCATATCTCTCACAGCTATTAATTGTTTCCTGGAAATTTTACTGAGAAAAATGGACTCAATATAATTCCTTGATAATATACTTTTCCATCTAAAGTCTTTGGACTCAGTAATGCTTACATGAGAAAAGAAAATCTCTAATACCTCGACTCTTGATGCCCATTTAAGTTTCTATTTCCATCTGTGGCACTGTCACCACTATGACATATATTTCTAATTGTATAACATACATCCATTTGAAATAAGCATTTACAAAGGAATTATGACACACAGAGCAGACATGTCTTCAAAAACCTCAATTAATAACACCTCGTAACTCTACCAAAGATAAATACCACTTTGTTGTTTACACTTAGAAACTGAAACGCTAAAACATCCTTTTTATCAAGCCAAAGTCAGAGAAGAAGGAAAGGAGTTGGTTTATGATTTTCTATCTTTTTAGCAAAAAGCTTTAAAATGTGAAATGCTACACTAAAGTCTAATTTTCAGTCTTTAGTCTCTACAGTGAAATGCATTATTTCATAAAGGAAATAAACATGATTATAATCCTCTCCGTATTTTAAGGAAAAGTAGTCTTACACTTTAAGTTTGAAAATGCATGCTTACTAAGTTTTATATTCATTGAATGGTGGAATTGAGAGTTGTTTTTAAAATATGCCTGAGTGACAACTACCATATTTTAAGCTTTAAGAAATCAAAAACTATCAAAATATATATTTATATCATATAGTATAAAGCAGAGCTTTGGATAAAGTTTCAGTATTTCATGAAGCGCAAGGACTAGGAAAGAAGAGATTGATGTCTTTCTTTTTTTTTAGGAAAAGGTATCATGGTAGGCAGGAAAAAGGCTCCCCCAAAATATCCAGGTCTTAAACTCTGGAACCTGTGACTACATATGTTATCTTACATGGAAAAAGAGACTTTGCAGGTGTGATAAAATTAAAGATCTTAAAAAAAAAAAATTAAAAGGATCTCAAGATGGAGCGGTTAGCCTGAATTATCCAGGTGGACCCAATTTCATCGTAAGGACCACTGAAAGTGGAAGCGGGAGACAAAAGACAAAGTCCAAGTGACGTGGTCTGAGAAGGACTAGATTTGCCAATGCTGGCTTTGAGGATGGAGGAAGGAGACCATGAGCCAAGGAATGTAGGCGGCCACTAAACCCCGGAAAGAGCGAGAAAATGGATTCTCTCTTGGAGGAAAGAATCCTCCAGAAGGAATGCAGACCTCCTGACACTGATTTTAGCACAATAACACTCATATTGATCTTCTGACCTACTAAACTACAAGATAATACATTTTTGTCGTTAAAACATCAAGATTATTAGAAATTTGTTACAGCAGCAATGGGAAACGAATACTAATATCATGTTCTGAATTAGCAGGACCATTAAAAGCATGACAATGATAGCCACTCTCCCAACTAAGGAATCAAGGCACTCTGGAGCTAGGAGAGATTTTGAATCTACTCACTTCATTATACAGATGAGGAAACTGGTCCAGATATAATGAGAAGGAAGGTGACTTACCTTAGGCCTCATAGTTAGAGGCAGAGACATGACAAGAATCTAAGTTCACTAAACTCTAGATCATTTTAGTCATAGTGTGCCTCCCAGCTTCTTTCTCCAATGTAGTGTTTTGATCAGAGTTTAATAATAATTTGCAGAACTGTTTGGAAGAATGAACAGTTATTGGAAAGTGTACATATTTTCAAATAAAACATAAAAGTTTGTTGTCTGCTATTCTAATCTGTCTCCAACTGATTGCTAAACATAGTCACTTGAATTATCCACATATCACTTGAAACTCAACATGTCTAAAATGAAACTTGAAGTCTTGCCCCAAATCAGATCCTTCTGGAATCTTCTGGGTTTCCCACGTCCAATCAGTCACCGCGTTCTGCTCTCTTTCCTCCCTCATGGCGCTTCCTTTCCTTGCATTTCTACTTCTACCCCCCACACTCCACCAGGCAAGCACTCTAACAGGTCTCTGTTCTTTAGTTTCTCTTCTCTTCAAACTCCAATTACTCTAGCATAAATGATTCCTTCTAAATCCCAAATGACTCCTTCTAAAATTCTTTTTTATAGCATTGACTCGTCCCCACACATTCAGGAGCACTCCATTTCCAAACAGGATCAAGTTCAAACTCTTTATTCTATCCTTTCCCATGTTCACAGAATTTGACCTTAATATTTCTGTCTCTTTCTCCTACTCTTAGCCACAAATCACCTTAATTGATTCATTGCCTATAAACATGACTCTATCACCTCCATACTGTTCTCTTCTCCTAGAATATCTTCCCTGCTTCCTTCTCCATGTATCTGAATTCTAACTATGTTAATGCCCTGCACAAGTTTCAGCATCTGCCTAGGCACTTCCTAGGCCTGACAACCTATAGCAATCTCATCTTACACTTTGAATCCCTAAAGCAACTAGTCTCATTTAACATTTTGAGTTTATAGCTAATGTCTTTTACACCTTCAGAGTTTAAACTCTTAGATTTTAACCATTTGAGACAAACTAGGTTCCCTATTTGTTTCCATGGTACTTAGCACCCAGACGTCCCTGCTTAAAACAAGCTCTCAAATATCTATGTAATGACTGAAAGTGAAAATGAAAGGTGAAAGTGAAAGTTGCTCAATCGTGTCTCTTTGTGACCCCATGGACTATACAGTCCATAGAATTCTCCAGGCCAGAATACTGGAGTGGGTAGCCTTTCCCTTCTCCAGGGGATCTTCCCAACCCAGGCATCAAACCCAGTCTCCCACATTGCAGGTGGATTCTTTACCATCTGAGCCACAAGGGAAGCCCTGAAAGTGAGTATAAAAATACAAGATGAACATTCAGAATGACAACTCCTCTATTCCACATAAGCACCAGGAATGAGCACTCCTCTAAAGTTAACTGCTTCAATTAGGAAGTGTAGGAATATTCAGTTTTGCTTAGGACAGTCCTGGCTTCCTGATTTTTCAGTTACTAAGAATGCTGTCTACTTTCACTCTCAAAAGAATCTTGACTAACATGATATACTATACATGGTCAGTCCACCCTTAGGGCAGTTTGGACTGTAATAAGGGCAGAAATCATAAAGAAAATCATGCTCATGATTCAGCGACCCATCTAGCTACGCAACATTCTCTCTAGTACAGAGTGATACTGCCCTCTCATCACCATCTCTGCATAATCAATGGCTTTTGAGTTTCACGTGGGAGGTTCAAACATTCTGGTAATGCACAGCAGATAAATGTGGTGCAGTTGAATGAAAAAGATTCTTTAGAAGGAAAAAAAAATCATGTATACTGAATACAATTGTTAACTCTACCTAGCAGTTTAAGAAAAGAGTTCCTTAAAGGGAAAAGAGAATTCCATGAATTCCCATATAAGTAGAAGCAATCAAGAGACAGTATGTGAGATCATTCATGATGCTGTTATTGTTCAGTAGCTAAGTAGTTTCCCGACTATAGATCACCAGGCTCCTCTGTTCGCCACCATCTCCCAGTTTTTCAAATTCACATGCATTGATTTGGTGATGCTACCTAACCGTCTCATCCTCTGCCACCCCCTTCTCCCAATCAATCTTTCCCAGCATCAGGGTCTTTTCCAATGAGTCAGCTCTTTGCATCAGGTGGCCAAAGTATTGAACCTTCAGCTTCAGCATTAGTACTTCCAATCAATATTCAGGGTTGATTGACTTTATGATTGACTGGTTTGATCTCCCTGCTCTCCAACAGACTCTCAAGTCTTCTCCAGCACCACAGTTCAAAAGAATCAATTTTTTGGTGCTCAGCCTTCTTTACGGTCCAACTTTCACAGCCATACAAGACTAATGGAAAAACCATAGCTTTTACTAGATGGAAGTTTGTTAGCAAAGTGATGTCTCTGCTTTTGAATACATTGTCTAGGTTTGTCATAGTTTTCCTTCCAAAAAGCAAGCATCTATTCATTTCATGGCTGCAATCACTGTCCACAGTGATTTTGGAACCCAAGAAAATAAAAATCTGTCACTGCTTCCATTTTTTTATTCTTCTATTTGCTGTAATGGGACCAGATGCCATGCTCTTAGTTTTTTGAATGTTGAGTTTTAAAGCAGGTTATCCACTCTCCTCTTTCACCCTCATCAAGAAGCTCTTTAGTTCCTCTACATTTTCTGCCATTAGAGTGGTATCATCTGCATATTTGAGGTTGTTGATAGCTCTCCTGGCAATCTTGATTCCACCTTGTAATTCATCAAGCTGGAATCATGCTTGGCATTTCACATGATGTACTCTGTATATAAGATAAATAAGCAGGGTGACAACATATAGCCTTATTATGCTTCTTTCCCAATTTTGAACCAGTCAGTTGTTTTACACCTGGTTTTAACTGTTGGTTCTTGACCCACATACAGGTTTCTCAGGAGGCAGGTAAAGTGGTCTGGTACTCCCATCTCTTGAAGAATTTTTCAGTTTGTTGTGATCCACACAGTCAAAGGCTTTAGCATAGTCAATGAAGCAGAAGTAAATATTTTTCTGGAATTCCCTTGCTTTCTCCATGATGCAACAAAAATTGGCAATTTGATCTCTGGTTTCTCTACCTCTTCAAAACCCAGCTTTTACATCTGGAAGTTCCTGTTTCATATACTGCTGAAGCTGACCTTGAAGGATTTTGAGCATAACCTTGCCAGCATGTGAGATAAGTGCAATTGCACAGAAGTTTGAACCTTCTTGACATTGTCCTTCTTTGGGACTGGAATGAAAACTGACCTTTCCTAGTCTTGTGGCCACTGCTGGGTTTTCCAAATATTCTGACATATTGACTGCTTTGATTTAGGTCATACCTGGATGGCTTAGTGGTTCTCCCTACTTTCTTCAATTTAACCCTGAACTTCAGTCATGATCTAAGCCACAATCAGCCAGGTCTTGTTTTTATGATCTTACAGAGCTTCTCCATCTTGGTTGCGAAGAACATAATCAATTTGATTTTGGTATTGACCATTTATATCCACATACAGTCATCTATTGTGTTTTTGGAAGATGGTGTTAGCTGTTGCTAGTGTATTCTCTTGACAAAACTGTTAGGCTTTGCCCAGCTTCATTTTGTACTCTAAGGCCAAATTTGCTTGTTATTCTGAGTATCTCATGACTTCCTACTTTTGCATTCCAATCCCCTATAATGAAAAGGACATCTTTTTTTGGTGTGAGCTCTAGAAGACCTTGTAGATCTTCTGAGAACTGGTCAGCTTCTCCAGCATCAGTAGCTGGGGCACAGACTTGGATTACTGTGATGCTGAATGGTTTGCCTTGGAAAAGAACCAAGATGATTCTGTCATTTTTAAGACTGTACCCAAGTACTGCATTTTGGACTCCAGTGGACTGTGAGGACTACACCATTTCTTCTAAGAGATTCTTGCCAATAGTAGTGGATATAATGGTTATCTGAATAAATCCACCCATTCCCATCTATTTTAGTTCACTGATTCCTAAGATATTGATGTTCAATCTTGCCATCTCCTGCTTGACTGCATCCAATTTACCTTGATTCATGGACCTAACATTCCAAGGTCCTATACAATATTGTTCTTTACTACATTGGACTTTACTTTCACCACCAAACACATTCACAGCTGAGTGCCATTTCCACTTTGGCCCAGCCACTTCACTCTTTCTAAAGCTATTAGTAACTGCCCTCTACTATTCCCCAGTAGCATACTGTATACCTTCTGACCTGGGGGGTGGAGGGGAGGGCTCATCCTCCAGTGTCATATCTTTTTGCCTTTTCATACTGTCTGCGGGGTTCTCCAGGCAAGAATACTGGAGTGGGCTGCCATTTCCTTCAGCAGTGAACCACATTTTATCAGAACTCTTCACCATGACCTATCCATCTTCGGTAGCACTGCACCACATGATTCATAGTTTCATTGAGTTATGCAAGCCCCTTTGCCACAACAAAGCTGTGGGTCATGAATGGCAAGATCATCTATACTCTAACTGTTTTACTGTTTTCCAAATAAAGTGATAAGAAAAATTCATGCCATTTCAATTTTCTGAATAACTATATATTACTGTCATGATTATTTATAGTTAGAAAATGTGGTATCTTTGATCTCCTAAGTGTGTAATTTACTTTAAATTAACTAACCACTGCATAAATGTTTTAAAACTAACATTCATTTTCACAGCTGACTGGTTGAAATCAGTTTCATAAATGAATGTCAGTGGTATATAAACAATAACTTTTTGTTGCAAAGTAGGATTTTGCTCTATATGTAATGAGTAAAATTATTAAATGTAATCTTATGTTTTATTACTGACAGCTTGTTATAAAAAAAAGCAATTAAGACTGAAATTTTCATTATTTTCATAAAGTAGATCAGCTTTTCCACTCATGTGTGGTGAAACCTACTCAACTGAGATTCTTTTGAAGGAAGCCCTAATTACATTACATCACTAAATACAGGACTGAGAGTTCATATTCCAAACTATTCCCTCCCTAAACTCTTCAGCTTTAAAGGAATCTAGGAAAATATTAAGTTCAATTAATCTAACTATACAAAATGAAAATATTGAATGCATATCTTTGGCACTATTTGGAATGCAGTATTTGGAAATAATTTTATGAGATTATTTCATTGGTAGTACCAAGTACCATCAACATAGATGTTATGATCCAAGTTGGTGGTAACTAAAAAGGATTAATTTTTGTTGTTGCTTTGAAGCATTATATCCGTAATAGTTAATACTTAAGTATCAATTACTTGAAGTTAATGATAATTCTGTAAATGCTGAGGACTAACAAAACTCAGATGGCAAGAGCTATAACACATGAAAAAGTCAAAGGCATCTGAATGAATTATGGTAAAAGTTAATATTTGAGATTCAGAAGAATTTTTCATCAAATATTTTCCAATCCACATCTCACTAATCCATAAAATAATTATGGCATAATTTCACATTCACATGAATAGAAACATTACAATTTGATATTTAGTTATTTCTAGCTTTTTAAATCAACAACAAGGCCAATTTGTGATTGTGTCTCCTTTTTCAATACAATAGGAAAGACTAGAGATCTCTTCAAGAAAATTAGAGATATTAAGGGAACATTTCATGCAAAGGTGGGCACAATAAAGGACAAAAACAATATGACCCAACAGAAGAAGAGATATTAAGATGTGGCAAGACTACACAGTGAAGTGAAAGTCTCTCAGTCATGTCTGACTCTTTGCAACCCCATGGATTAAACAGTCCATGGAATTCTCCAGGCCACAATACTGGAGTGAGTAGCCATACCCTTCTCCAGGGGATCTTCCCAACCAGGGATCAAACCCAGGTCTCCCACATTGCAGGCAGATTCTTTACCAGCTGAGCTACCAGGGAAGAAGAACTATACAAAACAGATCTTAATGACCCAGATAACCACAATGGTGTGATCACTAACCTAGAGCTAGACATCTTGGAATGCAAAGACAAGTGGGCCTTAGGAAGCATCACTACAAACAAAGCTAATGGAGGTGACTGAATTCTAGCTGAACTATTTCAAATCCTAGAATAGGATGCTGTTAAGATGCTGCACTCACTATACCAGCAAATTTGGAAAATACAGCACTGGCCACAGGACTGGAAAAGGTGAATTTTCATTTCAATTCCAAAGAAGGGCAATGACAAAGAATGTTCAAACTACCGCACAACTGCATTCATGCTAGCAAAGTAACGCTCAAAATCAACAGCATGTGAACCTAGAACTTGCAGATGTTCAAGCTGCATTTAGAAAAGGCAGAGGAACCAGAGATCAAATTGCCAACATCCACTGGATCATAGAAAAAGCAAGAGAATTCCAGAAAAACATCTACATCTGGTTCATTGACTATACTAAATCCTTTGAC
Organism: Capricornis sumatraensis; assembly: GCF_032405125.1. Lineage (NCBI taxonomy): Eukaryota > Metazoa > Chordata > Mammalia > Artiodactyla > Bovidae > Capricornis > Capricornis sumatraensis. The sequence continues at coordinate 92,068,626 of NC_091079.1, forward strand.
TGTGGGGATCACAACAAACTGTGGAAAATTATTAAAGAGATGGGAGTATCAGACCATTTGATCTGCCTCCCTAGAAACCTGTATGCAGGTCGAAAAAAAAAAAAAAAAAACAGTTAGAACCGGACAAGGAACAATGGACTGGCTCAAAACTGGGAAAGGAGTACATCAAGGCTGTATATTGCCACCCTGCTTATTTAACTTATATGCAGAGTACATCGTGAGAAATGATGGGCTAGATGAAGCACAAGCTGGAATCAAGATTGATAGGAGAAATATCAATAACCTTAGATATGCAGATGACACCACCTTTACAGCAGAAAGTGAAGAAGAACTAAAGAGCCTCTTGATGAAAGTGAAAGAGGAGAGTGAAAAAGTTGGCTTAAAACTCAACATTCAGAAAACTAAGATCGTGGCATCTGTCCTATCACTTCATGGGAAATAGATGGGGAAACAGTGGAAACAGTGTCAGACTTTATTTTTTGGGCTCCAAAATCACTGCAGATGGTGACTGTAGCCATGAAATTAAAAGACACTTGCTCCTTGAAAGGAAAGTTATGACCAATCTAGACAGTTTATTAAAAAGCAGAGACGTTATTTTGCTGACAAAGTCCATCTAGTCAAGGTTATGGTTTTTCCCGTAGTCATGTATGGATGTGACAGCTGGACTATAAAGAAAGCTGAGCACCGAAGAATAGATGCTTTTGAACTGTGGTGTTGGAGATGACTCTTGAGAGTCCCTTGGACTGCAAGGAGATCCAACCAGTCCATCCTAAAGGAGATCAGTGCTGGGTGTTCATTGGAAGGACTGAGATTGAAGCTGAAACTCCAGCACTTTGGCTACCTGATGCGAAGAGCTGATTCATTTGAAAAGACCCTGATGCTAGGAAAGATTGAGGGCAGGAGGAGAAGGGGATGACAGAGGGTGAGATGGTTGGATGGCATCACCAACTCAATGGATATGAGTTTGAGTAAATTCTGGGAGTTGGTGATGGACAGGGAGACCTGGCGTGCTGCAGTCTATGGGGTTGCAAAGAGTTGGACACGACTGAGTGACTGAACTGAACTGTATGCACTACTGGTGGAAATGCAAATTTGTACAGCCACTATAGGAAAGAGTATGTAGGTCACTCAAAAAATTAAAAATAGAACAACTATAACATACATCAATTCCACTTTATTACATATCCAGAGAAACTGAAATCGGGATCTCGTAGAGATCTGTGCACTCGTGTGCATTGCAGCATTACTCACAATAGCCAGGATTTAGAAACAACCTATGCATGTCTGTTAACAGATGAATGGATGAAGAAGTTGTGGTGTATATCTATACACCACTGAATGTTATTCAGCCAAGGAAAATAAGGAAATCCTGCCATTCATGACAACTCAGATGGACACTGAGGGAAGTACACTAAGTGAAATAAATCAGACAGAGAAAAAATAAATACTGCACAATAATTTATATGTGGAATATAAAAAAGAAAAACTTAGAGAAATAGTAAAGTGATAGTTATCTGACGTTATGGGTTGGGAGAAATGGGGAGATAGTGGTCAAAGTGTACAAATTTTTAGTTATAAGATTAAGTTACAGGGTCTAATGTACAGCATGGTTATTATGGCTAGTACAATATACATGTATCATGCTTATTATATATATGTATATATATGCATCATACATATGTATGATATATATTAGTCATATACACATATATTAGAATACATATTACATATGTATCATATGTTTGAGAAGAGTTGACTCATTGGAAAAGACTTTGATGCTGGGAGGGATTGGGGGCAGGAGGAGGAGGGATTGGGGGCAGGAGGAGAAGGGGATGACAGAGGATGAGATGGCTGGATGGCATCACTGACTCGATGGGCATGAATCTGAGTGAACTCCGGGAGTTGGTGATGGACAGGGAGGCCTGGCATGCTGCGATTCATGGGGTTGCAAAGAGTCAGACACGACTGAGCGACTGAACTGAACTGAAGAAAATAGATCTTAAGTGTTCTCACCACAAAAATAAAAAATGATGATATGTGACAGGATGGAGATGTAGGTGATAACTGTGGTGGTAGTCATTTTGCATTTATAAATGTATCAAATTAACATGTTGTACACCTTAAATTTATACTATGTTATCTATCAATTATAAATCAATAAAGCTGGTGAAAAACTCATTATATCATCATAGATGTCAATTCTTAGATACAAATGTAGTTTATATTGATCAACTTAAACAAGGACAAAGAATAAGAGGTGGTCTTATGTTCATATTCATACAAAAAAACACCATTTACCTTTGATGGAGGAAAAAATTCAACACATTCCAGCCATATGGTTAAAAAGAACTTCCCACATATTGCACACTTTCTTCCCTGAGAGATTATGCTCCTGACCTGTGGGTACCATTTTATGGCTTTCATTAGGAAAGGATTCTTTTCTGCTAGCTGATTCATTATAAATCTTGATGTTATTTCCTAGATTAAAAAAGAATATGGTTCCTCAGATTATTCTCAAAATAACTGTTTTATATTACATTGATTCCCATTTCACTAATTTATATTTTTGGCTTATTCTTCACAGTTTCTGTTAAATTAGTTCTCCATGGTATATATAATGAATTATATTGTCAATAACTGGCATTGTAAGTTTAGTTTTCAGCATATACAAAAAGCAAGTTACTTTCATTGTAATATTTCTGTCTCTGACATATAGGAATTCAGATTATAATAAATTTACATTATTAAAGTATAGGTTCAAATTTTGTATCTCTCATCACAATAGGCAAGGACTGTACAAATATTTAGACTAGACTCAAAAATTGAGTCTGTCACATTTACTAAGCTCTAAATCCTTACTACTTAAGCTGCAGAATCAGTAGAACCTGTATCACCTAGAACCTTATTAGAAATTCAGACTTAGTTGCACTTCAGATCTATTGAGCCAGAATCCACAATTTAACCAAGTTCCCCAGGTATTCTGTATGTATGTTAAAGTTTGAGAGATACTAGACTTAAGTTATCTACTAAACTGAGTACCTGAATTGAACCAAATTAGTAGAGTATTGATTTCTATTAATCAAATCTTTGAATTCAGTAGGTATTAAATGTATCCACATAAATACATACAGAAAACTACACTTTAGATAATAACATTATTAAACAATAAAATAGGTGGTAAGGATGGTCACTATGACAACATCACCATTCTAAAATAAAAAATTATAAAATACATAATTATATCTTCACTGCCCAAGCAAACAAACTAAACATTTGATTCACTTCACTAAATGCCCCTCTTGTACCAAGAGCATGAAGTTCTATGTAAATTTTACAAAAACACTGCATGAATTTTTAATAGTGTATAAGATCTTTTTCTATGGGCTTCCCTAGTGGCTCAGATGGTAGTCTGTCTGCAATGCAGGAGACCTGGGTTCGATCCCTGGGTTGGGAAGATCCCCTGGAGAAGGAAATGGCAGCCCACTCCAGTATTCTTGCCTGGAAAATCCCATGGACTGCGGAGCCTGGTAGGTTACCGTCCATGGGGTCGCAGAGTCGGACACAACTGAGCAACTTCACTTTCACTTTCAAGACCTTTTTTTGGCCAAAGTGAAAGATTTCTCAGTGGTATTCAAGATAGTCCATGTGGAAATACAAACATACATACATAAATATACATATATAAGCATAACCTTTCACTCAACTATCCCAATTAAAATATTAAAAAATAATAACAAATTCTATAAATCTCTGTCTCCCTGTTCCTTATTACTCTATCCCTCCCACTCAGCAAACATCTGGGAAAGTTGCCTCTGTACAGAAACAGCCCTGAGCATGGGTTCCTTAACTGCCTGATCCTTCAGCAGCATAACCTCCTACATACTTCAGCTTATTCTCTGGGATGGTTACATGATGAAGTCATCCTTTCTGAAAGAACTGCCCTTTCACACTAATATTACAGGACTCCTAAATTCAATGTCTATTATCCCTTCCCTCTAATTAATTACACAGAACATAGCTTGTGATTCTGAATAAAGTGGTGATTTTTGAGGTAAGTTTTAGCTACCAGAATTCAATGGCTAGTTTCACTATAAAGCCACAGAAAATAGAGAAGAATTCAGACCCAAAATAGCAGACAGTAGAAGAATTTGCTGAAATACACGGGACCAATGAACAGGTCCCATGAAAAAGACACTGATGATGGGGAGAGGCTGAAGGCAAAAGGAGAAGGGGGCAGCAAAGGACGAGATGGTTAGATACCATCACCAACTCAATGGACATGAGTGTGAGCCAACTCTGGGAGATTGCAGAGGACAGAGGAGCCTGACGTGTTACAGTTCATGGGGTCACAAAAAGTTGGACATGACTTAGCAACTGAACAATAACAATTCACACAGCTGACATTTTCCATTCATGAAATTCTGGAACCAATCATGTTTGTTGCACTTGGAATTGTTGCAGAACTCTTCTATTACCCATTATTTATATCTTTCTCCTACTTGCTGCCAATGTGTTGCTTTGGAAGACTAATACATATCATTGAAATATAAAGTTATTACTAGAAGAAACACACACACACATATATATAATAAGATACTTTTGGCATGACCAAAACTTTAAATTTTAGGAAATTTGTACCATAAAGACACACGCAATGCAGTTTTTGAGAATATACTACTTAATGATGGCTTGATCTCAGTGTTATTTAAAAGTCAAGAAATCATTTATGGAAAAATAAATTATTCCTTTTGAATAGCTTATATGCTATTCTGTTAGAGTATTTGTTAGCTAACTATATGCAGGTCAGAGATTATATTTATGTTTAAACAATCATAGATTAAAATTAGTTTAAGGTGTTTCTTTTAGTTTCCTTGATTTGATTTGGATCATAACGTTATCTTTACATATATTTATATATAAATATTAAAAATTATAAAACATAAAAATAACTGTGAATCAGAAGGAATGAAGAACTTTGGAACTCTTGTACGATCAGTTGTTACTGAATGATAGGCACTAAAACACAGCATCAACAGCAAGATACTGAGTCAGTCAGATACATACATACTTGAAAATCATGTGGCTCTATGACTTGCTAGTGTGATCCTATTTGACAAGTCCTTAAATTCTCTGATCTGGAATACCTCACCTATAAAATAGGAATTTTGTTTCCAACTCTACCATACAGATTTCAGAGAATCAAATGATATAACACAGGTAAAACTCTATCTAGTATCTGCTGACAGAGTATACTCTGGTTAATATTTTGTTATAATATAATTATCAATATTAAATTTTAGTTCACAAATCTCTGAGATAAGGAAAAGTCTTTAAAAACCTAACCAAGGAATATCATGAAACCAGTCCCTATAGTTTTGAAAGTCCAAGTGCTTTAATCAGTCATGTTATAATGGTAACCAAATATCCAGTAGAAATGACTTTTAAGTATAAATACAAAATTTTAGTAAATTTGTCATCTTTCTAAGAAAAATTCTTAGAGATACTTTCAAAAACACCCAAATCATTTATATAAGTAAAAATCATTGCTTCTACTAAATAAGCAAAACAAAACTCCCAAATTGTTGTGCTCCTGGGTCCTTAAAGTTTTGAAAATGAGAGGGAAGAACTGTTCTCTCACCCTGCACCTGGGTCCCCAACTCAAGGTAACATTCTTGCTCTCATGGGCTCTCTGTAAGACCCCTGCCACCTTGGGTTAACTGCTTATCCAGTCCCCTCCACAAACCAGAATTTCTTAGAACAAGAGACTACCTTTGTTTCCCTTTTCCCTCACTTCTGGCAGCCCCTTTCTGAGGCAATATTGCAGCATGGAGTCTGGAGGCCAACTGCTTAGAATGGCATCAGCATTTTAAAACTTACTAGACCTGTGAACTTGGACAAGTTATTTAAACCAAGGCTCAATTTATCTATAAAAGAGGAATAATAATGGTGTCTTCTTTCTGAGGGTTAATGGAGGACTGCTGCAATTGATGGGGTCAGACACAACTGAGCGACTGAACAGAAGTGAACTGAAATTAGTTCATTTCCATTAAGTGCTTGGAACAATGCCTTGCCCATGGTAAGTATAGTAAGTATTAGTTGTCTATTAATATTTTTATTATTACTATCAATACTATTTTATTACCACTGTTCTGAAATGTTTGATTCAAGGAGAACAATTAGGGTATGAGGAATTAAACAAATTTAATACTTCAATTTTAAAATCATTTATAATTAAACATCAAATGAGTTTTTATTCACATAAGAGAGGGAAATAATACTGCTTATGGAAATATAGATTGAGTCTCTGGAAGAGAACTGGAATAGAGTTAATCAGCCTTGAAAGGATGAAAGTCCTTTGGCTAAGTGATTTCATTCACAGGGATAATATGGACATGAGAAGAGGGTCCAAGGTCAGGGGCGGCAGCCAGGAGGAGACACCCCACGTCCGAGGTCGGGGCGGTGGCCGAGAGGAGCTACTCCATATCCGAGGTCAGTGGCGGCCGGGAGGAGACACCCCATGTCCGAGGTCAGGGCGGCGGCCAGGAGGAGCTACCCCGCGTCCCAGGCCAGTGGCAGCCGGGAGGAGACACTCTGCATCCGAGGTCAGGGGCAGCCAGGAGAAGCCACCTCGCACCCGAGGCCAGGGGAGGTGACCCTGAGGAGCCACCCTGAGCCCAAGGCCAGGGGCGGCAGCTGGGAGGAGCCACCCACGTCCGAGATCAGAGTCAGTGGCGGGGAGGAGCAACCCTTGGAGCTGTGGCTGCGCAGGCACAGGAGGGCCTAGAGGAGCCATCCCACGTTGAAGGTCAGGAACGGAGGCAGAAAGGAGATAGCCCTCGTCCAAGGTAAGGAGCAGCGGCTGTGCTTTGCTGGAGCAGCCATGAAGAGATACCCCATGCCCAAGGTAAGAGAAACCCAAGTAAGATGGTAGATGATGCAAGAGGGCATCAGAGGGCAAACACACTGAAACCATACTAACAGAAAACTAGTCAATCTAATCACACTAGGACCACAGCCTTGTCTAACTCAATGAAACCAACCCATGCCTGTGGGGCAACCCAAGATGGGCAGGTCATGGTGGACAGGTCTGACAGAATGTGGTCCACTGGAGAAGGGAATGGCAAGCCACTTCAGTATTCTTGCCTTGAGAACCCCATGAACAGTAGGAAAAGGCAAAATGATATGATACCGAAAGAGGAACTCCCCAGGTCATTAGGTGCTACTGGAGATCAGTGGAGAAATAACTCCAGAAAGAATGAAGGGATGAAGCCAAAGCAAAAACAATACCCAGCTGTGGATGTGACTGGTGATGGAAGCAAGGTCCGATGCTGTAAAGAGCAATATTGCATGGAAACCCGGAACGTCAGGTCCATGAATCAAGGCAAAGTGGAAATGGTCAAACAAGAGATGGCAAGGGTGAACGTCAAATTTCTAGGAATCAGCGAACTAAAATGGACTGGAATGGGTGAATTTAACTCAGATGACCATTATATCTACTACTGCAAGCAGGAATCCCTCAGAAGAAATGGAGTAGCCATCATGGTCAACAAAAGAGTCTGAAATGCAGTACTTGGATGCAATCTCAAAAATGACAGAATGATCTCTGTTCATTTCCAAGGCAAACCATTCAATATCACAGTAATCCAAGTATATGCCTCAACCAGCACGCTGAAGAAACTGAAGTTGAACAGTTTTATGAAGACCTACAAGACCTTTTAGAACTAACACCCCAAAAAGATGTCCTTTTCATTATAGGGGACTGGAATGCAAAAGTAGGAAGTCAAGAAACACCTGGAGTAACAGGCAAATTTGGCCTTGGAATGCAGAATGAAGCAGGGCAAAGACTAATAGAGTTTTGCCAAGAAAATGCACTGGTCATAGCAAACACCCTCTTCCAACAACACAAGAGAAGACGCTACACATGGACATCACCAGATGGTCAACACTGAAATCAGACTGATTATATTCTTTGCAGCCAAAGATGGAGAAGCTCTATACAGTCAACAAAAACAAGACCAGGAGCTGACTGTGGCTCAGATCATGAACTCCTTATTACCAAATTCAGACTCAAATTGAAGAAAGTAGGGAAAACCGCTAGACCATTCAGGTATGACCTAAATCAAATCCCTTATGATTATACGGTGGAAGTGAGAAATAGATTTAAGGGCCTAGATCTGATAGATAGAGTGCCTGATGAACTATGGACTGAGGTTCGTGACATTGTACAGGAGACAGGGATGAAGACCATCCCCATGGAAAAGAAATGCAAAAAAGCAAAATGGCTGTCTGGAGAGGACTTACAAATAGCTGCAAAAAGAAGAGAGGCGAAAAGCAAAGGAGAAAAGGAAAGATATAAACATCTGACTGCAGAGTTCCAAAGAATAGCAAGAAGAGATAAGAAAGCCTTCTTCAGTGATCAATGTGAAGAAATAAGACGAAAACAACAGAATGGGATAGACTAGAGATCTCTTCAAGAAAATTACAGACACCAAGGGAACATTTCATGCAAAGATGGGCTCGATAAAGGACAGAAATGGTATGGACCTAACAGAAGCAGAAGATATAAAGAAGAGGTGGCAAGAATACATGGAAGAACTGTACAGAAAAGATCTTCACGACCCAGATAATCATGATGATGTGATCACTAATCTACAGCCAGACATCTTGGAATGTGAAGTCAAGTGGGCCTTAGAAAGCATCACTACGAACAAAGCTAGAGGACGTGATGGAATTCCGGTTGAGCTATTTCAAATCCTGAAAGATGATGCTGTGAAAGTGCTGCACTCAATATGCCAGCAAATTTGGAAAACTCAGCAGTGGCCACAGGACTGGAAAAGGTCCGTTTTCATTCCAATCCCAAAGAAAGGTAATGCCAAAGAATGATCAAACTACCACACAATTGCACTCATCTCTCATGCTAGTAAAGTAATGCTCAAAATTCTCCAAGCCAGGCTTCAGCAATACGTGAACCATGAACTTCCTGATGTTCAAGCTGGTTTTAGAAAAGGCAGAGGAACCAGAGATCAAATTGCCAACATCCGCTGGATCATGGAAGAAGCAAGAGAGTTCCAGAAAAACATCTATTTCTGCTTTATTGACTATGCCAAAGCCTTTGACTGTGTGGATCACAATAAACTGTGGAAAATTCTGAGAGAGATGGGAATACCAGACCACGTAACCTGCCTCTTGAGAAATCTGTATGCAGGTCAGGAAGCAACAGTTAGAACTGGACATGGAACAACAGACTGGTTCCAAATAGGAAAAGGAGTACGTCAAGGCTGTATATTGTCACCCTGCTTATTTAACTTATATGCAGAGTACATTATGAGAAACGTTGGACTGGAAGAAACACAAGCTGGAATCAAGATTGCCGGGAGGAATAACAATAACCTCAGATATGCAGATGACACCACCCTTATAGCAGAAAGTGAAGAGGAACTAAAAAGCCTCTTGATGAAAGTGAAAGATAGGAGTGAAAAAGTTGTCTTAAAGCTCAACTCAGAAAACGAAGATCATGGCATCTGGTCCCATCACTTCATGGGAAATAGATGGGGAAACAGTGGAAACAGTGTCAGACTTTACTTTTTTGTGCTCCAAACTCACTGCAGATGGTGACTGCAGCCATGAAGTTAAAAGACGTTACTCCTTGGAAGAAAAGTTATGACCAACCTAGATAGCATATTCAAAAGCAGAGACATTATTTTGCCGGCTAAGGTCCGTCTAGTCAAGACTATGGTTTTTCCTGTGGTCATGTATGGATGTGTGAGTTGGACTGTGAAGAAGGCTGAGCGCCAAAGAATTGATGCTTTTGAACTGTGTTGTTGGAGAAGACTCTTGAGAGTCCCTTGGACTGCAAGGAGATCCAGCCAGTCCATTCTGAAGGAGATCAGCCCTGGGATTTCTTTGGAAGGAACGATGCTAAAGCTGAAACTCCAGTACTTTGGCCACCTCATGCGAAGAGTTGACTCATTGGAAAAGACTCTGATGCTGGGAGGGATTGGGGGCAGGAGGAGAAGGGGACGACCGAGGATGAGATGGCTGGATGGCATCACTGACTCGATGGACGTGAGTCTGAGTGAACTCTGGGAGTTGGTGATGGACAGGGAGGCGTGGCGTGCTGCGATTCATGGGGTCGCAAAGAGTCGGACACGACTGAGCGACTGAACTGAACTGAATGTTTATAAAGGCCAAAAAGTTATAAGATTATTAATATCTAAACAGCCAACAGCAGGAAAGTAGTTTAAAATATTCTGGTATAATTGTATACCAGTATATTATTATGTAATCATCAATAAAGATGTCATGGACTTATTTTTTACTGACTGGAAAAATATTCACCATATTTTGAGTAAAAAATGAAGTATCTAAATAGTACACAGCTTGAACAAAGTTTTGATATCAAAAACTTCTGGATTTATGAAAAGTTCTAGCAAAATAAATGTTAGAACAGTGATTGTATCTCTGCACACTGGATTTTTTAGTATTTTTATGAATTTTTATTGCCTTTTCTCTGATTTCTCTAAATAAGCTTGTATTACTTTTAAATAATTTTTCAACTGGTGGCTCAGATGGTAAAGAATCTGCCTGCAATGCAGGAGACCCTGGTTCAATTCCTGGGTTGGAAAGATCCTCTGGAGAAGGAAAAACCAATACACTCCAGTACTCTTGCCTAGAGAATTTCATGGACAGTGGAGCTACATGTGGTGGGCTGCAGTCCACAGTATCGCAAAGAGTTGAACACAACTGAGTGACTGACACACATGGCATTATAACTAATGTTCTTCCTCGCTCATCTGTATTTTCTCGTTTTCTGTATTAAACATATATTACTTGTTCAATAAGGGGAAAATGTTATTTTTTTTTTAAAAACTAAACCATTATTGTTTCCTGTAGTCAAGAAACTTGAACCATTCCCAATACTTGAACGTTTTAAGACAATTCCGCATGTTCAGCTAAAAGGACCTGAGAAATCCACATTCACAATACAGACTCATACTCAAATGTGGTAAAATCTGCAGTCTTCGACGTGTCTATCACCAAAAGACATATGCAGCCAGTCCTCTAGTATACTTCCCTATTCCTCCTTTTAATATCACCAACTTCTTTGACTAAAGGGAACACAATTTCTGGATCTTATTCTTTCATCCCCTAGGAATGGGGATAAATGACAAGGGGATGGAAGAGGCAAAAGACCCCAGTAAGAACAAATCAAATATATCTTTAGATAATACTGAAAAAATACATGGACGCTAAAGCGAACACAAATTCCTCTCTTTTGATCCAACAAAATGTTTAAAACGTCTCTGAATGTGGTCACTCTGGAAATCAGATAGGATCACATTGGATTCTGCATCAAGTCAAAAAGATTATGACTAGGGTCCACAATGCCAATGGATTATGGTTGTATTAATCATTTGCTGGCTTGGTAAGAATGCTTTAGAAGAAAACTCTTTAAAACTTAAATCATGGCTGTAGCTCGAAGACCTGTGTGAATGACATAAGGCTTCACCTGTAAACTCCAGACGTCCTCCTGTTTTACAGCACTAACTGGCCACTTCAGGAACAGTGGGTTTCCCTCACAGTAGAACTCCTTCAGCTTCAAATCTTGAAACTTTCAAAAACAAAATAAAAAACTTCATTACACAACAAAATAAACCTTACTTCGGAGCCTCCATCGTCAACAAAACTAGACTTTTTAAAAAGTCTACTTTAAAATTTAAAATAATTAAATATTTACCAATATTTTTAAAAAATATTACTTTATTTAAAATCCATATCCCACATTAGGATTTTAACAGCAAGGCATACTCAAGTTATTAGAAGCATAACCATGTTACCAAGGATGGCAATGACTTTAAAGGTCATTGGTGGAATCCCCCAAACTAGACAGCTGAGAAAGCTTGTTCAGGATCATAGAGCTGGTTATTAATGAAATAAGGGTTAATTAATCAAGTGCTGGGTACAGTTTGCAACTAGTATGTTTGTTAGGAACCAAGTATGATGAAAAATCCCTGGAGGTATGCATAGCAACCCACTCCAGTATTCTTGCCTGGAGAATCCTCATGAACAGGGAAGCCTGGAGGGCTACAGTCCATAAGATTGCACAGAGTTGGACACAACTGAAGCGACTTAGCACGCACTCATGCATGATGAAAAATAACACTCTAATACACACCAACATCTAGGTATCACATACTGTCTTATGATTCATTTATTTATGATCAGGGAGGGAGGAAGGTAAGGGGAATAGAGAAATATCAAAAAAAAAACCTCATTTTATTGAAGTACAGTTGATTTACCTGTTGTGCACAATGAAAATTTAAAAAAAAAAAGAAAATATACAATTCACAAGGGTATTAAATCTTCTTTGAAGAAAACCTAAATTCAGCTGGATTCTATGCTTTGTATAGAAAAATAGGGAATTCTCTTATATTAATATTATGCTTTGACTCCCAAGAACTTATGTGGTTTTTAAAATTAAACTAATTTAGGGATTTACTTTTCTGAGACTGTCAGATAGGGAAAATAATACCTGCCTTTAGTGGTGTGCAGATAAAATGGTTCTTTGGAAAGGAAAAAGAAGCTCTGATTTGTGGCATGTTTCGATTCGAAGGTGTCAATTCTCCTACAATGGCTGATTCCAGCCACTGAACAGAGTTGGGAAGAGATGTGGAAAACTGACTCTTCTGAGCCAGGACCAGTGCCATTACACCACTGCACTTCACACTTATGAAAGAATTAGAGATACTTCCTTGATTTCAGCCCAGGGTTTAAAAAAATAATTGATTTTAATACATCTCTCCAGGGCAGCATGTCATCAAGTCTCAAAAGTCTCATGAAATTTCTACAACATAGACAAGATTTTAAAATGAAATACAGGGTTCAAGACCCCACTGGAATCACCTTTAGACATTCTGTCTTTCTTAATTTAGTTTCCTCTGGTATCCATCAAGAAGGAGAACCCAGAGAGTTGAACCCAATGGTAGCCCCTGGTAAGTGCTGGGTGTGCTAAAATGAAAAGAGCACTTCTTGTGCTTAATGGAATCACCCTTTCTTCCTTCTGGTCCTGGAGAATAACATTCTATTATTTATACTTAAACTCAGTCTTTTTATAAAAAAAACTGATACAAACGAGTATCTTGGGATATGCAAAAGCATTAACAGATGTGAACCTCATTTCAAAGCTGACCATGGTCCAAAGAGCATATATTTTTCTTTAGGGATCATTTTTTTCTTCCTTCAAACCCTGTCATTATTCTTCCATTGAACATGGTAATGAGTTATCCAGCTTGCTAACTTACTACACATAATATATCAGAAAGAAATTAATGAAAGGAAAATAATTAATAATGAAAGTCATTAACATATGTTTTGTAGCAGGTAAATTTCAGCAACCTGAAGTCACACAACGTCTCAGTGTCCGCTCTGAATATTCCCAGAGCAGCATTCTTTAATAGCCTGTTTCTACATGCACTATGGGGCTTCCTGTCAGTGCAAGCACGCTGTCACCTCAGTAGTGCCTGACTCTGTCTGACCCTATGGACTGCAGTCTGTCAGCTCCTCTGTCGATGGGACTCTCCAGGCAAGAATAAGTTGCCTTGCCGTCCTCCAGGATATCTTCCTGACTCAGGGATCAAACCTGTGTCTCTTATGTCTACCTGCATCGGAAAGCAGGTTTTTTACCAAGAGCGCCAGCTCAGAAGCCCTTCCTGTCAGTCTAACTTTTTAATACAACAATATACTTTGCTAGTGTCATCACTCCAATAGCATAATCTCTCCTGCTAATAAAATACTGTTATAGCTGTTCAGAGGTTCTTTGCATAGGCCTGCTTGAACAAACACTGTCATGACTTTAATCTCAAATGGAACAATTTTGTCCCTCCCCTCCCCCTTCAAGAGTCTACAGATATTTTTCATTGTTACAAGTGGGGGAGGGGCAGTATTACTGGCATCTATTTAGTAAATATTAGGGATGCTGAGAAACATCCTGTAATATATACAGCAGCCCCCGTAACAAAGAATTATCAGGCCCAAAGTGGTGCTGAAGTTGAGAAAACCCTGGTTTAGAGGTACAAAGTCATAAACATTCACTGACCCTCTTATCTAGAAAGGGTATTTGCAGCTGGAGGAAAATGAAGGTTCAAATGAGGGGTTTTATTTTTTTAACATAAAGACGACTTGATCATGTAGAAGTACCAACATGGAGAGATTAATTTAGAGGAGAAAGAATAATTGAAAGAGTAATGCTCAGGTGAAGGACACAGAAAGACCTTTGAATATTAACATTTTTGAATTATCCTGTTCTCTATGGCTAGAAGAAAAGATGCAGACATGAATAAGTTTGAAGGTGTGGAACTGGATGTGAAGGAGTCAGACGTGATCCTTTCAATTTTGCCTTTGAAATAGAGAATAAGACCATCTGCTAACTGAGTTATGAAGTTGTTAGCAAGTTGCTAATGTGGGAAAAGTATGGAACAGTATGGGATATGCTATAGGTTTTAGAAAAGGAACCTAGCATGGTACAAGCAAAAATATTATACAGGGGTGTTGAGGGACCCACTGAATCCACACATTTGGAGCAGTCCCTGCCCACAGACTGTGTGCTCCTGTGGCACCCAGCAGTCCAGATGCACTAAGAATCTGCAGAAGGATATACCAGAAAGCAGGGAATGAGCTCATACGTACTAAAGCATAAGTGAACTGGACTGGGTTCTTTGACGTTTGGACCAGATAGAAAAAAAAATAACAATACAAAGTTTTGAGGGACTGAAAGTAAAAGGCAGTGTGGAGGGACATGAAGTCTCAGTGATCTCAAAGGAAAGATACCGCGATAAAGCAACAAGAGAACTTGAGCATGGAATAAAACAGAGGTCAAACTGCCAAACTGGACTCTTAATTCTTCACACTGAGAGCAGCTGAACAGACGTGATGTGATGGTAAAGCGAAGACCTGAAAAGAGCATCAAAGTCAAGGAATCAAGGGACTTTGAGCCTAAGTTGACTGTGTTGACCACATTTATAAGACTTGAGTAATATTTATTCTCAAATATTTGGCTGTCTCCTGGACATCTCCAGATGGGAGTCCCACAGTCACCATAAATTCTAACATTCAAGAATTGAATCCATTTCTCCCATATTTTCTTCATTCCTTTTCCTTATTACCCACATCAAATCTTCTGTCATCAACCTCCTGTTCTATCAATTCTACCTTCTTAAAACTTCCGGAATTTATCCTTTCTTTTCATCCCCCATCCCACCCACCTCCTCAGCACCTCTGCACCATCCTTCTTCCTGCTCCCTGCCCCAGCCACTAATCTCTCCGGTTTGATTGAGGGCTTCATCTTATATGAACTACTGCAACAGTTCATATATTGCAAACTTTTGCTCCCAAAGTAGTCTTTTAAAATGAGAACTTATTCATAATACATCCTTGCTTAAAATTATCAAGGTTCCCTTATGTCCACAAGATAAATTCAAAAGTCCTAGTATATCATATTTGGTTCTCCTTGGCCTGTTTTAACAACCATATATCCTGGTAGGCTCTATTGTTACCCTTATAAAACAGCCATCCTGTAGAACTTAGGGTCTCAGAAGAGGCCAGTGTCTTATAATTATCACTTGTGTTGTGCCCACTACTCAACACACTCCTGGATATTCACTTCATGACTAAAATATCACCCCTATAAGCTTTTTTACTTTCCTTGTGACTCAGATGGTAAAGAATCTGCTCGCAAGGTGGGAGACCCGGGTTCGATCCCTGGGTCGGGAAGATCCCCTGGAGAAGGGAATGGCAACCCACTCCAGTATTCTTGCCAAGAGAGTCCCATGGATAGAGGAGCCTGATGGGCTACAGTCCATGGGGTTGCAAACAGTCAGACACTACTGAGCTACTAACATTTCCACTTTCAGTTCTTGCAACTACTACCAAATATTCCCATATCTCCTTAGGCCTTATATGTAAATTAATCATATAAGTCATATATGAATCATGCAAGTCGCTTTTGTCATGTCTGACTCTTTGCGACCCCATGAACTGTAGCCCACCAGGCTCCTCTATCCATCAGATTCTCCAGACAAGAATATTGGAGTGGGTTGCCATACCCTTCTCCAGGGGATCTTCCCAACCCAGGCATCGAACCCAGGTCTCTTACATCTGGTGCACTGGGAAGCGGGTTCTTTACCACTAGAACCACCTGGGAGTCGTGTCCAACTCTTTGTGACCCTGTAGACTGAAGCCTACCAGGCTCCTCCATCCATGGGATTTTCCAGGCAAGAGTACTGGAGTGGGTTGCCATTTCCTTCTCCAGGGGATCTTCCTGACCAAGGGATTGAACCTGGGTCCCCTGCATTATAGGCAGATGCTTTTAACGTCTGCCACCAGGGAAGTCCAAATTAATCATACCACCTGTAAATACTATGAGGCAATCACTGTTGAAAAGTCTGCCTTCATTTATCAGGTTTTGGTCTTTTTAAGAGCTGCATCTAGAGCTCTTAAATTTCTTTACTCTTAAATTAAATTATTATTTAATGTAAGTTCTAAATAGTACCTAGTACACAGTTGAGGCCCAATAAATAATCAATCACATACAGCTCTCCCTGGATACTTAAGATTTGCAAAGGCCTCCTTCTCTAGACTTGTTCAACTGTTACAAGTGTTTCTGAAAAGCCCCAGGCCTATGGACAATGTGTAAGTTCTGCAAGCCCTTTTTTTGCTTTAGACCAGTCTTAAGTAATGGGGGAAATCAGAACAGGGCTAATTTAGGAAGAAATTTGTTAGTGTAAATGAGGAGAATGGAGGCTGAAATTTCATATGAACTCAAAAACAGAACTGATAAGTAAGTGATGGCAAATAACCACATACCCTTTAGACCATCTCAAAGCTCACAGGGTTACCCTTTAGCAAGAATTGGAAATGATATATATGCTAACAGTTATTTGTGACAAGAGTTAAGATTTTAAGTATTGGGACTATGTCATCCAAAAATATCTGAAATGGGAGCAAGTATGTATATATAATTTCCTCAGAATTATTTAAAATTTTAAAACCTTCCTATATATTAAACAATGCATGACAAGTCACATTACACATGTAATATTCAGGTACTCTACCTTATCACTGTCTATGTATAGCGATCACCCCTACCATCAGCCTTCCCTGTCTCTGTGCTATTTACAGTTACACCTTAGGGTATGCAAGAATCACAACAAACTCTTCACCGACTTCCAATATGGTAGTCGGTGGTTGCCAGAAATTCTCCTCTAGTCAACATGCTAGTCAATACAATTCCATGTTTTCTTTGCTGGCTCATCTTTTTTGCCCAACCATGAAATAGTTCTCTCCTAAGCCTAGCACATTCTCTTCTCACTTATTTTTTCCCTAGGCAATCTGAGCCATATACATGACTTCAGTGAAACCTTTATGCATATGACTCAGGTTCCACACCCTAAGCCAACTGCCAACTCAAAATCTTCACTTGGATATCATAAATATATGTTAAATTCACTCTATCCAAGACTGAACTCAGGATCTGCCCTCCAGAAGTTGGTATTTTTCCAGTGTCTTCTATCTTACTCTATAGAAAGCTCACTAGCTCATCACCATTTCTAAATTTACCTCTTAAATATCTCTTGAATTTGTTCAGATATTTCTATCCCAATTGTCACCACCTTAGACCAACTTACTATCATTTACTTCACTTCAGCAAAAGTCTACCAGATGCCCACCCAGTTCCCTTTGTCAACCCTTCCGATGTGTACTCTACATTTCATAAATATGATCTTTTCAAAATATAGTTCTGATTATGTCACCCCCCCTTCCTAAAACCCTTTAGACTTGCATTGCTCTTCAAATAAAGATCAAAATCCTCAGCATACTCTACATTCCTTGGTCATGGGCCCCTTCTATTCCTTCCAGTTGCCTGAATATCCAAGGTCCCTCCCACGCCAGGGCCTTTCCACATGCCATTCATTTTGTCTGGAAAGCATCTTTCCCCTTCATCTAATTTATTCCTACCATTCTTCAGACAAGTTTTGTCACTTCTTCTAAGAAGTCTTCCCCTACCTACTTTTTAATCAAGTTCTTTTTCTCCTTCTCAGGCCAGTGGTCCTTTCTTTTACTGTACTGATATCAGTTTGCAATTATACATTCATAATGATAATTATTGATTAATCTGTTCTCCTCCCTATAGTACAGCACTGGAAAGAGCAGAGAGCCTGTCTTGTTTCCTCACCATTATATGCCCAGTTCTTAGTACAGGGCTTAGTATGTAATATAAAATGTCATAGAAAGAGAAGATAGAATCAGAAATCAAATTGCCTTGTTTGAATTTGAGGTCCTTTAAGCATACTAGCAAACATCCTCTTCCAACAACACAAGAGGCGACTCTATACATGGACATCACCAGATGGTCAGATTGATTATATTCTTTGAAGCTGAAGATGGAGAAGCTCTATACAGTCATAAAAAACAAGACTAGGAGCTGTCACATCATTTATATAAAACCATAGACCCACAAGTGGTTTTCATTAGGTAAGTGTTGGCTTGTGTCCCACTTTTTAAAGGCCACTGAATCTTGTTTTAAATGTATATCTCCTAATAAATATTGGAGAAGGAAATGGCAACCCACTCCAGTATTCTTGCATGGACAGAGGAGCCTGGTAGGCTACACACCCCATGAGGTCGCAAAGAGTCGGACATGACTGAGCAACTAACACACACACACACACACACACACACACACACACACACTCCTAATAAATTGAACCACTGACAACCAAAGAAAAATACACTATTTTCAAATTAAGGTCAAATTTTAGAGAGGCTATAATAAACTGTAAGAATAGGGTACAACATTTCCTAACATTCAGCCTAGACAGAAGATAAACTATACATAATGAACAGGAAAAAAGTGGATCTCTAACGTTGCTATTCAATAGAGGCAGAAAAGCAAGGAAGATGGAGGTAGATAACTGGAATGTCTCATGGCTATTTGAGCAAAGTGGAATACTCAAAATACTTCAAAACAAATTATTAGAATATGGAGATACTTGGAGATGTCCTCATCTATAGCTTTATGAACA
The DNA here is from genome assembly GCF_032405125.1 of Capricornis sumatraensis. NCBI lineage: Eukaryota > Metazoa > Chordata > Mammalia > Artiodactyla > Bovidae > Capricornis > Capricornis sumatraensis. The sequence goes on from NC_091079.1 coordinate 92,087,705, forward strand.
TTTCCCTGAATATCATTTTTCACTTTGAGGTTATTTTTAATCATCTTGCAAGAGAGTTTCCAAAGTTTTGATAGAACTTTTGGTACTAGTCTGACATCATAATTTCATTTTTCCAAGTTCCATTCACAAAACTGTACAAAACTCAAGGACATTTTTGGTCATGGACATGTTGAAACTATATAGAACAATTTTCTAAGTGTACAATCAATTTCACAAAAATACTTGCCTTAATCCAAAGCTGAATGACCTCCATGTGTGTATGTGAACATATCTGTGAATAACTGCTCATACATGGGTATAATTTTACTGAAGTCAAGTGAGTTTATTTGGAAATTATAAGAATCATTCAAATATAAAATGGCTATCATCACTTGACTTTGGATGAAGCACAAAAAAAGTAAAACAACAAAAGGCACTGGGAACATTTGTGAAATATTTAGGCTTTATAAATTAGACAAATAAGAAGCCAAGAGTGACACTAAACCAGGATCTATCTACTAGATCTCAGGCAAGGGTCTGGAATCAAGGGAATATAAGATATGCTTTCACTGGAATAGATTAAAATCAATCAGCATTGCATTTTTAGAGCAATGCAAAACAAAACTACAATAATGTACCACCTCACACTGGTCAGAATGGTATCATTAGAATGTCTGCTGCTGCTGCTGCTGCTGCTAAGTCGCTTCAGTCGTGTCCGACTCTGTGCGACCCCATAGACGACAGCCCACCAGGCTCCCCCGTCCCTGGGATTCTCTAGGCAAGAATACTGGAGTGGGTTGCCATTTCCTTCTCCAATGCATGAAAGTGAAAAGTCAAAGTGAAGTTGCTCAGTCATGTCTGACTCTTCGCGACCCCATGGACTGCAGCCTACCAGGCTTCTTCGTCCATGGGATTTTCCAGGCAAGAGTACTGGAGTGGGGTGCCACTGCCTCCTCCATTAGAATGTCTACAAAGAACAAATACTGGAGAGGGTGTGGAGAAAAGGGAATCCTCCTATACTATTGGTGGGAATGTCAAAGGATGCAACAGTGTGGAAGTTCCTCAGAAAACTAAAAATAGAATGACCATATCATCCAGCAATCCCATTTTTGGCATACACCCAGACAAAACTGTAATTCAGAAAAAACCCATGCACCCCTGTGTTCACAGTGGCACTGTTCACAATAGCCAAGCCATGGGAACAACCTAAACGTCCACGGACAGATGCATGCATAAAGATGTAGCACATGTACACAAGGGAGTCCTATCAGTCATTAAAAGGAATGCAATGCTGCCATTTGCAGCAACATGGATGCTAGAGATTATCATACTGAGTAAAGTAAGTCAGAAAGGGGAAAAATATATCATGTGACGTCACTTATACATGCCGTCTAAAATATGGCACAAATGTACCTATCTACTAAAACAGAAACAGACTCACAGACATAGAGAACATACCTGTGGTTGCAAGGGGGAAAAAGGTTGGGCAAGGGAAGGACTAGGAATGTGGAATTGGCAGCTGTAAACGATCATTATATTGCTATTATTATATAGTTATATTTTTATTTGTATATATAGGATGGACAAACAACAAGGGCCTACTGAATAGCACACGGAACCATATTTGATATCCTGATAAACCACAATGGAAAGGAATATAAAAGAAGAATGTCTATATATCTATAACTGAGTCACTCTGCAGCAGAGATTGGCACAACACTGTAAACCAACTACACTTCAATAAAAAATATATACATATAAACAGAGCTATAAACAGAGAAATAATTTTAAATTAAAAGTATTCAAGGAAATAAATGACACCAAGATAAGTAGTAGGTGACCAGTTGTGTAAAGCATCTAAGAAAAGAGGAATTCAGTTTACAATGGATTCAGAGGGATCTCATGTGACAATCAGAAACCAAGTGAGTCAGGAGGAAGAGGGGAAAGGATGAGACAGAAATAAACAGAGAATCAAAGGTGAGGATCTAGGGAAAGAAGGAACTCTTTCAGGGAGACAGCTGATTAGTACTGTTTTGTTGATTAACCAAGGTAGGCCAGAGAATGTCAATGGATCTGTAGAGGAAAATAAGCCAAAACATTGTGCTGCTAACACAGTATTTACCCTTGCACACAGAACGGTGGTTACCCTACAAATTGCACATTAGAATCATTCAGGTGTTCTCGTAGCTTTGAAAGACATCCCTACATTTGGTATAGTTTCAGCAGCAGATAGCTCAGACCAAACTTTAAAATGAAAAGAAAATAACATTTAATATCCAGCATGTGCCAAGCATTAGTAAAGGATTTATATACATTATCTAATTTAATTATTCATTCATTCTATATGTGCTACGCACCAGCTATTGTGTCAAATACTTACCCAACAATGTTATGACACAAGCGTTTATTAATATCCTTGTTTAAAATCACATGCTAAAAACCTCTCCATTGCTTAGACTGGCTGACGAATACATGTTTAAGAGATTACATCACTTCTGGTTGAAGATGGGCAGAGTAGAAGGACAGACACTCATCTCCTCCTGAAAGAGCACCAAAATTGCAACTAGCTTTTGAACAACCATCAACAGGAGGATGCTGAAATCCACCAAAAAAAGATATCCCACATCCAAAGACAAAGAAGAAGCAACAATGAGATGGTAAGAGGGGTGCAAACACAATAAAATCAAATCCCATACCTGCTGGGTTGGTAACCCAACTATCTGGAGAACAATAAATACCAAAGAAGTTCTCTCACTGCTGTGAAGGTTCCGAGCCTCATGTCAGACTTCCCAGCATGGGGATCCAGCCAAGAGACTGGGAATCCCCAGGGAATCTGACCTTCAAGGCCCATGGAATTTGATTACAGGACGTCCACAGGACAAGGGGAAACAGACTCCACTCTTGGAGGGGGCAAACGAAATCTTGTGTGCATTAAGACCCAGGGGAAAGGAGTCATGACCCTACAGGAGACTGAGCCAGTCCTACCTGCTAGTGTTGGAGGGTCTCCTGTGGAGGTGTGGGTCGGCAGGGGCTCACTGTGGGGATGAGGGCACTGGCAGCAGCAGGCCTAGAAGAGGCCCCTTGCCATAAGTCCTCTTGGAGGTCACCATTAACCCTACCAGAGAGCCAGGAGACCCCAGGGCTGGGTTGTCTCTAACAGAGGCAAACAACTAACAGAGAGTGAGTGCAACCACACCCATCAGTTGAGAATTGGATTAAAGTTTTACTCAGCAGGCTCTGCCCACCAGAGCAAGACTCAGTTTTCCCACCAACAGTCCCTTCCATCAGGAAGCTTATACAAGTCTGTCAGCTTCATCCATCAGAAGGCAGACAGAAGAAGCAAGAACCACAATCCCTCAGCAGCGAGAACCAAAACCACATTACAGAAAGTGAACCAGAATGAAAAAGTAGAGGGTTTTGTCCCAGATGAAAGGACAAGATAAAACCCCAGAAAACAAATGAATGAAATGGAGATAGACAACCTTCCAGAAAAATAATTCAGAAAAATGACAGCGAAGATGATCCAGAATCTCAGAAAAAGAATGGAGGCAAAGATTGAGAAGATACAAGAAATGTTCGCCAAAGACCTAGAACTAAAGAACACACAAACACAGACGAACAATACACGAGAAGCAATCAATAGCAGAATAACTGATGCAGAAGAACAGATACGTACCTGGAGGACAGAACGGTGGAAATCACTGCCATGAACAGAATATAGAAAGAAGAATGAAAAAAATGAAGACTGCCTCAGAGAACTCTGGGACAACATTATAAATACCAACATTCACATTATAGGGGTCCCAAAAGAGAGAGAGAAAGGACTTGAGAAAATATTTAAAGAAATAATAGCTGAAAACTTTCCTAACATGGGAAAACAGTCAGCCAAGTCCAGGAAGCACAGAAAGTCCCAGGCAGGATAAACCCAAAGAGGAACGCACCAAGACACATGGTAATCAAAATGATGAAAACTAAAGATAAAGATAAAATATAAAAAACAACAAGGACAAAAGGACAAATACCATACAAATGAACTCCCATAAGATTATCAGTTGACTTTTCAACAGAAACTCTAGAAGACAAAAGGGAATGGCATGATATACTTAAAGTGATGAAAAGGAAGAACTTACTACCAAGAATACTCTACCCAGCAAGACTCTCATTCAGATTTGATGGAGAAATCAAAAGCTTTCCAGACAAGCAAAAGTTAAGAGAATTCAGCACCACCAAAATGAGCTTTGCAACAAATACTAAAGGAACTTCTCGAAGCACAAAACACAAGAGAAGGAAAAGACCTACACAAAATAAACCCAAAACAATTAAGAAAATGGTAATAGGACCATACTGTTGTTCAGTCACTAAGTCATGTCTGACTCTGTGTGACCCCACGGACTGCAGGATGCCAAGCTTCCCTATCCTTCACCATCTCCCAGAGTTTGTACAAACGCATGTCCATTGAGTCAGTGTACCATCCTACTATATTATCCTCTGTCACCCTCTTCTCAGTCTCTCCCAGCATCAGGGTCGTTTCCAATATGTCAGCTCTTCACATCAGGTGGCCAAAGTATGGGAGCTTCAGCTTCAGCATCAGTCCCTCCAATAAATATTCAGGGCTGACTTCCTTGAGGATTGACTGGTTTGATCTCCTTGCTGTCCAAGCAACTCTCAAGAGTCTTCTCCAGCACCACCATTCAAAAGCATCAATTCTTCGGAACTCAGCCTTCTTTATGATCCAACTCTCAAATCCATACATGACTACTGGAAAAACCATAGCTTTGACTATACAGACCTTTGTCGGCAAAGTGATGTCTCTGCTTTTTAATATGCTGTCTAGGTTTATCATAGTTTTTCTTTCAAGGAACAAGTGTCTTTTAATTTCATGGCTGTAGTCATCATCCACAGTGATATTGGAGACCAAGAAAATAGTCTGTCTCTGTTGCTATTTTTCCCCATCTATGGTGGCTCAGAGGTTAAAGCATCTGCCTCCAATGCGGGAGACCCGGGTTTGATCCCTGGGTCGGGAAGGTCCCCTGGAGAAGGAAATGGTAACCCACTCCAGTATTCTTGCCTAGAGAATCCCATGGACAGAGAAGCTTGGTAGGCTACAGTCCACCGGGTCGCAAAGAGTCAGACACGACTGAGCGACTTCACTTTCACTTTCACTTTCATTTGCCATTAAGTGATGGGAATAGATACCATGGTCTTCGTTTTTTGAATGTTGAGTCTTTAGCCAGCTTTTTCACTCTTCTCTTTCACTTTCATCAAGAGGCTCTTTAGTTCCTCTTCACTTTCTGCCATAAGGGTCGTGTCATCTGCATATCTGAGGTTAATGATATTTCCCCCGGCAATCTTGATTCCAGCCAGAGCTTCATCCAGCTTCATCCAGAATTTCACATGATGTACTCTGCATATAATTAAAATAAACAGAGTGACAATACACAGCCTGGACATACTCCTTTCTCAATTTTAACCAGTCCTTTGTTCCATGTCCTGTTCTAACTGTTGCTTCTTGACCTGCACACAGGTTTCACAGAAGGCCTGTGAAGTGGTGTGGTATTCCCATATCTTTAAAAATTTTCCCCTGTTTATTGTGATCCACACAAAGGCTTTATTATAATCAATGAAGCAGAGGCAGATGTTTTTCTGGAACTCCCTTGCTTTTTCTATGATCCAACAGATATTGGCGACTTGATCTCAGGTTCCTCTGCCTTTTCTAAATTCAGCTAGTACATCTGTAAGTTTTTGGTTCATGTACTGTTGAAGCCTAGGTTGAAGGATTTTAAGCATTACTTTGCTAGCATGTGAAATGAGCTCAATTGTATGGTAGTTTGAACATTCTTTGGCATTATCCTTCTTTGCAATTGGAAAGAAAACTAAACTTTTCCAGTTTTATGGACACTGCTGAGTTTTTAAACTAGCTGACATACTGAGTGCAGCACTTTAATAGCATCTTTTAAGATTTGAAATAGCTCCACTGGAATCCCATTACCTCCACTAGCTTTGTTCATAGTAATGCTTCTTAAGGTCCACTGGACTTCACACTCCAGGATGTCTGGCTCTAGGTGAGTGACTACACGATTGTGGTTATCTGGGTAATTAAGACCTTTTTTACAGTTGTTCTGTGTATTCTTGCCACCTCTTTTTAATCTCTTCTGCTTCTGTTAGGCCCATGCCATTTCTGTCTTTTATTGTGCCCATTTTTGTATGAACTCTTCCCTTGATATCTCTAATTTTCTAGTCTTTCACATTCTATTGTTTTCCTCTATTTCTTTGCATTAGTCACCTAAGGCTTTCTTATCTCGCCTTGCTATTCTTTGGAACTCTGCATTCAGTTGAGTATATCTTTCCCTTTCTCCATTGCCTTTCACTTCTTTTCTCAGCTCTTTGTAATGCCTCCTCAGATAAACATTTTGCCTTCTTGCATTTCTTTTTCTTGGGGATGGTTTCAATCATCACATCCTGTACAATGTTATAAACCACCATCCATAGTTCTTCAAACACTCTATCAGGCTGAATCTATGTCACTTTCTCTGAATAACCATAAGGGACTTGATTTAGGTCATACCTGAATGGCCGAGGGTTGGTTCTTCCTCTGTGTTCATCATTTACCACAATAGTGGCCTTATCTCTCAAATGTGGAAAATTCTATTCATTTGGACTAGCTGGACCAAACCTCAGATGAATTCACAGAATATTTTACTTCAATGCTCCCAGAAAATTCTGAAATAGGTGCTCCAAATGCAACACTAAGTCATATTCTTTCAAAATTACCCTAAATTAATGGGATGGTGTTTTATTAAAACAACAAAATTATAACTATAGTATCACTATAGAAGGAACTTTGAATTCATGGTACTACTAAGTCAAATACTGAATATAGTTAAAGAAAATTACTTTTATTTATATGTTTAACAAATATTTATTCAATTCAAGGGCTTCCCAGGTAGTCTAGTGGTCCAACTGTCAATGCAGGAGATAATAAGAGACATGGGTTCAATCCCTTGGTCAGAAAGATCCCATGGAGAAGGGCATGGCAACCCACTCTAGTATTCTTGCCTGCAGACTCCCCACGGAGCCTGGCAGGCTATAGTCCACGGGGTCACAAAGAGTCAGACATGACAGAAGTGACTTAGCACACATGCATTCGACTGAAATTCAAGACTCTGCTGGTATAAAGGGAAAAAAGAGAACTCTTCTCCTTTGGAAGATTACAGTTTATTGAGAAGACCAACTTGAAAAGTATTGTTCTATTTTGTGGTACATACAAACCACAGAGGTGCCAGAGAAGACATGGGCGGCTTTGGCAATCAAGGCAGGTATCATAGGGCAGAAGAAGAGTCATACCAAGACATGGATAATATCGTGTAGCAGGAGAAATAAAATCCTGTAGGATTTTCAGGGTCAGTATTAACATCAAATGCTTATTAAGCATTCAAAACTGTAGGTTTTTGGAAAACAGTTTGGCAATTCCTTAAAAAAAATTAAAATATGGAATATGACTCTGCAATTCCACTGCGGGGTATATGCCCAAAAGTGAAAGCAGGGACTTGAGCAGACATTTGTATGTCTATATTCACAGCAGCATTATTCTCAATAGCCAAAAAGGGCAAGCAATCCAACTGTCTGTGGGCAGACAAATGAAAATACAATATATATATATACATTTAATGCATATGCATTACATATAATGGAGTATTGTTGGAGCCATAAAAAAGAAAATCTGACACAGCTATAACATAGATGGACTGTGGAGACATTATACTAAGTGAAATATGCCAGTCATAAAAGGACAAATATGGTATGATCCTATTTATATGAGATTCCCAAAGTACTCGAATTCTCAGAGACAAGAAGTAGAATGCTGGTTGCCAGGGGTTAGAGGGAGCGAGGAATGGATAGAAAACTTCTGGAGACAGGTGGTGATAATGGAGCTGCACCAACATGAATATATATATGTATTTATATATATATATAGTGACTTAGAACTATACACTTAAAAATGGTTAAAATGATAAGCTTTACTAAATATCACTCAGAGGGTAAAAAGGATGATAATCTCAATTTTGTATTGATTAATCAGAAAAAGTAATGGATCAACAACTATTTATTGAATACCTCCTGGATTGTTGGGCTTCTAATTACTACCTTGAAGTGGAAACACATTCACTCCAACATGAAAAATTAGCTTATTTCTGAAAAGTTACAAGTTACTAAGACCAGTTACTTAAAGCAAAGTCAAAATTCATCTCCAAGTGAAAAAAAGTGCATTTCTCATTGTCCATGGCTTAAGTAACTAATAAATATCTCCTTTGGACGAACTCAGTTCAGTCACTCAGTCGTGTCTGACTTTTTGCGACCCCATGGACTGCAGCACACCAGGCTTCCCCATCACCAGCTCTCAGCATCAGGGTCTTTTCTAATGAATCAGTTCTTCACATCAAGTGGCCAAAGTATTGGAGCTTCAACTTCAGCATCAGTCCTTCCAATGAATATTCAGGACTGATTTCCTTTAGGACTGACTGGTTTGATCTTACAGTCTAAGGGACTCTCAACTGCAAGGGATAAAAATCTATGCTCTGGAAAGTAATACTTTGAAAAAGTCTGAAGTGACCAAAAACAGTATGTGATTTTTAAAAAAAAACAATCATAGATAATCTATTAAAATATTTATGATAACAATCAGAGTTCACTCCGTTCAAACAAGTTCAGCAAGCACAGAACACAAAGGAAGGAATAAGAAAGAACAAGTTCTGAAGTTCTAGAACAAAGCAAATCTTTCCATTATTCGTATTAATTCAAGGTTCCACTTACCAGAGGTTTTACTGGCTGCCTGTTTTTTCACAGAGGATTTCCTCTGGCTTAGACAGTAAAGAATCTGCCTGCAACGTGGGAGACCCAGGTTCAGTTCCGGGATTGGGAAGATGCCCTGGAGAAAGGAGACAGAGGAACCTGGCAGGCTACAGTCCATGCGGTTGCAAAGGGTCGGACACGACTAAGCGACTGACGCTATTTTTTCTATTCCCAATAAACAAAATTATTTTTCAATTATAATACAAGTTGACTCTACTTACTCCTGATGGAAACATCTGAATAACATTTCCAGCTACGTCTAGAATTCTCAGGTTGAAAAGATCACAAAGTCCCTATGTCAGGAAGCAAAAGAGAGAAAGAGAGCTTTTACAAATCTAATATGTAGCATCATAAACATCTCTTGTAAGTTTAAACTTGATGAGGCTGATCACCTTTCCTAATTACCTGATCAGTACTCTCCCCAAGGAAATCACTACGAATGAAGCACCAGATTCTCTGAATTCTCCATTTCCTCTGACCACTTCAGGGCAACATAACATGGTAGCCAAGAACTAGACTATTTGTAGTAAATATCTGTAGGTTCAAATTCACCTCTGACACTTACTATATATCAAATTTCTTAATCTTTGTACTTTAGCTTCTCCATTTCTAAAATGGAAACGTTAATGGAAACCTTACTTTCAATATACCAGCAAGAGATCCAACCAGTCAATCCTAAAGGAAATCAGTCCTGAGTGTTCACTGAAGGACTGATGCTGAAGCTGAAACTCCAATACTTTGACCACCTGATTGATGTGAAGAGCTGACTCATTTGAAAAGTCCCTGATGCTGGGAAAGATTGAAGGCAGGAGGAGAAGGGGATGACAGAGGATGAGATGGTTGGATGGCATCACCGACTCAATGGACATGAGTTTGAGTAAACTCCGGGAGTTGGTGATGGACAGGGAGGCCTGGCGCGCTGCAGTCCATGGGGTCGCAAGGAATCAGACACGACTGAGTGACTGAACTGAACTGAACTGACCTTCAATATGGACACTGAATGCATTAAACAAATTACTAATCAGAAAGTGCTCACTAAAGGGTTTAATAGATAATGAGCATTTAGTAGACATTTCTGTCATTAAAATAGAAAGAATCTTTGGGAGGCAGAAAACAGACATAATTCCACTGGCACTTACTTCACAACTACCTCTTGTGCAGCAATAAGCTGACACAACCCTTTCCTTATAAAGGAAATCTGTTAGTCTAGCACATGCCCAACAGGACTGGATGGGCATATACATTCAGACACATGTGTGCAGACATACACATGATTTACAACAGATCAGAAAATGATTCACAATACATTCATTATCAAAACAAACGACTATTTTCTGCAATGCCTTATCATTTATAATACAGACCAAAAAGAACAATGATAGACTGAATCATATTAAACTTACAAGGATATAAATGATTACAGGCATTCTTTGCATGATAATTCAGGACAGGATTTACTAGCCTTCAAGTTTTTTTTAAGTTTAAAAGCTTCAGGGTTTATAAATTTGTAGTAAGACTATTGATTTGAAATATGGACTTTTACGTTAGACAGGCATGAATCTAAGATCCTTCCTTGACCTTTTCAAACTATGCTTGAGTCACATAACCACCTTGATCTTTATTCTAAAATGAGTTTAATAAGAGATATATGATAAAGCTGTTATAAACACAAAATAACATAATGCTTCATGATGATCCTGTTGCTGCTGCTGTTGCTTTCCTTCAAATAAGAGAGACATGCTTTTAACAGGTTTATTCTATAATTTCAAGATATTTTACTTGTTTATACTAAGTAGGATTTTAAGAAATATATGAATAAATTTTTGAAACATACTTATTTACAGCCTATACCTTGGTATATTTTTACATATCATATTACAGTGTGCACAGAATTTTTAAAGGAAACATCTTCTTTAGAGAAAAGTGAAATAGTAGGAATTAATCTATTTTTATTCCTCAGTTTACTGCACACCATGCCTTTCCTCCTATCAAATTAATTCTAACTTGCCTAATAAGGAAGGTAAATCTGTTGACAGGTTCCTAACAAGAAACAGTACTCTCAAACTAGAAAAATTGGGGGGGGGTGGTTAATAAAGTCACTGTTTTTAAAAGTTTGACAGGGTTTAGGGAAACCAACAAGGTTCTCCAAGCCAAGAAAGGTTGTTCCCTAAACCTACAAAGTTCCCAAAAGCTAGCAACAGCAGGGAGTTCTTTGACACCACAGGTCTAAAGAGCCAAGGGAATGTAACAATGTTCACACGACAATGTTCTGATGATCACAGGACGTTGCTATGACCCTCCAGAGAGGCATGTGGGCAACTCACAGCAACATTCTAGACAGCCCCACGGGAAAACCATCTGGTACTCAGTCTCTAGGGCTTTCCAGGGGGCTCAGTGGCAAAGAAGCCGCCTGCCTATGCAGGAGGTGAGGGTTTGGTCCCTGGGTTAGGAATATCCCTTGTGGAAGAAATGGCAACCCACTCCAGTACCCTTGCCTGGAAAATCCCATGGACGGAGGAGCCTGGCAGGTTACAGTCCATGGGGTCACAAGGAGTCAGACACGACCGAGCAAGTGCTCATGCATGCACTCAGTCTTCTCCTGCCCTTTCACCTCCTGACACTGCCTCTCACTGAACATACCCTATAGGAAATCAGAGGACGAAGGAGTTCACTGATGCTCATACAAGTCAGTCTCCCAGACACAGAAGAGAAAAGCAGGTTGGAAAAGGATGGACAGTGGATATAAAAGAAAAATGGAAGATATCCAGAATATATTCCAAAATCAAAAAGTACTTATACTTTGTGCTCTATACAAAGTTGCCAGATAAAAATGCAGGAGACTCACTTAAATTTAAGTTTCAGACAAAAAAGATAAGATTTTTAAAATGTTGAAGTATGTCCCATGCAATATTTGGGGCATACTTATACTAAAAGAATTCTTCTTTGGTAGTCTGAAAATCAAATTAAAGCATTTTGTATTTTTATTTACAAAGTCTAGCTTTGTAAAAAAAAAAAAAATCCAAGTTATAACCTTCTTTTGTCATAGTGATTTGGGAACTAATCATATATAATCAGAGGGAAAGCAAATGATGGCTTGTACTCAGACACCCTAATCTAGTCTATAACTGCTCTCTATCACAGTGTAATGAGTTCTTCACCAACAAAAGAAAATCTGGTTCCATCTTGTGCTTACCTCTGGCAAAGATTTAATGTTGTTCCTGGCCAGAAGAAGCTTCTGAAGCTTCTTCAAGAACTTAATTTCTTTGGGTATGCACACAAGCTGATTGTAGTTAAGTTGAAGTTCAGAAAGATTCTCAAGGAAACAAAGTTCTCTAGGAATGCTGGCTAGCTGGTTATGATTTATACTCAAACATCTAAGATTTTTTAATCTAAAAAATAAACAAAATATATGAATGAAATTCACAAGAATAAGCAAGTCCATTGTACATTTATGTACATGTATCATATATCAGAGCCACATATCAATTCATATTTTTTGTAGCTCATCTGAGCTTTTCTCCAGTCAAGTGTTCACAACTACAATGAATCATTTGAGGATTAAAAAAAAAAAAAAAGCCTTTGCTGTAATTTAACTTTTAAAGACATTTTATGATCAGATAGTTCATGTTTAAAGTATTTTATGTAATCACAACCTAGATTTAAGAGAAAGAAAATTTTGTCTTCAGTCTTTGTACTTTATTAATAGTTATACTGAAGAGGAAGCCAGAAGCCAAATGCCATATACACACATATGGATATAGATAGATAGGGATAGATTTAGACATAGATCATATATTCTGTACCACTTAGATGCTGTGAAATATGCAAAGACAGGTTGACCACAAATTCTACCCTTATATATATCATTGTCTAGAAGGAGATCTTACAGACACAAAATAAGGAGAGCAGATACCAACAAACAGTGAGAAAAGGATTAATGTTTGAGCCTGTAATTGCAGATACAGTACCTGAGGTTCATAAGCACTTTGGAAGAACCAACATTTTGAACTTGGCCTGAAAAAATTAGGGCAACAGGGAGGCATAGTAAATATGCCTTGAGTAATATTTCCCTTGAGAAAATATTAAGTTTATTTTGAATAAAGAAGCCAGAAGAAATAAGCATTCAAAGTGAAAAGTGAAGTCACTCAGTCATGTCTGACTCTTTGCAGCCCCATGGACTGTAGCCTGCACCAAGCTTCTCTTTCCATGGGATTTTCCAGGCAAAGGTATTAGAGTGGGTTGCCATTTCCTCCTCCAGGGGATCTTCCCGACCCAGCGATCGAACCTGGGTTTCTCGCATTGCAGGCAAACGCTTTATTCTCTGAGTCACCAGGGAAGCTAAAATAAGCATTACTGAACACCAATTTTGTACTTGTGCATTAAAGTTAATCAACAGCACAACCTTAAGGTTGGAATTATTACATTTAATCTAGAAATGAGGAAAACAAAAGATCAGAGGCAGTGAATAACTTGTCTAACTTAACCATCAGAAAACAGTGTCAAGATTCAAATTTCTTCTTGCAAAGCTAAGAATGAAGATTTATAATGCTCTAAAGGTGTTCCCTGGTGGCTCAGACACTAAAGCATCTGCCTGCAATGCGGGAGACCCAGGTTCGATTCCTGGGTCGGGAAGATCCCCTGGAGAAGGAAATGGCAATCCACTCCAGCACTCTTGCCTGGAAAATCCCATGGACAGAGGAGCCTGGTAGGCTACAGTACATGGGGTCGCAAAGAGTCAGACACAACTGAGTGACTTCACTTCACTTCAAAGGTGTTAAAAAAATAACAGAATGAGGTGCCATTTCTAGGCAGTTATAAATGGGGCCTGGAGCTTACGATAATAGTGAGAGTGAAAGAGATTTATGGAAAAACTCTATGATCTCAACTGCGGAAGCCATATGAATAGATGAGACTGACAGAAAGAACAAAAACGAAAGGGCAGAAAGAGACAGACAGGAAGCCAATGGAAAGATTCTTGAGAAATATGAACATCTGATCCCCTCCCAAAAGGCACTCAGAGAAGGTAAGAGCAGAAAAATAGATAAACCAGGTTAAGAAGTAATTTCTAAAGGTATGGGAGAGGAGTATTTCAAAGTTTAAAAGATGGGCAAAACTCTAAATATTAAAATATTAAAGAGAAGTAGTATAAAAAAAACCCAACCTACTAGAACTAAAAGCAGGGTCACAGACTACAAAGTCTCTATTTAAAATTTATTAATTATTTATTAGTTATTAGAGATGAGAAAACCAAGATCCAAGACAGTTAAAATATTTGGCTAATGTCATAAGGCTATTTGCGCAGTTACGACCTGAACCTAATTCACCAGATCTTCCAAAGCGTCATTTTTTTAATTACATCACCAACATATAAATCAATTGATAAACTCAATGAGTGAAAAAGAAGACAACTATTGGCATTTTATTACTATAAATATTCCTTTTCTTCAGAAATGAGATGGCTTCAAATATTTTTCTAGGTGCTTTTATTTAAAACATTACTTTTTCTGTAAAAATCTATCTTGGAAAAATACATTGGGTAGAGGTATGGACAAGTAAATTAGAATAAACTTTAGGTAAGGCAGAAAGCCTTTTGTTGAGAACTATTCATAGTTTTGGATTCTTCCTTCAAAAATCTGGATTTTTTATGTTGTAATACATCTGTTTCTGTTCAACAGGCAATAAGGAGTCTCTGAAGTAACCCTAAAGGTTTCTCTAACAGTCAGAAGAAAAACCCAAGAGGGTGTTCTGCCAACAGAAGGACAAGGCCCTCAGTTGGCTCCAGAAAGCCCCTTTAACAACAGCTTGTCTGTGCAAATTTGAGTGATAATAAAATGTGGGGCTTTTTTCATGAAAATGACATACTGATTTTAAAACCTTTATTTTCACATTACCTATTCCATCAAGCTGAAAATGTTTTACTGTAAAGTCTCCAGTTCTATGGCAGAGCAAGCTCCAAGAACCCCACAGTTAGGAAATCAGTAACAATCAACTTTAGAACTGTTTCAAACCCTCACTTTTATACTTAAAAACACTACCAAATCCTGTGGTTTCTCATTTCTCTGAAGTGTTTAAAGAACCATCTGCTTAAACTTAGTGGCTTGCCTCAGTCTTTCGACTGCTCTTTGCTATGTATAAATCTCACAAGGACTTGAGTCTAGGCATACGGTGTTCTTCTAACGACCAGGGTGGAGGGACACAGTAGCTGGGGGCGGGGGGGGGGGGGGGGGGGCGGGGAGTAACCATCTCTCATTATAACAAAATTACCTGCTAATTTCTTGAGGAATCCATGTAAGCTGATTGTTGTTCAGATTAAGCAGGATCAAACTTTGTAAACCATCTGTTAAAAAATAATTTCAATCACTTTAGCTATCTGTTAGAAAATAATGTTTAGTCACTTTTCCATACACCTTTGCTCTCCTTGTTTTTTTGTGTTGGCCAAGGTTCTTTGGGTGCTGCTGATATCCTCTTAAATTAGTTAAGGCAAAAAGGTACACCTTACCATGAAGTTACAAAGCTAAATCGTGGCCCCAGTACTGCCAAACTCACCAGAAACTTGAAGCAGAAACTCAAAGGCACCAGTGCCCACGGCTGTTTTAGTTCAGTTTTTGAGACTTGCAAGAGGAGCCCCATCAGTTCAGTTCAGTTCAGTTGCTCAGTTGTGTCCGAATCTTTGTGACCCCGTGAATTGCAGCATGCCAGGCCTCCCTGTCCATCACCAACTCCCAGAGTTTACCCAGACTCATGTCCATCGAGTCCGTGATGCCATCCAGCCATCTCATTCTCTGTTGTCCCCTTCTCCTCCTGCCTCCAGTCCCTCCCAACATCAGAGTCTTTTCCAATGAGTCAACTCTTCGCATGAGGTGGCCAAAGTACTGGAGTTTCAGCTTTGGCATCATTCCTTCCAAAGAAATCCCAGGGCTGATCTCCTTCAGAATGGACTGGCTGGATCTCCTTGCAGTCCAAGGGACTCTCAAGAGTCTTCTCCAACACCACAGTTCAAAAGCATCAATTCTTTGGTGCTCAGCTTTCTTCACAGTCCAACTCTCACTTCCATACATGACCACAGGAAAAACCGTAGCCTTGACTAGATGGACCTTTGTTGGCAATGTAATGTCTCTGCTTTTGAATATGCTATCTAGGTTGGTCATAAATTTTCTTCCAAGGAGTAAGCCTCATAAATGTTTGCAAAGCGCCATGAATCAAGTCCAGAGTGTCTTCTTGACCCGTAGAACTCATTCACCTGACAGAAAACTCGCCAAAGGCCCGCGGCCTGCAGGCACCTCCCACCCAGGCAGGGGTCTGCAGACCTCCCACCCGGACGGAGTCTGCAGTCTCTTAGGAACCAGGCAGGCAGAACTCCATATCGAAGAAAGCAAAGTAGACTCAGAGCGTGCTCCACTCCATGCAAGTGCAGAGCCAGGGTCTCCCTGGAGCAGAAGTCGCAGATGTGCACTGGCCCGTGCAAGTTTCTGATCTTCCCCGGAGACTGGAAGGATCCGGGAAATTCTGTGCGGTCTTCCATGGAGAACAGGTCCTCTTCGGTCACCAGCATCTGCGCAGGGCACAATACGAAGTCTAGTACTAGCGGGCTCTCCCCGCTCTCCATGCCGGCTACTTTGATGGCTCCCCTCTGGCACCCCTCCTGCGTGCAGGGCGCCGGGCTTGCCCACGCTACTCATGGACACCGTCGCACGATGCTTCCCAGCCCCTGGAGGAGGTCGATCTCCCAGGCACCACTACCAGTGCCTTGAACTTGAAGTCGGTGATTCCAGACTGGGTGTACCCCGCTTCTAGGTACCTTTTCGTCTCCCGAGCAGTCTCCCTGGTTTTGGCCTCAGACTTTCCCAGGAGCCAGTCCATTGCTGCCTGGGCCTGCCCCGCCCTATCCTGTTTCCAACACGCTGGGCCCTGTGGTGCAGCGAGAGTCAAGTTAATAGAAACGTATGTATGTGTATAAATGTGTATGTGTAAATATGCATAATATGTAATTTTACATATCACAGTCCCATGAACAACAGGCAGGCATTAGAGGCACCCATCCTCCATCAGTGGAAAAATCCATGTATAACTTCCAGTGGGCACTCCCATCTGTTCTTCCTCTGCACCCCAGGATTTAACCAACCGGGGAACCTGCAGTAGGCAGTATTTACCATTGAAAAAATACCCTGGTATAAGTGGACCCACAATTCAAGCCTGTGTCGTTCAAGTGTCAACTGTATGTATTGGGTACACATATATAAACACAGTCCTTTGGTTTCTCTTGGTAGTCACAGAGGGTCTCCTGGGCTTCTGATGCTCCCTCAGAATCACTGAACCAGGTTGTGATGGTCAAGGAGACCCCCACACCAGCTCCAGGCTTAATAGTCTCTCTCCAGAAGATTCTCCAAGTCTGGGCGATTACACTCTCTGGGAATCTCTGCAGAACATAAGAGCTTCATTTTTCATTACAGCTTCTCTAAGCTTCATATTCATATTCTCTCTCTCCCGCATTCCTTCACTCCTTATTCTTTCACTTTTAAACATATTATCTCTACTTTTCCATGTATCCATATAGCCATCCCACAACTCCTGCATTTGAATGGTTACGGAGCAGATGGAGTTCTCACACTGACATGCCTACAAGAACCTGCCAGGAGCCAGCATGGGGAATCCCGCCCGTGGCAAAAGTCATGTGGAAAGGGGCCTGACAAAACGCAAAGGCGGGATCAGGCCTCAGGGGTCCCCCTGGACTTTCTTGAGCATCTACTCCCAAAAACCAGAGTCTGCCTGCCTTACTGCATTATGCTTTCCACCTATTCTTCTGACATTACAGGGGGGCTATCCCTGACCACCTTTCTCTGGAAAAAGTTAACTTAGAGCTCCAGTTAATAGACTCTTGCATATAAAAGGAGTGTCTCAGCTCAAACCCCTCTGATGGCTCTCTAACTTGCCTGACAGGTTTACCCGGACTTTTACAACTACGCATGTGATTGTTTACAGCCCCCCAACTGGGAGAGGCATGGGAAGTCTAAAACATAGAGCCTTTCAAAGAGTTAAAAGCTGTTAGAATAGTGCTGGTGTAAGATTTCACTGTTGAGTCAATGCTTGCTGCCAAGTTCCTGTATCCCTTATCCACTGTGCACCTGGGAGTGCATTAGTTAACATAGTCGGAATGTAAGAAAAACAAGTGTAGCCTTGAAATTAACCACATCAGACCTTTGAACTAATTGGTTCTTTCTTTGTTGTAACTCACTGCACTTCTGCTTCATGAAAATGTAACTGTTTGATACTTTCTGACGCTAACGTAGATTAGAAATATAAAGAAAAAACACTTCAAGGGAAAATAAGTTTTCTGGTTGAGCAGCTTTTATCAAAAGAGGGTTATAAAATGTCCACAGGCCTCCAAGGCCAGAAGATAATATACACAACATTGTTTGTGGGAAAGGTATGCAGAAAAAAGCCTGGTCTTGATAAGGGTCAGGGCTGCTGACCCTGCATGACTTTGTATTATCCATTGATCTCTATGTACAACTTAAAGTATAAAAGCTTTCCTGGAAAATAAAGAGGCAGACCAGTTTCTCGGAAATCTGGCTCCCCCCGTGTCAATTCTCTCTCTCTCTCTTTCTCCCTCTCCCTCCCTCTCCTTTTCAGGCTGAATTCCCGTCTGGAACACAAAGGCTTGCTGTGTCTACTAATTTTGCCTGGGCTTCTTAGACTCAAATGGGAGGCGCTTTGCGTCTCCGCTCCTTTGGGAGACTGGCAGGGCGCCTGTGGCCTAACATAGACGGTGCAAGCTCCTTGTCTCGGAACTTTATTAGCTTCTTGTGTAAACCAAGGAATCTCAGCCCCTTTTTCTCTATTACACTATTCTCTTCTAATCTCTCTTTATATCTCTAAATAAATAAGTCTCTTCTCGCCGATGCCGTCTCCGCTTCGAATTACCCTGGATCCACTTGGGCTGGACCCCAGCAGGAACCAAGAAGATAACTCAAAGCACAGCAGTGGGCCTGGCAGGGGTCCACCTCACATGGGTACACTGAATTGGTGAGCACATGCTTTCTGCCACAGCGGACCTGCATTTCTGCCAGCTCCCAGTAACTGGTGTCATGTGGGAATATGAGTCCATTGTTGCCTGATCTTTCTTTTTCAGAGAAACACAAAAGAGCCAGAGATCCAGACTTTTATATGAACTCTCTTAATTTGCAAATTTGGGTTGTTGTTCAGGTGCCAAGTTGCGTCTGACTCTTCACTATCCCATGGAGTGCAGCACACCAGGCTTCCCTATCCCTCACCATCTCTCTGAGTTTCCCCAAGTTCATGCCCACTGAATCAGTGATGCCCTCCAACCATCTCATCCTCTGTTGCCCTCTTGTCCTTCTTCCTTCAGTCTTTCCTAGTATCAGGGTCTTTTCCAATTAGTTGCTCTTCACATCAGGTAATTAAAGTATTGGAGCTTCAACTTCAGCATCAGTCCTTCCAATGAGTATTCAGTGTCGATTTCCTTTAAGATTGAAGGATTTGATCTCCTTGCTATAGAAGGAAGGGACTCTTAAGAGTCTTCTCCAGCACCACAATTCAAATTCAGTGCTCTGCCTTTCTTATGGTCCAGCTCTCACATCTGTACATGACTACAGGAAAGACCACAGTCTTGACTATATGGACCTTTCTTGGCAAAATGATGTCTTTGCTTTTTAACACACTGTCTAGGTTTTTCATAGCTTTCCCGGCAAGAAGCAACTGTCTTCTAATTTCCAGGCTGCAGTTACCATCCGCAGTGATTCTGGAGCCCAAGAAGAGGAAATCTGTCACCTCTCCCACCTTTTTCCTGTCTATTTGCCATGAAATGATGGGACCAAATGCCATGATCTTTGGTTTTTTAATATTAAGTTTTAAGCTGGCTTTGACCCTAATTCAAAGAGGCAGACAAAACAGAACCAACCTATTTGTAAACCAGATTCATAACAGGTCACCAGTTTGCAACTTTTCTCTTAGTTCATGTGTTTAGCTCAGACCAGAAAAACTATTTTAGATTCTGTCATAAACCCCAAGAAAGAGAATGTGACTGACTCAGCTTGGGACACATCTTATCCTGGTCCAGTCTACTCTGATGGGGTAGGGAGAGGGGCAAGAACAGCACCATGCAATATATGTTGGACACCAAACTGCCTCTGCCTTTGGATAATCAAGACCTGGCATAGAACATAATTTATGTCACTCACATGACATTTTCAAAGTTCGACAGCCCCAGATCAAGAAACAGAGAAACTATAGACCTTCAGGGGTAGGGTACTGTACACAGATTACATATATTTTTTAAACCTCAAATTTAAGAGCAACATGAGAAAAAATTTCTTTACAGAAGCCTAAAGTAGCATGAACCAGGTTGCTTAATATCATTTATGTATATCAGATTTTACCTGTTTGCCCCTCAGTGTAGATCATAAATATTATTATATGCTTTTTTGCATCCCCTTAATTTTTTGTTATTTATAAACTGTTTTCTTTGTAAGTAAATTATAATTGAACCCTGTATCTATAAATTTGTATATATAATGTACATACCATTAATAAGTTTATTACAGTTATTATTTTGTGGAAAAATATTTCTCCAAGACACATGATCTAATATTTTAAAATATTTTAAAGAGGTAGGTAGTACTAGAATCTACTTGTGTTTTTGTTATATATCCACAACTGAGACCCCATGAAATTATACCTTTAATAAGTGCTGCTCAGTTATAATGATGACAATATACAGTACCCATGCCTCAGAAGTTCACAGGACATCATAAATTCTATTCTATAGTTATGATTTTACTCTTGAGGACACATAAACTAGTGAAGGGCCTTACATGAGTTAATGAAGCTATAAGATTATCTGGATCTCTTTGTCATGTGTTCTATCCTTAAGCATTTTCTACCTATATTAAATAGGAAAAAGGTCATATTAAATGGAGAAATTATTAGCTTAAGGGAAACACGAAGAAGAAATGCCATTTATTTAACCTCATATCTTTTCTTTAAAATTCTCCCCAAGTTGAGTTAAGCTTCACATCTTTATTTATTTATTTATTTTAATTGGAGGCTAATTACTTCACAATATTGTAGTGGTTTTTGCCATACATTGACATAAATCAGCCATGGCTGTATATGTGTCTCCCATCCTGAAGCCCCCTCCCACTTCCCTCCCCATCCCATCCCTCAGGGTCATCCCAGTGCACCAGCCCTGAGCACCCTGTCTCATGCATTGAACCTGGACTGGCAATCTATTTCACATATGGTAATATACATGTTTCAATGCTATTGTCTCAAATCATCCCACCCTCACCTTCTCCCACAGAGTCCAAAAGTCTGTTCTTTACATCTGTGTCTCTTTTGCTATCTTGCATATAGGGTCATCGTTACCATCTTTCTAAATTCCACATATGTGCGTTAATATATTGTATTGGTGTTTTTCTTTCTGACTTACTTCACTCTGTATAATAGGCTCCAGTTTCATCCACCTCATTAGAACTGATTCAAATGCAGCTTCACATCTTAAACAAAGATAGTGACTTAATAGTTAATATGGGATAAAAAGTATAAAGAACAAGGAGAACTGTGGAGATGTTTCTTGATTTGATTTTCAACTAGTTTTCTCTCCAGTCCAAAAAAAGGGTGCTCAGATTTGATAGTCTATGTGTACACTGATTCTGAAAAGGGGAAAATTTGCTAACTTTAATTTAACTACTTATTTTCTTAGATTTACATGTAAAGAAATATATAGTGCAGTAGTTTAAAAAAGTTGTTCCCCAAATTCTCTAATTTCCAGTGTAAATATCTTAAACCAAAAAAGACTAAAATTCCTTTTTCACTTTAGTTCCAAATTGTTCAATATAAGGAAATTAACTTTGACACTATAAACATGCTCTTATTTGACTAACTTACCACATACTCCAGGCGCAAATCTATGTATCTTATTTCTAAATAAATGGAGCTTCTTCAGGGATGTAAGGTATTTCACCTCTTGTGGAACTTCTTCTAAAAGGTTGTTTCCCAGATGTAGTGCTGTCAACTGCAAACATATAGAGATTAATAAACTCATAATAAACTCATTATCCACCTTCAAATGAGAAAAAAAAATAATTAAGCCACTTTTCTGAGATCCATATAACCTAAAAAAATCATCATAACCTTAATTATTTCACATTACCCAAAATTATCTTTATAAATAAAAGTTCATTTGAGTTTCATGTTCACTTGATTTAAGCACAAATTCTCAATTAGAGTACATAATTTCATTAAAATTTTATTACAAACCATTTCAAGGGTATTTAAAAACACAATTAATGATCCATTCACAACTCACTTGAGCAACTCAAGAGTATCCTAACACTGTGACTCACAGACTGAGAATCATTTAAAAGTCAGCAAAGGGGCTAATTTCCTGAAATCAGAAATTAGCCAAAGATCTGAGGTCCTTCTCTCATACTAACCCCAAATGAACTTTTTCACTTAGGCCAGTAAGACATGGGTGGGGGTGGAGTAGGAACATAGCCATTAACATCACTGTGGTCACAAAGTTCGTACCAGAAACTATTAACATGATAGGTAGGGTAGGGAAGATCTGCTCTACATGTACCTACTAACATCAGATTGGTCAGATATAGGAAGGACCATACATAAGAGGAGTTAGAAAGATCCTCTAATCCAATAAATCCGTGACACAGGATTATTTCCTAAAGATGGTATTCTTCACTGATTTGAAATCTAATTTTATCTTTCAAGATTTGGAATCTTTCTTTTTACTCCTAAACCACAGTCACAAAAAACTAACCAAACTGATACACAGATCACAGCCTTGTCTGACTCAATGAAACTGTGAGCCATGCCAAGTAGGGACACTCAAGACGGACGGGTCATGGTGGAGAGTTCTGACAAAACGTGGTCCATGGGAGATGGGATTAGCAAACCACTTCAGCAGTAAGAAAAGGCAAAAGACAGGACACTGAAAGATGAACTTCCCAGGTCCATAGGTGCCCAATATGCTACTAAAGAAGAGCAGAAAAATAGCTCCAAAGAAATGAAAAGGCCGAGCCCAGCAGAAACAACACCCAGTTGTGGATGTATCTGGTACTGAAAGTAAAGTCTGGTGCTGTAAAGAACAATATTTCATAGGAGCCTGGAATGTTAGGTCCATGAATCAAGGTAAATTGGAAGTATTCAAATAGGAGACGGCAAGAGTGAGCGTCAACATCTTAGGAATCAGTGAACTAAAATGGACGGGAATGGGCAAACTTAATTCAGATGATCATTACATCTACTGTAATGGGCAAGAATCTCTTAGAAGAAATGGATTAGCCTTCATACTCAGCAAAAGAGTCTGAAATAGAGTACCTGGGTGCATTCTCAAAACAACTGAATGATCTCTGTTCATTTCCAAGACAAACCATTCTATATTATAGTAATCCAAGTCTACCCCCCAACCACTAATGCTGAAGAAGCTGAAATTGAATGGTTTTATGAAGAACCTACATGATCTACTAGAACTAACACCAAAAAAAGATGTCCTTTTCAACATAGGGAACTGGAATGAAAAAGTAGGAAATCAAGAGATACCTGGAGTAACAGGCAAGTTTGGCCTTGGAGTATAAAATGAATCAAGACAAAGGCTAACCAAGTTTTGCCAAGAGAATGCACTGATCATAGCAAACACCCTCTTCCAACAACATGAGACAACTCTACAGATGGTCAATACCAAAATCAGATTGATTATAGAGCTTCTCCACCTTCGGGTGCAGGGCTTCCCTTTGGCTCAGCTGGTAAAGAATCCAACTGCAATGTGGGAGACCTGGGTTCAATCCCTAGGTTGGGAAGATCCCCTGGAGAAGCGAAAGGTTACCCTGTCCAGTACTCTGGCCTGGAGAATTCCATGGACTGTATAGACCAGGGGGTCACAAAGAGTTGGACACAACTGAGAAACTTTCATTTTCACCTTCAGGTCCAACGAATATAGTCAGCAAAAACAAGACCAGAAGCTGACTGTGGCTCAGATCATGAACTCCTTATTGCAAAATTCAGACTTAAAATGAAGAAAGTAGGGAAAACCATTAGGAGAAGGTGATGGCACCCCACTCAAGTACTCTTGCCTGGAGAATTCCATGAACAGAGGAGCCTGGTGGCTACAGTCCATGGGGTTGTGAAGAGTCAGACATGACTGAGCGACTTCGCTTTCACTTTTCACTTTCATGCACTGGAGAAGGAAATGGCAACCCACTCCAGTATTCTTGCCTGGAGAATCCCAGGGACGGAGGAGCCTGGTAGGCTGTCGTCTATGGGGTCGCACAGAATCGGTCATGACTGAAGTGACTTAGCAGCATAGCTTACCATCAGAGAAGGCAATGGCACCCCACTCCAGTACTCTTGCCTGGAAAATCCCACAGACAGAGGAGCCTGGTGGGCTGCAGTCCATGGGGTCACTAAGAGTCAGACATGACTGAGCAACTTCACTTTCACTTTTCACTTTCATCCATTAGAGAAGGAAATGGCAATCCATTCCAGTGTTCTTGCCTGGAGAATCCCAAGGACAGGGGAGCCTGGTAGGCTGCCCGTCTATGGGGTCGCACAGAGTCGGACACGTCTAAAGCAACTTAGCAGCAGCAGCATAGATTACCGTTCAGACTGCATTACAACTTCCATACTTCAGAATTTTAATATTAAAGGGTAAAAGAAAAGGAATCATGGGAGTTTGACAAATTATTGAGTTTACATAAGACAAGAAAAATAACTAAAAAGAAAATTAAGGCAGTTTGTGGTTTATATTGAAATACCACCTGGTATCTGGTATGAATGTATGTCAATTATTTAAATTAATAAAAGTAGACATAGATATATTTACAATGAAATTCCCTGTCCTTAGAATTCATGGAAAAGATTTTACTTCAGAAATTCATGCTTTCCTTTGAGAATTACCATTATCCTATAAACAAACAAACAAAAAAAAATGCATCCATCCTGGAGGCCTTATTCTTTTGTGAAGCTTAAGTTAAAATATATTCAGGTAGCCATGCTACAGAAAGACTTAATCCAGAGTCAGTGACTGTATTAGTTTCCAATTGCAGCTATGACAAATTACCAAAAACTTAGTGGCTTAAAATCATACAAATTTATTGTCTTACAGCTCTGCAGACCAGGTATCAGAATGGGTCTCATTGACCTAAAATCAATGTGTTGTAGGGGTGTGTGTATTTTGGAGACTCTAGGAGGGAATCTGTTTTCTTGCCTTTTCCAGCTTCCAGAGGCTGCCCACATTCCTCAACATCTGATCCCCCTCTTGTCTTCAAAGCCAGCAACAGCTGGTCAAGCCCTTCTCAGATCACATTACTCTGAAGCTCTCTTCTACAATTTAAAGACCCTCATAATTACACTGGATGCACCCAGGTAATCCAGGATAATCTCCTTATGTCAAGATGAGGCGACAACTCTAATCTCATTTTCACCCTTCTTTCCCCTTTGACATATGATCCAACATATTTGTAGATTGTGGGGATTAGGATGTGTATTATCTTTGGGGCACCAAAGCAACTAAACCCACACACTACAACTACTGAGCCAATGCCCCACAACTAGAGAGTTTGTGTGCGACAATGGAGGATCCTGCATGCTGCAACAGAGACTCAATGCAGCCAAGTAAATAAATATTAAAAAAAAGAAAAGCTTTCATAAGTCACCTAGTGCAGCAGATAAAATACAAGTGAGCAACTATTATATCTTCTTCATGAACACGGTAATGAGTGGCTTTTTATTTCGTTAGGCAGTTTTACATCACTCAATGGCCTATACTCTTAATTTCTACATTATATGCACTATTTATAGCAATTTTAAACTATTTTTAAAAAGAATTCATTGCTGTTCAGAATGATCATATATGTACATATAATACATACACTCATTACACATACACACACAATGGAATTGTATGCAATATATGGATCTCTCATTTTATTCTTTTTCTATAGGTTACACCATCTAGTCAGTATTTTGCAGTAGGTAAAGCACAGGCTTTGGAGACCATCTGCTATGCGATGTACTAGCTCTGGGATCTCAAGAAAGTCACTCAAATTCCTAAGTCACCCTTTCTATTTTTTAAATGGAGATACTAGTATCTACTTCTCAGGGCTGTCTTAAGGATTAGAGACAATATAATGAAGTACCTGGCAAATAATGGATATTATAAAATGCTAACTATAATCTTTTAGACTTAAGAGAAGACCATGGAACAAGATGTTAGACATACATGGTGCTAGGAGTGCTTCTATGTTGACACTTCAACTCAGTTTTCAAATGTTGAGCCCGTTTGTTTTCTTAATGATTTCTAATTCATTTTCCCAAAGATTTCTAAATTCATAGCCACTTCTGAATGACATTTTCAGGAAAGAGAAAAATATCTGTTATTCTGTTGGCCACAGAATGACTTTCTATTAAACAGTTAATTTTGCTGTAAACTTTTTTATTGTTTCTACAATGATAATGTGTTCAGAATTTCCATTAAACTATTACTATACCTTGGTTCTCCAATTATTATAATGGATATCTGTGTTTAATACTCCCTCTTGCTTCTCCCCCATGTATCACCTTCACCAGGAAGCTGTCTTCCTTTTGAGGTTGCACAGCACTGTGTACTTCCTATGACCAATTATTATCTTCTGCTTTGTATTATAGTGACTCATGCATATATCCTACCTTTACTACAAAGTTGGAAATACTGCAAAAATAGGGCCTCTTTGCAATGCTGTCATTCATCTAGCATTAGAAAATAGTGTCTGGCATATAATAGCTGTTCAACAAATATTAGTTGAATACTGCCTTAGATCATTTCGCTAAAAACCCAGTGGATAGGGGCTAAAATTTTATGAATAGCCAACACTGCTAAGGCACTCTGCACAAGATGAGTCAAGGGAGGCACAGAGACATTATATGCTCAGTCAGCAAAGTGAGAAAAGAAGGTTGGTGCTCTTCTGGAGATCTGACAGCTAGAGGAAGAAGCAGAAGTTCCAGTGGGGGTTCAAGAGGTTTAATGCAGCCTTGGGCATAAAAGCAGAGGCAAAAGGAGGAATAAACTAGGGTAGAGAGAAGGAATTCACTAGGTGCCAAGACAGCGTACACAGTATAAGGAGGCCCCGTTTTGATAGCAAAGCCAGGCTTGGCAAACAGAAGGCATTGCCTATGCTTGACAGAGGAAGAGTGCATGTCCAGTGAATGAGACAGGACAAAGGACAGGCTTGATGTGGACAAACAGTACGATGACATCAGGGCCTCAAACATCCAAACGCTTAGCTCTTCCAAACATTTAAAGTTTTACATTTTAATGGAATGAGTTTTGCGTTGTAATTCTTCTTTTTGGGGATTTGGAACTCTTATCCTTGCTTCTTTAGTCTTTTCTTTAGGAGCTGTGGACAGTATGATAAAATGCCTTGTTAAATCTTGTGCTAAGACTGCCAGAGATTCTTTCCAACACTGTTGAATAAGAAATGCCAGTTCCCATAGGATTAACTTTGGGCTCTAAGGCAATAGTTTTAGAGGTCACAGGGATCCTCTAGAGATTAGATGTCATGCTTGACCTTGACTACAGTTCCTCATAACACAACATAATTCTTCTTCATGACACTTTTCACAATTATAATTTTACATCTATTTGTATATTTGGTTACTTTTCCCCACTAGGGACCCACGGATGTTTTCATTCCTTTTCGTACTGTCAGTATCTAGCAGAGTGCTAGTCTACTAGCAGGCACAAGAACTATTTGTTAAACACAGGAAAGGAGGAAGGCTGGAAGGGAGGGAGGCATTTGGGGAGGGAGGTGATTGGGTTAGGGGTCATCCAAAAGCACCGTAAAAGTATGAAAAATAGAAACTATGGCTATAAGGACAATTTACAAACTACTGAACTCTGCTGAGAGTTGTCCTTATTTACTGTCAATTATTTAAGGTCAAATAAAAGCTATCACAGACCATATCTTTGTCCTGGGCAGCCACACATGTGAACCACTCAAGGAGATCATTGCTGTACTACCACTGGACTTTATGATGCATGAATCAGAAATAAAGGCTATTTGTTTCCTTCGGGATTTTAAAGCTCTGAGTGACTTACCTATAAAGGATCTTAGTTTCTAGATGGTGCCATAATCATGACAGCCCTGTGCTTGATTAAGGTGGACTTTGAGAATGGCTTACATCCCATCCCATTCAAGTCGACACTCAGTGGTTTACTTAGTGGCAGTCAATAGGGACAAGACAAGGCCTTCACCCTCAAGAATTAAAATAAAGTGCTTCTTTGAACACTGTTGATATCCCAGCACTTGAACAGTCCTAGGCCAAATGCGTTCATCCTATGTTACGGGACAGAGGCAGAGTCAAGATGGAAGAGTACCAGACATCACTTTCCCAACAAAAGTGCATCTAGTCAAAGCTATGGTTTTTCCAGTAGTCATGTACGGATGTGAGAGGTGGACCATAAAGAAGGCTGAGTGCCTAAGAATTAATGCTTTTGAACTGTGATGTTGGAGAAGACTCTTCAGAGTTCTTTGGACAGCAAGGAGATCAAACTAGTCAATCCTAAAGGAAATCAATACTGAATATTCATTGGAAGGACTGATGCTGATGCTGAAGCTCCCATACTTTGGCCACCTGATATGAAGAACCAATTCACTGGCAGTGACCCTGATGCTGGGAAAGACTGAGGGCAGG
Source organism: Capricornis sumatraensis (assembly GCF_032405125.1). Classification (NCBI taxonomy): domain Eukaryota; kingdom Metazoa; phylum Chordata; class Mammalia; order Artiodactyla; family Bovidae; genus Capricornis; species Capricornis sumatraensis. The sequence continues at coordinate 92,116,238 of NC_091079.1, forward strand.
AGAAGGGGGTGACAGAGAAGGTCAGGGAAGCTGGTGTGCTGCAGTCCATGGAATCACAAAGAGTTGGACACGCCTTAGTGACTGAACTAAAAAGCAAAAACTAAAGAACAAATAGTAATGAACAACACAATAACTGAAATGAAAAATACCCTAAAAAGAATCTATAGCAGATTAACTGAAGCAGAAAAATAAGTGAGCTGGAAGATATTAATAGAATGGTGGAAACAATTGTCAACGAGCAGAATAAAGAAAAAAAAAAATCAGTCTGACAGTATCAGACAGCTCTGGACAACTTTAAACATAGGAACATTTGAATTATAGGAGTCCTAGAGAAGAAGAGAAAGGGTCTGAGACAATATCTGAAGAGATTATAGTGAAAACATCCTTAACATGAGAAAGAAAATAGTCAACCAAGCCCAGAGTCCCATACAGGATAAACTCAAGGAGAAACATACAGAATCAAATATTAATCAAACCAACGAAACTAAATTAAAATTTAAAAATATTGAAAGGAGCAAAGGAAAATAATACAAGGGAATCCTCATAAGTTTATCAGCTGATTTTTCAGCAGAAACTACAGGCTAGACAATAATGGCAGGATATATTTAAAGTGATGAAAGGGAAAAACCTACAACCAACATTACTCTACCCAGCAAGGATTGCATTCAGATTCAAAAGGTTTATAGACAAGCAAAAGCCAAAAAACCTAAGCACCATGAAACCAGCCTTCCGATATATGCTAAGGAATTTATCTAGACAGACAAAAGATAAAGAAAACATCCACAAAAACAAATCCAAAACTATTAGGAAAATGCCAACAGGGACATACATACTGATAATTACTTTAAATGTAAACAGATTAAAGCCTCCAACCAAAAGACATAGACTGACTGATTCAATACTGAAAGAAGACCTGTATCTATGCTATCTACAAAAAACCAACTTCAGACCTAGGGACACATACAGACTGAAAGTAAGGGCATGGGAAAAAAATACTACATGCAAATGGAAATCAAAAGAAAGCAGGAATAGCAATAATCATATCATACAAAATAGACAATATTTTAATGAATTTTTTAGTTGGAGGATAATTGCTTTACAGTATTGTCAGTTTCTGCCATGCACCAACATGAATCAGCCATAGGTATACATATGTTCCCTCCCTCTTGAATCTCTCTCACCTCCCACCCAATCTCAACCATCTAGATGGATACAGAGCACCAAGTTTGATATCCCTGAATCATACAGCAAATTTCCACTGGCTAAATATTCTACATACTCTAATACATATATTTCAACGTTAGTCCTTCAATTTGTCCCTCCCTTTCCCTCCCTGTGCCCACAAGTCTGCTCTGTCTGCATGTCCATTGTTGTCCTAAAGATAGGTTCATCAGTACCGTCTTTCTAGATCCCATATATATGCATTAATATAGCATATTTATTTTTCTGTTTCTGACTTAGTTCACTCTGCATAATAGACTGTAGGTTCATCCACCTCATTAGAACTGACTCAAATGTGTTCCTGTTTATGGTTGAGTAATATTTCATTGTATATAGGTAACACAACTTCTTTATCTATTCATCTTCTGATGGGTATCACATTGCTTCCATGTCCTAGCAACTGTAAACAATGTTGCAATGAACATTGAGGTACATGTCTTTTTAATTATGGTTCCCTCAGAGTATATGCCCAGTAGTGGGATTGCTGGGTCATACGGTAGCTTTATTCCGTTTTTGTTTTTTTTTTTTAAGGAACCCCCATACCATTCTCCTTAGTGATTGTATCAACTTACATTCCCAGCAATAATGCAAGAGTGTTACCTTTTCTCCATACCCTCTTCAGCATTTCTTCTTTGTAAATTTTTTCATGTTCACCATTCTGAACAGTATGAGGTGGTATTCTTTGTAGTTTTGATTTGTGTTTCTCTAATACTAGTGATGTTGGGCATCTTTTCATGTATTTATTAGCCATCAGTATGTCTTCTTTGGAGAAATGTCTGTTTAGGTCTTCTGCTCAATTTTTGATTGGATTGTTTGCTTTTCTGATAGTGAGTTGAATGAGCTGCTTGTATATTTTGGAGATTACTCCTTTGTCAGTTGTTTCACTTACTATTATTCTCTTCCATTCTAACGGTTTTATTTTCAACTGCTCACACCTCTGTTGTTTACTCACTCAGTCATTTCCCACTCTGTGACCCCATAGACTGCAGCACTGCTAGTCTCCCCTGTCCTTCACTATCTCCTGGAGCTTGTTCAAACTCATGTCCATTGAGTCAGTGATGGCATCCAACTATCTCATCCTCTGTTATCCCTTTCTCCTCCTGCCTTCAGTCTTTCCCACCATCAGGGTCTTTTCTAATGAGTCAGCTCTTCACGTCAGGCAGCCAAAGTACTAGAGCTTCAGCTTCAGCCTCAGTCCTTCCAGTAAATATTCAGGATTTATTTCCTTTAGGATTGACTGGTTTGACCTTGCTGTCCAAGGGACTTTCAAGAGTCTTCAGCACCACAGTTCAAGAGCATCAATTCTTCAGGGCTCAGCCTTCTTTATGGTCCAACTCTCACATCCATACATGACTACTGGAAAAACCATAGCTTTGACTATATGGACCTTTGTCGGCAAACAATGAGAATTTTATTAATAATTCTTTTTTCAATCAAGATTCATTTCTTTTCCTTCTCTGATTGCTGTGGCTAGGAATTTAAAAACTATGTTGAGTAATAGTGGTGAGAATAGGTATCCTTGTCTTGTTTCTGAGTAAATGCTTTCAGTTTTTCACTGTTGAGAATAATATTTGCTGTGAGTTTATCATATATGGCCTTTATTATGTTGAGGTATGATACTACTATACATACTTTCTGGAAAGGGTTGTTTTTTTATTAAATCATAAATGGGTGTTGAGTTTGGTCAAAAGCTTCCTCTGCATCTATTGAGATGATCATACAGCTTCTAGCTTTCAATTTGTTTATATGATGCATCACATTGTTTTATATGTATGTACTGAAGAATCCTTGCATCCGTGGGATAAAGTCCACTTGATCACAATGTATGATCCTTTTGATGTGCTGTTGGATTCTGTTTGCTGGAATTTTGTTGAGGATTTTTGCATCTATGTTCATAAGTGATATTGGCCTGTAGTTTTTTTTTTTCTAGCATCTTTTGACTGGTTATGGATTCAGGGTGATGATGGCCTCATAGGTTCAGTTTAGTTTTCCTTCCTCTACAATTTTCTGGAGAAGTTTGAACAGTATAGGTGTTAACTCTTCTCAAAGATTTTGATAGAAATTGCCTGTGAAGCCCTCTGGCCATGGGCTTTTGTTCGTTGGAAGATATTTTACTACTCTATTTCCATGCTTATGATTGGTCTGTTCTTAATTTCTATTTCTTCCTGGTTCAATTACAGAAGGTTACACTTTTCTAAGAATTTGTCTATTTCTTCTAGGTTGTGAAATTTATTATCATGTACTTACTTGTAGTAGCCTCTTATGATCCTTTGTATTTCTGCATTGTCTGTTGTAACTTCTCCTTTTTCACTTCTAAGTTTATTGATTTGAGTCTTCTCCCTTTCTTTCTTGATGAGTCTGGCTAATGGTTTGACAATTTTATCTTCTCTAAGAACCAGCTGTTAGTTTTATTGATCTTTGCTATTGCCACCTTCATTTCTTTTTATTTCTGCTCTGATCTTTGTGATTTCACTCCTTCTACTAACTTTGGAGCTTTTGTTCTTTTCTCTTACTGTAAGTATAAGGTTAGGTTGCTTATTTAATGTTTTTCTTGTTTCTTGAGGTAGGTTTGTATTGTGATAAATTTCCCTCTTAACACTGCTTTAATCGCGATCAATGTCTTGAGATGAGTGTTTTTCAATTCCTCTTTTATCTCTTCACTGACCTCTTGTTCATTCAAAGTATGATGTTTAGCCTTTATGTGTTTGTGTTTCTATAGTTTTGTTTTGTTGTTGTGTTCTTTTTCCTGTATTTGGTATCTAATCTGAGAGGACTGTGGTCAGAAAACCTGCTTGAAACAATTTCAATACTTTTATAATTTACCTTGGCTTGATTCGTGACACAAGAGGTGATCTATCCTGGAGAAAGCTCCATGTGAACTTGAGAAAAAGTGAAATCTGCTGTTTGTGGATGAAATGCCCTGTGGATATCAATTAGGTCCAATTGGCCCAATGTATCCATTAGAGCTTGTGTTTCCTTATTAATTTTCTGTCTGGGTGATCAGTTAAGTGTTAAAGTCCCCCAATATTACTGTGTTACTGTCCATTTCCCCATTAATTGTTGTTAGCACTTGCCTTATTTATTGAGGTCCTCTTGAGTGCATATATATTTTTAATTGTCACATATTCTTGGATTGATCCTGTAATCATTATGTAGTGTCCTTATTTCTTGTAACTATTTTAAAGTCCATTTTATCTGAGTATTGCTACTCCTTCTTTTGATTTCCATTTGCATGAGTATCTTTTTCACTTTCATTCTGTAGGTGTCATTACCTCTGAATTGTGTCTCTGGTAGAGAGCATATATAAGGGGTCTTGTTTTTGTATCCATCCAGTAATTCCATGTGATCTGGTGGTACCATTTATTCAACTTACATTTAAAGCAATTATTCATATGTATGACCAACCTAGATAGCATATTCAAAAGCAGAGACATTACTTTGCCAACTAAGGTCCGTCTAGTCAAGGTTATGGTTTTTCCTGTGGTCATGTATGGATGTGAGAGTTGGACTGTGAAGAAATCTGAGCACCAAAGAACTCATGCTTTCGAACTGTGGTGTTGGAGAAGACTCGTGAGAGGCCCTTGGACTGCAAGGAGATCCAGCCAGTCCATTCTGAAAGAGATCAGCCGTGGGATTTCTTTAGAAGGAATGATGCTAAAGCTGAAACTCCAGTACTTTGGCCACCTCATGCGAAGAGTTGACTCACTGGAAAAGACTCTGATGCTGGGAGGGATTGGGGGCAGGAGGAGAAGGGGACGACAGAGGATGAGCTGGCTAGATGGCATCACGGACTCAATGGACGTGAATCTGAGTGAACTCCGGGAGTTGGTGATGGACAGGGAGGCCTGGCGTGCTGCGATTCATGGGGTCACGAAAAGTCGGACACGACTGAGCAACTGAACTGAACTGATGATCCTATTACCACTTACTTTGTTGTTTTGGGGTTTTTTTGTAGGCCTTTTCTTTCTCTTATATTTCTTCTCTAGACACATCCCTTTAATATTTTTTGTAAAGTTGGTTTGGTGTTGCTGAATTTTCTTAACTTTTGCTTTTCTGTAAGCTTTTGATTTCTCCTTCAAATAGGAATGAGATCTTTGCTCAGTAGCATAATGTTGGTTGTAGGGTTTCTCCTTTCATCACTTGAGTATATCAAGCTACTCCCTTCTGGCCTGCAGTTTCTATTGAAAGATGAGCCGTTAGCCTTAAAGGGATTCCCTTGTATGTTATTTGTTGCTTTTCCCTTGGTGCATTTAATATTTGTTCTTTGTGTTCAAATTTCATTAGCTTGATTAATATGTGTCTTGGCATGTTTATCCTTGGATTAATCCTGTATGGGACTCTCGGGGCTTCCTGGACTAGAATGGCTATTTCCTTTCAAATGTTAGGGACATTTCTAATAGAATTCCCTCAAATATTTTCTCAATACTGTTTCTTTTTGTCCTCTTCTTCAATTTGTATATGGGTGTGCTTAATGTTGTCCCAGAGGTCTCTGAGACAGTCCTTGTTTATCCTTAGTCTTTATTTGGCTCTGCTTCCTTTATCCACCAATCTATCTTCCAGATTACTTATCCATTCTTCTCCTTTATATTTCTGCTATTGGTTTCACCTAGTGTATTTTTAATCTCAGTAATTTCGTTGCACATTGCAGATTGTCTCTTCTTTATTTCTTCTAGGTCTTATTAACCTTTTATCATATCTTCTGGATATGTGCATCCAGTCTATTTATCTGAGCCTCTATTTTATTTTCAAGATTTTGGATCAACTTTACTATCATTATTCTGAATTCTTTTTCAGGTAGAATGCTTATTTCCTCTTCATTTCTTTGTCTTATGGGTGTTTCCATGTTCCTTCATCTGCTACACGTGTCTCTGCTTCTTCATTTTGCTTAATTTACTGTTTTGTGTCTTCTTTATGTCAGCTGGAAGATCATGGTTCTTAATAATTGTGGAGTCTATCCCCCATGGGTGGGGTTGGACTAGTGCTTTGTGAAGATTTCCTAGTTGGAAGGACTTTTGCCTGTGTTCTGGTAAACAGAAGTAGATCCTGTGTCTCTGAAGGGCAGTGCATGTCCAGTAGTGTGTTTTGGGGTGCCTATATATTTGGTATGGTTTTGGGCAGCCTGTCTGCTAATGTGCAGATTTTGTTCCTGTCTTCCTGAAGGACTGGTGTGGGGTGTCTGGCACTGGAGCTTGCTGGCCTTTGGGTGGGCTTGGTCATAGTGTTGAGATGAAGGCCTTTGGGAGAGCTCATGCCAGTTAACATTCCACGGGGTCGGAAGTTCTCTGATGGTCCAAAATCCTGGACTCAGGTCTCCCACCTTGGGGGTTTACGTCTGACCCAAGACTTCACAGGCCATATAGCATAGAAGATAAGACCTGAAGATTAATGGTGAAAGCACACTGAACAGCCCAGAAAACCCAAAGAAACTCACATCCTTACAAAGAACAAAGAAGAGAGAAAAAGGAAAAAGAAAAAAAAAAGGAGGGGGGATAAAAACAGGAGTCAAAAAAGAAGAGAGCAATCAAGCCAATAAATCCTTAAATGAAAATGAATAACAAAACCTAGACTAGCAAGAATACAAAATCAAAAGCATAGCCAAAAATGCAACATAACTAAAGGGTACTTTGTTGATTTTGCCAAGAAAGGTCCATTTTTTCAAAGCTATGGTTTTTCCAGTAGTCATGTGTGGATGTGAGAGTTGGACCATAAAGAAGGCTGAGTGCCAAAGAATTGATGCTCTCGAACTGTGGTGCTGAAGACTCTTGAAAGTCCCTTGGACAGCAAGATCAAACCAGTCAATCCTACAGTAAATCAACTCTGAATATTCATTGGAAAGACTGATGCTGAAGCTAAAGCTCCAATACCTTGGCCACCTGATGTGAAGAGCCAACTCATTGGAAAAGACCCTGATGCTGGGAAAGAATGAAGGCAGGAACAGAAGCGGGCATCAGAGAATGAGGTGGTTGGATGGCATCACTGACTCAATGGACGTAACTCTGCACTAACTCTGGGAGACAGTGAAGGAAAGGAAAGTCTGGTGTGCTGCAGTCCATGGGGGTCACAAAGAGTTGAACATGACTTAGCAACTGAACAATAACAACAACTGTAAAAATAGGGAAATTTATTTAAAAATAAGATAGTTTTAAAAAGTAAAAAGTTATACAAAATAAAAATGGAATAATATAGAAAGACCAACACTAGAATAATATGAAAAAGAATAACAGAAAATTATATAAGAGTGGTAGTAAGAGGAATGTCCTTCTGATTTCTGTGTTTTCCATCCCACATAGTGTGCTCCAGTCAATCTGCTTACTCAGAAAGTTCTCTAGTATTTCTAGGAAGGTCTCTGGACCTGTGTGGGCAGAGTAGGGTCAGCACAGTCTCAGACCTGGACTTACTCCAGCCTGTACTTGCTCCCAAGGGCCACAGTTGCCCTTATAATCCAGTCTCAGGCTAATCGCGAGGATTTAGTTTGCTACATCTGAAGCTGCAGGAGCTAATTCCCTTTCTATTCTTCAGTCACATAGCCCCTGGTGTTCAGCTTTGGTTTGGGGCTAACCTTTGCTTGCACGTTGCCCTCCAGTGTCTGCTCCCCACCTAGGCAAGACGGGGCAAAGACCAAGGCTTATTAGGGCCATTTTTTCAATTGGGCTGGGGAGAAGGTAGTATATGACATCACTCAGTGTGATGTACCAATGAGTGTCTACAGTAGCAGAACCTGTGGTATGTCATTATAGTCTGAGATGTCACGTGTGCTCTCCTAGAGGAGTTGGCCTTGGGTTATGAGTCCCTAGGAAGAGCCAAGCTGCTCAAGCTCTGGGCAAGGTGTGGGCAGTAACCTGTGCCTGCTCACCACCTGGTGGCAGATGTTATCTGGGGTTGGGACCCCAGCGGCAGTGTTTTGTCTGCTGTCAGGCACTTCCCCTAGCTTTGGCACTAGCTAGTGGCTTATGTTTCCTGCTCTGGGATCATAAACAGCAGTCACATCTAATGCCAGCAGCACTCTTACTGGTTTGGCCAGTTTTGGTGGCCACTGATGGGCACACAGCCATTGTCTGTTGACTGCACGGAGTTAAGAATGGCCTGAGAAAAAAGATCTCTTTCCTCTCTGGGACGGCCAGTCTTTTCCCTCAACTCCCCCAGCTGTGTCATACTAGACCCCTCAGAGTATCTTTACAGCAGCCAGCACCAGTGCTCTCTCCTGGGGCCAAAACCTGAGCCTGAGCCTCAGCACCCCGCCCCTCCCTCTGCTGCAGGCAGGCATGCCAGCCGCTCTCTGGCTCTTACACGCTGTTCGGCAATGACCTCTGTGGTGAATTCTCTCCATTTTGCCTTCTGAGCACCGGCTGCTGCACTTCCGTCCACCCTGTCCATGTTGGGGTTTCAAAGTGTGCAGAAACTTTTCCTCTTTCATGATTCCCTTCCCAGAATGGAGGTCCCCATCCTGAAATTTTCTCTTTTTTTTTAATCTTTATCTTTTGCCCTATCTCATTCTAAGGAGACCGGCTTGCCTTTTTGGAAGTCTGAGTTTTCCTTCCAGCATGCAGAAGGTGTTCAGAAGGAGCTGTTCTATATGCAGATGAATTTTTGATGCATTTGTGGGGAGGGAGGTGATGGCCCCATCTTATTATTCTTCCATCTTGGAAGTCCTCCTCAAAATAGACTTTAAATAAAGACTGTTTCAAGAGACAAAGAAGGTCACTACATAATGGTAAAGTGATTAAACCAAGAAAAAGATTTAACAATTATATTTATGCACCCACCATAGGAGCACCATAGGAGCATCTTAATAAATAAGGCAAATGCTAACAGTAAAAGGTGAAATCAAAATAGTAAGGTATTTTAACACCTGAAATATACTAACGGACAGATCTTCAAAGCAGAAAATAAATAAGGAAATACAAGCTTTAAATGACAAAATACACCAGGTAGATTTAATGGATATCTATAGGACATCCCAGCTGAAAGTGACAGAATATAGAATCTTCTCAAGTGCACATGGAACATTCTCTAAGATAGATCATATTCTGGGTCACAAATCAAGCCTCAGTAAATTTAACAAAATCAAAATTTTATCAAGCATCTTTTCTGACCACAATACTATGAGATTAGAAAACAAGTATTAAGTTAAATATTAAAATAAAAACATGCTAGCTAAACAATACATTACTAAATAACCAAGAGATCACTTAAGAAATCAAAGAGGAAATTTTAAAAATACATAGAAACAAATGACAATGACAACATGATGACCCCAAACCTATGGGAGGCAGTAAAAGCACTTCTGAAAGGGAAGTTCATTGCAATTCAACCTCACCTCAAGAAACAAGAAAAATCTCAAGTAGACAATCTAACGTTACAACTAAAGCAACCACAGAAGGAACAATAAAACCTAAACTTAGTGGAAGAAATCATAAAGATCAGAGGAGAAATCAATGAAACAAAAATGAAGAAAATGAGAGTAAGGATCAATAAAAGTAAAAGTTGGGTTTTTAAGAAGATAAAATTGATAAACCATTAGCCAGACACCTCAAGAATAAAAGGGAGGATTCAAATCAGTAAAATTTGAATTGAAAAAAGAAAAATTACAACTGACACTGCAGAAATACAAAGGATCATAAGAAAATATTACAAGCAACTATATGCAAACAAGATGGATAAGCCAGAAGAAATGGACAAATTCATACTAAAGTACAACATTCCAAGACTGAACCAGGAAGAAATATAAACAGACCACTCATATGTAATTAAACTGAAACTATAATTATAATCTTCCAACAAATTAAGGTCTAGGACCAGATGGCTTTACAAGCAAATTCTACCAAACATTTAGAGAAGAGTTAATGCCTATCTTTCTCAAACTATTCCCAAAAATTGCATGGGAAGGAACACTCCCAAACTTATTCTATGATGGCACAATCACGCTGATCTCAAAACCAGACAAAGACAGCACACACACAAAAAAGAAAATAACAGGTCAATATTACTGATGAACACAGACACTACAGTCCTCAACAAAATACTAGTGAAAAGAATCCAACAACATATTAAAAGGATCATACACCACGATCAAATGGGATTTTTCCTAGGGATGCAAGATTCTTCAACATTTACACAATTCAATCAGTGTGCTACACCATATTAACAAAAACTAAAAACCATCTGATAGTCTCAATAAATGCAGAAAAAGCTTTTGACAACATACAAAACCCATTTACGATGAAAACTCTCCAGAAAGTGGACATAGAGGGAACCTACCTAAACATAATAAAGGTCATTAAAACAAACCCACAGCAAATATCATTCTTAAGAGTAAAAAACTGAAATCATTTTGTCTAAGATCAGGAACAAGGCAACAATGTCCACTCTCAGTACTATTATTCAATGTAGTTTTCAAAGTCCAGGACAAGGCAATCAGAGAAGGAAAAGAAATTTTTAAAAATCTCAGTTGGAAAAGTAGTAGTAAAACTGTCACTGTTTGCAAATGACATGATACTATACATAGAACATTCTAAAGATGCCACCAGAAAACTACTAGAGCTCATCAGTGAATTCGGTAAAACTGCAGGATACAAAAGCAATGCACATAAATCTCTTGTAGTTCCATAACCTAACAACAAAAGATCAGTAAAAAAAAATTAAGAAAACAATCCTGTTTACCATTTCAAGAAAAAGAATAAAATACACAAGAATAAACCTACCTAGGCAGACAAAAAACCTATGTGAAGAAAACTATAAGACACTGATGAAAGAAATCAATGATGACACAAATGGAGAGACATATATACCATGTTCTTGGATCGGAAGAATCAATATTGTGAAAATGACTATACTACCTAAAGCAATCTATAGAATCAATGTAATCTCTATCAAATTACTAATGGCATTTTTCACAGAATTAGAACAAAAATTTTACAGTTTGTATGGAAACACAAAAGACCCAGAATAGACAAAACAATTTTGAGAAAGAAAAGTGGAGCTGGAGGAATTAGGCTCCCCAATTTCAGACTATACAACAAAGCTACAGTCATCAAGACAGTATGGTATTGGCCCAGAAACAGGAATATGGATCAATGGTACATGATAGAAAGCCCAGATATAAACCCACAGACTTACAGTCACCTAATCCATGACAAAAGAGGCAATAATACACGATAGAGAAAAGACAGTCTCTTCAATAACTGGTGCTGGAAGCAAAGGAAACTATAAACAAGGTGAAAGACATCCCTTAGAATGAGAGAAAATAACAGCAAATGAAACTGACAAAGCATTAATCTTCAAAATATACAAGCAGCTCATTCAGCTCAATACCAGAAAAACAAACAACCCAATCAAAAAGTTTGGGACAGAAGATCTAAATAGACATTTCTCAAAAAAAGATATACAGATGGCTAATAAACACATGAAAAGCTCATTATTAGCGAAATGCAAATCAAAACTACCATGAGATATCACCTCACACCAGTCAGACTGTCCATGATCAAAAAAATCTACAAACTAAATGCTGGAGAAGGTGTGGGGAAAAGGGAACTGTACTGCCCTGTTGGTAGTAATGCAAATCAATACAGCCACTATGGAGAATTCATGGAGATTTCTTTAAAAACTAGGAATAAAACTACCATATGACCCAATAATCCCACTATCTGTCATATACCCTGATGATGCTGCTGCTGCTAAGTCGCTTCAGTCGTTGTCTGACTCTGTGCAACCCCACAGATGGCAGCCTACCAGGCTCCCCCATCCCTGGGATTCTCCAGACAAGAACACTGGAGTGGGTTGCCATTTCCTTCTCCAATGCACGAAAGTGAAAAGTGAAGTCGCTCAGTCATGTCTGACTCTGAGGAAACCATAATTGAAAAAGACACATGTACCACCAATGTTCATCACAGCACTATTTACAATAGCAAGGACATGGAAGCAACCTAGATGTCCAACCTAGAAAGATGAATAGATAAAGAAGTTATGGTATATATACACAATATGACTTGGACAGAAAAAGGAATACATTTCATTCAGCTCTAATGAGCTGAATGAACCTACAGCCTATTATATAAAGTCATGAAGAGACTTTACATATGCATATACATGGAATCTAAAAAGATGGTACTGATGAACCTACCTGCAGGGCAGCAACAGAGACACAGACATAGAGAACAGACTTGTGGACACAGGGGGAAGGAGCAGAGGGTACGAATTCAGAGAGTAGCATTAAGACAAACATTATTATATGTAAAATTAGACAGCCAGTGGAAATTTGCTGGATGAATCAGGGAGCTCAAATTCAGGGTTCTGTGACAACTTAGAGGAGTGGGATGGGTGGGAGGAGAGAAGGAGCTTCAACAGGAAGGGGACATAGGTATACCTATGTATACGGCTGATTCATGTTGATGCTTGGCAGAAACCAACACAATTCTGCAAAGCAATTATCCTTCAATTAAAAATAAGTTAAAAAGCAAAAAATTAATTTTTTTAAAAAGTGGTGCTGGGAAAACTGGAGAAGTACATGTAAAAGAATCAAACTAGAACACTGCTTAATACACAAAAAATAAACTCAAAAAGGATTAGAGACTATAAAAACTCTAAGATGAAAACACTGGTAAAACACTCTTTGATAAAAATTACATCAAGCTTTTTTTTGACCCACCTCTTAGCATAATTAAAATAAAAATAAACCAATGGGATCTAATTGAAAGCTTCTGCACAGCAAAGTATAAGCAAGTTGAAAAGACAACTCTCATAATGGGAGAAAATACTTGCAAATGAAGAAATTGACAAGGGGTTAATCTCCAAAATATACAAAAAACTCATGAATTCAATATCAAAACAAACAACCCAAGGACAAAAATAGGCAGAAGATCTAAATAGACATTTCACTGAAGAAGACATACAGATGGCTAAGAGGCCCATGAAAAGATGCTCAACATCACTAACTACTGCAGAAATTCAAATCAAAACTACAATGAGATATCACCTCACACTGGTTAGAATGGCCATCATCAAAAAAAATCTACATACAAGAAAAAAAATCTACACACAGGAAATGCTGGAGAGGGTGTGAAAAAAATGGAATCCTCTTGCACTGTTGGTTGGAATGTAAACTGATATAGCCACTATGGAGAACAGAAAGGAGGTTTCTTAAAAAACTAAAAAGCTAGAACTATTATATTATCTAGCAATCCCACTACTGGGCATATACCCCGAGAAAACCACAATGGAAAAAGAAACATATACCCCAGTATTCAGTGCAGCACTATTTACAATAACCAGAACGTGGAAGCAACATAAATATCCATTGACAGATGAACGGATAAAGTTGTGGTCCATATATACAATGGAATATTACTCAATCATAAAATGGAATGAAATCAGACCCTTTGTAGAGATGTTGATGGACCAGAGCCTGTCATACAAAGTAAAATAAGTCAGAAAGAGAAAAACAAACATCTTATATTAATGTGGAATCTAGAAAAGTGATATAGATAAACCTATTTGCAGGCAGGAATAGAGACAAACATAGGGAACAGACGTGTGGATACAAAGGCAGGGTGGGGAGGGCTGGATGAATAGGGAGATTAGGACTGACATATATATACACTGCTGCTGCTGCTGCTGCTGCTGCTGCGTCGCTTCACTCATGTCCGACTCTGTGCAACCCCATAGATGGCAGCCCACCAGGCTCCCCCGTCCCTGGGATTCTCCAGGCAAGAACACCGGAGTGGGTTGCCATTTCCTTCTCCAATGCATGAAAGTGAAAAGTGAAAGTGAAGTTGCTCAGTCACGTCCGACTCTTCCCAACCCCATGGACTGCAGCCCACCAGGCTCCCCCACCCGTGGGATTTTCCAGGCAAGGGTACTGGAGTGGGATGCCATTGCCTTCTCCATATATACACTACATATGTAAAATAGCTAGTGGGAACCTGGAGCTAGCTCAGCTCAGTGTCCCTGATGATACAGATGGGCGGGATGGGGGAGGGACGGAGGTCTAAGGCAAGGGGATGTATGTATACATACAGCTGATTCACTTTGTTGTACAACAGAAACTAACAGAATACCGTAAACCAATTATACTCCAACAATAATACAAAATAAATTATAGGACATCAACTATTTCTTTCAAGTCATTAGAAGCGATTTGAAAATTTCCAGTTTCACAAGTCAATTACCAAAGAAAAAAGAGATAAAGTCTGTATTCTCCAAAGACTCTGGTCCCACTTATCCTTGTGTTGTTGCTGCTGCTCCTACGTCGCTTCAGTCGTGTCAGACTCTGTGCAGCCCCATAGACTGCAGCCCACTAGGCTCCTCTGTCCCTGGGATTCTCCAGGCAAGAACACTGGAATGGGTTGCCATTTCCTTCTCCAATGCATGAAAGTGAAAAGTGAAAGTGAAGTCGCTCAGTCGTGCCCGACTCTTAGGGACCCCATGGACTGCAGCCTATCAGGCTCCTCCATCCATGGGATTTTCCAGGCAAGAGTACTGGAGTGGGTTGCCATTGCCTTCTCCGAGCACTGTGCTGCTAGTCAGACCATAAAGGTGATAATAATTTTAATAGCAACACTAATTTATTTAATAGATCCAATGTCAAGTACTGAGTTTTTTATATATTAAAATTTAATTCTCAAATGTGAAGACAAAGACCTTGTTTTTTTCACATCTGTATCCTCAGGACCAGCATAGACACAAGATGATGAATGATAAGTATTTGTCAAAAGAATGGACACATAAAACGGAGAGTTGGAACAATATATGTATTAATAGTATTTAAAACTGCCATCTTCAGACAACTCAGGTTTTCTAAGTGTATAAAATAATAAAACAACAGAGCTGAGAGCACCTCAAGAGACTTCATTTTATACATGTATTCAATGGTTGACCTTGAAAAGCAACTTAATCTCTTTCTGAATCATAAATTTTATTATCATCAGTCATAATAATAACTTCCTTGAAAACTTCCTTCCTAGCACTGTGCCAGCACTCAATACATGGGGGATGCTGCTATTCTATCTCATACCATTTTGTATCAAAATGGTACAAAAATTTAGAAACATTACTTTTCAATTAGGAACTTAAATATCAAGACTATTTTAATGCCATGTAAGTGATTATATATATATATATATCATAGGGGGAGTTTCAATCATTACTAATAAAACTACAACCTGTAGCAACACAAAAAAGAATTCTAATTAACTTTAGAAAAACACATTCCTGGATTTTATAGAAAATTGTTAAGAGTAAAAATTATCAACTTTGAACTATGACATAAGCATGACCAAGTTATGAAGACCACAAGGACTCTTACATCATTTCACCTGAAAGCCACAACATGTCCTGCCTGCTTTTTCTGTTATATTTTTTTCCTTAGCACTAATCACTACCTCACATTCCGACTTGTTCTGCTGTTTCTTGCATCTCTTCTGACTACAGCATAAGCACCATGAGGCAGGTATTTTCACCTGCTTTTAATTGCTAAGTTACCTGAGACATAGATGGTACTCAACACTTAAGTGTGGCTTTGAAAAAATGAAAGCAGAAAATGAGGCCCATAAGAAAGCCTTCCTCAGTGATCAATGCAAAGAAATAGAGGAAAACAACACAATGGGAAACTAGAGATCTCTTCAAGAAAATTAGAGATACCAAGGGAACATTTCATGCAAAGATGGGCTCAATAAAGGACAGAAATGGTATGGACCTAACAGAAGCAGAAGATATTAAGAAGAGGTGACAGGAATACACAGAACTGTACAAAAAAGATCTTCACGACCCAGATAATCACAATGGTGTGATCACTCACCTAGAGCCAGACATCCTTGAATGTGAAGTCAAGTGGGCCTTAAGCATCACTACGAACAAAGCTAGTGGAGGTGATGGAATTCCAGTTGAGCTCTTTCAAATCCTGAAAGATGATGCTGTGAAAGAGCTGCACTCAATATGCCAGCAAATTTGGAAAACTCAGCAGTGGCCACAGGACTGGAAAAGTCAGTTTTCATTCCAATCCCAAAGAAAGGCAATGACAAATAATGCTAAAACTACTGCACAATTGCACTCATCTCACACGCTAGTAAAGTAATGCTCAAAATTCTCCAAGCCAGGCTGCAGCAATACATGAACTGTGAACTTCCAGATGTTCAAGCTGGTTTTATAAAAGGCAGAAGAACCAGAGATCAAACTGCCAACATCTGCTGGATCATGGAAAAAGAGAGTTCCAGAAAAATATCTGCTTCTGCTTTATTGACTATGCCAAAGCCTTTGACTGTGTGGATCACAATAAACTGTGGAAAATTCTGAGAGAGATGGGAATACCAGACCACCTGACTTGCCTCTTGAGAAACCTATATGCAGGTCAGGAAGCAACAGTTAGAACTGGACATGGAACAACAGACTGGTTCCAAATAGGAAAAGGAGTATGTCAAGGCTGTATAGTCACACTGCTTATTTAACTTCTATGCAGAATACATCATGAGAAACACTGGGCTGGAAGAAGCACAAGCTGGAATCAAGATTGCGGGGAGAAATATCAATAACCTCAGATATGTAGATGACACCACCCTTATGGCAGAAAGTGAAGAAGAACTAAAAAGCCTCTTGATGAAAGTGAAAGAGGAGAGCGAAAAAGTTGGCTTAAAGCTCAACATTCAGAAAACTAAGATCATGGCATCTGGTCCCATCACTTCATAGGAAATAGATGGGGACACAGTGGAAACAGTGTCAGACTTTATTTTGGGGGGCTCCAAAATCACTGCAGATGGTGGCTGCAGCCATGAAATTAAAAGACGCTTACTCCTTAGAAGAAAAGTTATGACCAACCTAGATAGCATATTCAAAAGCAGACACATTACTTTGCCAACAAAGGTCCATCTAGTCAAGGCTATGGTTTTCCCAGTGGTCATGTATGGATGTGAGAGTTGGACTGTGAAGAAAGCTGAGCACCAAAGAATTGATGCTTTGGAACTGTGGTGTTGGAGAAGACTCTTGAAGAGTCCCTTGGACTGCAAGGAGATCCAGCCAGTCCATTCTGAAGGAGATCAGCCCTGGGATTTCTTTAGAAGGAATGATGCTAAAGCTGAAACTCCAGTACTTTGGCCACCTCACGCGAAGAGTTGACTCACCGGCAAAGACTCTGATGTTGGGAAGGATTGGGGGCAGAAGGAGACGGGAATGACAGAGGATGAGCTGGCTGGATGGCATCACTGACTCGATGGACGTGAGTCTGAGTGAACTCCGGGAGATGGTGATGGACAGGGAGGCCTGGCGTGCTGCGATTCATGGGGTCGCAAAGAGTCGGACACGACTGAGTAACTGAACTGAACTGAAGATTAAATACCTATGTTTAGTTGGTGAACAGCTGAACAGGTTGAAGTACCCAGGACTTCAGGGCTCTTTTCAGCTCTCCAAGCGCTCTCTTTTCTGAAAGTTTTGTTTTCTCTGTTAGCAGCTGGCAAAATGAGCAATACTTCTGAAATGTGTAAATAATCTCTATCCATCATTTGCAGATTTCTAGCACATTTGAGGTGCTTCTAGAATGGGCTTCCCTGGTAGCTCAGAAGGTTCATTCACCTGCAACATGGGAGACCTGGGTTCAATCCCCGGGTTGGGAAGAACCCCTGGAGAAGAACTGTGTAAATAATCTCTACCTCTCATTTGAGGGTTTCTAGCACATTTTATTTGAGATGCTTCTTCAACACCCATTATAAAAGGGAAATACATTTTTTTCCCAAAAGTCCACAACATTGGAGATTCTATATGAAAAATATTGGCTAGTTCATAACAGTCAAACAATAATGCCATGAGCCTGCATGTTTGTAAAGCACTTTAAAGATGGACCACAAAAAGCCTAATTTCTATCAGCTGAATTCTTCTTTAAAAGTAAGATGTGATTTCTTCTTTAAAAGTTAAGAGCTGAGCTGAGCCAACACCCTGTTAAAGGAAACTGAGCTGGGAAGTCAAAATTTAGAGTCTCTCCTAATAGTCAAAGGATGAAGAGGAAAGTAACAAGGGAGCCACAAGAAGACAAACTAATGATCAGACTCATCATCTTTTTTTACCTGCGGAAGTATATTTTGCAATCTATACTCTTTACTAAACAACTATTAATCAAACAGGAGAGAAGAATACACATGTTTTCAAATATGCAAAAGTTCAAAAAATCTAATTACCACATACCTAGTCTAGGGTGGGGCTTCCCAGGTAGTGCTAGTGGTAAAGATCCTGCCTGTCAATGCAGGAGACAAGAGATTCAGGGTCCATCCCTGAGTTGGGAAGATGTCCTGGAGGAGAGCATGGCCACCCACTCCAATATTCTTGCCTGGAGAATCCCATGGACTGAGTAGCCTGGCGAGCTACCGTCCAAGGGGTCACAAAGAGTTAGATATGAGACTTAGGATACACGAAGATCGGGATGATGCCTGGAGAATTATTTCTAGAAAATAAGTGAGTAAACCAAAAAAAAGAAGAAAATATGGTTACAGGAAACACTGATTCCAATTCAGGAGAAATGCACAAGGATATTCGAGCAGGAAGTATCCACCTAACCTAGATTAGCTTAAACTGGGGCAGGAGGATGGAGGCCCCTGGAAGGAAGTCACCCAAGGAAAAAGCACATTTGATAGGATATGTAATATGATCAAGTTCAAAATGAGGCCATGACAAAGGAAAAAGGTACAAGAATAAGTGAAAGACATTAGGAACTCCAAGGTAACAAAAACAGTATATAAGGACGAAAATATAATCATAGTACTTTGATTGGCTCCATGTACATTTCCTAAAGGAAATCAACGCTGAATATTCATTGGAAGGACTGATGCTGAAGCTGAGGCTCCAATACTCTGGCCACCTGATGCGAAGAGCTGACTCATCAGAAAAGACCCTGATGCTGGGCAAGATTGAAGGTGGGAGAAGGGGACAACAGAGAACAAGATGGTTGGAGGCATCACTGACTCTACGGACATGAGGTTGAGCAAACTCCAGGAGATAGTGAAGGACAGGGAAGCCTGGCATGCAGCAGTCCATGGGGTCGCAGGGAGTCAGACACAACTGAGCCACTGAACAAAATGATACTTACTTATTAACAATATACATTTTAGAATTTTAGAATTCTCCGAGACAAAGATTTAATCATGGTTATTACTGGGTACATTGTAATTACTATACACCTCATAAAAGTAAGAAGTTTATAATTTGTGAAGAGGAAGAGAAAACGTGAGCTGAAAGTAGATTACAGATGCTAATACTGCCATCTTACCAAGTGGAGAGGAAAAAGACTGTAGCTGATGAAAAATAAACAAAGGTTGGGAGATTAGGACTGACACATACACACTACTATACATAAAACAGATAACTAGTAAGTATCTACTGTATAGCGCCAGGAACTCTACTTAGTACTCTGTAATGACCTATATGGGAAAAGAATCTAAAAGAGTGGATATATGTATATGTATTACTGATTCACTTTGCAGTCCATCAGAAAATAACACAGCATTATAAATCAACTATACTCCAGTAAAAATTAATCAAAAAAGAAACAAAGGTACATTTCAAAGATAACTATGAAGAAACTAAACATATTAATAATTTATATTTGGAAGATGATGAAGATTGATATTTAAAATGGACGTATCAAGAAAAGAACTAAAAGCAGTTATATAAGGAAGTCAAAATTGTGATTTCTTAAGAACAAATGGACTGTTACTCTAATGACAAAAAAAAAATCACACAAAGGTGGAGAATTGGCTCACTCAAATTCCAAATTCTTTTACATAAAACTCCTCTGTCACATTAGAAAAGTCCAAATCTTTACTGTTGTTCTGTAACTCAAAGGTACTTTTGGAATTATTAAAGGGGGAGTTTTGGAGTATTTCCCTATTTCTTGGAAAGACATGGGCACAGATTACAAACTCAAATAATTTTGTAAACCTAAGAAATGAAGTAGGTGAAGATAAGAAAATAAGAGTTGTTGTTAGTAACTCTCAACTCAAAACTAATGAACTATAATGAATTACTGTTACTTAGCTGGTTAGAGATTCTTTCAGTGCTGATGACAGTTTAGAAATGAACAAAAAGAAAACTACCAAGTTAATATCCCTTGCCTTCTCCCAACTTTAAGATTTTTATCAGCTGGAGTTTCACAGAAATGTCGTTCATCAGAAATACTTAACACAAGCATCTGGGATTCATTCTGTTGCTCTTTACAAAGGATATTCTTTATTTTAAATGCTAAGTTTCTTTTAAGGACTACTTCATAAGAAATCCATGTTGTCCTTCCCATTTCCTGCCAGTACTCCATTTCAAAGTGTAGCCTGCTCTAGGAAATTGAAAAGAACTCCCCTCTAATATCAGAAATCTCTCTTCATTCCATATGCAACAGCTTCAGGATAGTCCCCAGGGTATACAGCCTCTCGGGGATCTTCAAAATCACTTTGAGATGGAGCCCCAAGGTAGACAAGTAGATCCAGGCTCCCAAGCCCTCTCCAAATGACAGCCTCCAGAAAAATAAGTGTTGCAGAGGCCTAACCCTCTGATGCCAAGTGTGGGCCATAGAGCATATGAATAAATTGAAACATCTCCCCCTACCATATGTAATTCACTAAAAGAGAAAACCATCTGATGCTGTTCCAGCAACCATCCACATTAATTCTCCAGGGAGCTAAGTCTCCAGTGATTGAAGCCTTCTTCTCTTAATTCTTTTTTCTCTTCCTATCCTCTCTTTCCACCCTTAGTTGAAAAAGATAATGCTGTTTCTCACCTGGGTCAAGTTGCTTATCTCTGGGCACACTTTGGAAATTTGGTTATTCTGAAGGTAAAGTGTCTTCAGGCCTGGCAGTTTTTCTAACACTGAGGGCATCTTTGTTATGTTCTTTCCATTTAAGGTTATGATTTTAGTGTTTTTACCACCCTTCAGTGCTCTTATTAACAACCTTTCAGCCATGGGTATGGAAGAGAAACAGGTTCCTTATTACCCATCTTTGGAATCTCTAATTGCAGAATTGGTGTGTCATGGAAACAAAAACATTCTGAGATCTATCATGCTGAAGGTGAGAGCACTGGATAATTTCCTGTGTAAAAGGTAGGGAAGGAAAATAACTGATTCCAGGTTTAGGGCAGCAAACGTACAAGATGAGCCTAGAATATCTTATACCAGAAACATGACATTACCAAGGACTAATGAGATCACATCAAAAGAACATACAAGCGGGCTTCCATTAGTCTAAAATGGGAAAATTTGAGAATCACAAAGAATGACGAATGGACCAAAATAAATTAAAATCTAGAGCTAATGGTATCATAAAAATAAAAGAAAGCCTCTGATTACATTGGAAGTTGCTGGGGAACCAACACTTAAGACTGAAAAATAATAAATGGAAAAAAACGAAGCACTTATTCTGCTTTTCCAGTACAAATCATATTTTTGTGTAACCTAATAAAGTTCTTACTCACTGAAAAATTGAAGCCAATAAATGAGGAAGAAAAAAATAGATTTAGAAAAATCACCATTTTTGCAAAACTAATGAAATAATGGATATATAAAGATAATTGGATGCTAAATGCATTAGGTGAGAGGTTGACAGGGAACTTTCCAAGTATGAAATCAGGTTAATTACCTACTAATCAATTTTACCATCACTAAAATTGAGAAAATCATATAATGTTTTTAGGTTTATCATAGTGTCATACAATAAAAATTACACAGTATCAATATTAAATATTCTTGAATCTGAGTTTAATCATGCTTCTATATCTAAATACCATTTACAGAAAATATGAGGGACAGAAAAAAGCTAAATTAATCTCAGGGAAACAGTCAGACAAATCCCCAAACTGGGAAATTCTATAAGGCAAATGATACACAATATTTAACCAACAAGTTATGTCACTAATAAAAAGATGGGAAACTGTTATGAAAAATGAGACTTAAGAAAAACAACAGTCAAATGCAGCCTGTGAATCTTGTTTAGCTCCTGATTCGAATAAAAATATTTCAGAGTCAACTGAGGAAATTTGATCATGGACAATGTATCAGATAACAGGAATTACTAATTTTGTTATGTATAATAATGACATGGTAGTACTATTTTCTTAAAATGTACCTAACATTTAGAAATGGATCTGAATTTTCAGGTGAATTTTTTTTTAATAAGTGGGGCAGAAAAGTGAGTGGAAAAAATAGATCAAATAAGATTGACCAAACATTGGTAATTATTTATGCTCAGTAATAGGTAATAGGGGTTCATTATATTATTCTTACTATTTTTTGTATAATCTTTGAAAATTTCCAAATGAATGATTAAGACAAAGGCAAAAGAGTAAGGGAAAAGAGATAAGGGAAAACATATTTGATTAGAACACCACTTGGGCTAGTTATGAGGCTTGGAGGGATTTGGACTACATATGTACCACATCTGGAGGGCTCATTTCCAAGAACTTGAACACTATAAAATGCATTCTGCATTCAAAGTACTCAGAACACAATTCCATCTTCCTCTGTAATTCCCTTTATTCATTCAACAAACATTTAGAAGTACCTACTATGTGCGACACTGTTCCACTGGGGATAAAAGAATGAAATAAAATGACAAAAATATCTCAATGAAATTACATTCTAGAAGGAGAAAAAACAAGCAAATAAGTAAGGTGTTAGATGGCACTAGATGCTACAGAAAAAAATAAAAAAACAGGTAAGAAGTTTGCAATTTTAGAGTAGCCTGAGAAGGCTTCACTGCAAGGGTGCTATCAGAGACGGGAGCTTTTCCAAATAAGATGGCGAAGCAAGTGCAAAGAAGAATCATTAAATTTATACAGGTTATTATAATGAACATCAGTATCATCATAACACTAAAATAAAAGGTGCTGATTAATAGAGTTCCAATTGCTAGAATCATCATTTTTGGGGGTACTTAATCACTGCTCTTTTTATTGAAATATCTCTTCCAAACCTTCCAAACCTATTTTCCAATGTCTTTATTTTGATACTCTTTTAGTTTCCTAAGAACAATCACGATGTTACTATCTGAACAAATTAAAAACTTTGTTTTAAAAAAAGAAGTCTCATAATACTCATCTCCTCTAAAGTAATGCTGCATGGCTAGGACCCCAGCTGACACTGTCTAAATGGGTCATTTTTTTCCTGCTTTAAATGGGTAAACAGGCCAATACAATCTACTACTGCTTTTTTTTTTTAATTAATTTTCCTAACCTAGAAAATCTGGTAAACATTTTTAATTTCTCCTTCTCTCTCCAGGCTCCTCTGCCCAGAGGATCCTCCAGGCAAGAACACTGGAGTGGGTGCCATTCCCTTCCCCAGATCTTCTGGATTCAGGGATTGAACCCAGGTTTCCTGCATTGCAGGCAGATTCTTTAATGCTGAGCCACCAGAACGACCAACCCCAGACCCTAGGTAACCACTAATCTCCCTTCTATCTCTATGTGTTTGCCTAGTCCAAACATTTTATACAGATAAGAACATATGTGTCTTTCACTCAATGTAATGCTTTTAAGGTTCATCCAGAGTGATAGCATGTACCAGTACCTCAGTCCTTTTTATTGAATAAAAATACTCCATCCTATATTTATTTATCTACTTATCAGTTGATGGACATTTAGATTGTTTCTGCTTTTTGGCTACTACAAACAGTGCTCTGTACAATTTTCTTGGGCATATACCTAGGATAGGTCAAATGGTACCCTTTCAGGAACTGCCAGATTGTTTACCAAAGTGCCTTCATCAGTTTATATTCCTACCAGCAATGTATAAACGCTTATCTTTTCATTTTTTACTGTCGCTTTTGACCCAAGTTGATACAATCAATCCCTTTAAAAAATTTTGCCTTGAAACAGTTCATAATTCACTCCATCAGACAAAAGCCACATCCCAAAACTCTTTGCAATAGCCTTTCTCTATTATAGGTTCCCAAATGAAACTACTGTGGGACAGTAAGAATTTTAGAAGCTCTCTCATCTGCTGATTAGGAAATGCCTTTAATATTTCTGAGATCCTAACAAAGAGTTTCACATATGCCCTAGGCTTCATCTTTGGAGTTCATTTTCCTGACAGTTCCCCGATTTGGTCTCTATCTGAAAGTTAAAGTCTTAGTTGCTCAGTCATATCCGACTCTTGGCGACCCCATGGACTGTAGCCCACCAGGCTCCTCCATCCATGGAATTCTCCAGGCAAGAATACTGGAGTGGTTGGCCATTCCCTTCTCCAGGGGCACTTCCAACCCAGGGATCGAACCCAGGTCTCTTGCATTGCAGACAGATTCTATCTGAAACTTACTCCTTAATTTTACCATAATTTACTGTCTGGCTGGCTGAAGCACAAGCTGGAATCAAGATTGCCGGGAGAAACATCAATAACCTCAGATACACAGATGACATCACCCTTATGGCAGAAAGCGAAGAACTTAACAGCCTCTTGATGAAAGTCAAAGAGGAGAGTGAAAAAGCTGGCTTAAAACATTCAAAAAACTAATATAATGGCATCCGGTCCCATCACTTCATGGCAAATAGATGGGGAAACAATGGAAACAGTGACAGACTTTATTTTTTTAAACTTCAAAATCACTGCAGATGGTGACTGCAGCCATGAAATTAAAAGATGTTTGCTCCTTAGAAGAAAAGCTATGACCAACCTTGACAGCATACTGAAAAGCAGAGACATATTACTTTGCCAACAAAGTTCCGTCTAGTCAAGGCTATGGTTTTTCCAGTAGTCATGTATGGATGTGAGAGTTGGATTATAAAGTTGAGTGCCAAAGAATTGGTGCTTCTGAACTATGGTGTTGGAGAAGACTCTTGACAGTCCCTTGGACTGCAAGGAGATCAAACCAGTCAATTCTAAAGGAAATCGGTAATGAATACTCACTGGAAGTACTGATGCTGAAGCTGAAACTCCAATCCTTTGGCCACCTGATGCATTGGAAAAGACCCTGACGCTGGGAAAGATTGAAAGCAAGAGAAGGGGATGACAGAGGGTGAAATGGTTGGATGGCATCACCAACTCAATGGACATGAGTTTGAGCAAGCTCCAGAAGTTGGTGATGGACAAGGAAGCCTGGTGGACTGCATTCAGTCCATGCAGTTGCAAAGAGTCAGACATGACTGAGTGACTGAACTGAACTGAACTGTCTGGAGTGGCTAAGAATGAGAAAGTTTTGCTTTGCTTTTCAAACCCCCAAAATTTGCAGCTCATTTATATTTAATAATTTTTCCTCTTGCTTGCCTTTCTCCTCCATCTAGAAGAATCCAGATAGCACCTTCAATACTCTCTAGAAATCTCGTCAGGGAGATCACCCAGCTGATGAGATATACTTATTTTCCACGTTAATGCTTACTGGCATCATTATTAAACTTTCTTCTGCTATGTAACAGAAATTACTTTTCTTCCAAATTCTAATAATATTTTCCTCATATTCCTTACCAACATCAGGCTCCTGCTAACAATCTCTTCAAGGCCTTTTCAACTTACACCCAAGTCCCAAAGCTCATTTCATGGTTTAAGTATTTTGTTACCATACCAAATTCTTTTCAGGGCTCAATCAGAGAAAAAGACCAACTGGGAACCATACAGTTTGACTTTAGCTAATTACAGAAGCTGCGGAAGCCATCTGTGTAGGTCTGTTGCGTTTGTGTCTGGTGCTGTGCCTACCCCAGAATTCAGAGAAGCTCAAGCAAAAGATCTGGCAGAAGTGGCAGAAGCTAAAGCCTTTACGAAAAAAGTGACCTATCTTGTTCATTTCTATGTCCCTAGTGCCTCAGTGCTACATGGTGTTACCACCTCTCTAAGTCCCAAGAGGAGTGCTTGCACACTTGAGAGTTAACAAAAGCTGAAGATTTCTATTTAAAGGTCTACATGAAACAGCACAAAAAATAACTACTTTTACTGAGCATTTATTACATATTAGGCAGTGTGCTAAATTCTTTATGTAAGTGGACTTACTTAGTCATAGAAGGCAGGGCTTGGTATTTTTTTAAAAAATCAGAAGCAAGACTATAAGTCATTCCTGTTAAAAAAAATTAATAAATTCAGCAGCCTTGTGCAAAAGCAGTAATTTGTTTCAGTAAGCCATGTTAGTCACCCAAGTATACTGAAAGAAGACAATCATTAACTTCTTCCTGGTCAGTATATTAACAAAGCTTTTTATTTGTTTTGGGTCTGTATATTTATTTTCAGCAACCCCTGGGTCAGGAAGATCCCTTGCAGGAGGAAATGGCAACCCACTCCAGTATTCTTGCCTAGAAAATTCCATGGACAGAGGAGCCTGGTGGGCTACAGTCCATGGGGTCGTAAAGAGCTGGACACAACTGAGCACACACACATACCCACACTTATTTCAGAAGTTATTATTTTTTAGGTTTGTTAAAATCAGATTGTCCTAATCAACACAGGAAGGTAAATTAACTGTAACACTCTATCAGAAGTTTTAAAAAGGGAAAACTCTCTTGGGTTCCATTCTTCAACTAACCAGAAGACTTAAGAATTCACCAAGGGTAATATAAATTAAAAGACAGCCCTTCTGTGAGCCAAGAATAATTCTAAGTCACTATCTCGTTTATTCGTAACAGTCTATTAGCCTAATGAAACTCCTAAAAGTCATATCCTATCCACTGAATTGATCTTATAACTATTAACAAACCTTAAGCACTTTATAGGACTAACAATGTGACAGACATTTTAATAGTGAGGTCCTTGTTTCTAAGCACTTAAAGACTAAGGGGAGATAATAACAACAATAATAAACAACTAAATGTTAATAACTATCATTAAGTTACTTGCAAGTAACATGTATGACCCGGAGTGCCTAACCTAGCCCCAGTGGGAGAAGTCTGGGGAGCTTACCTAGGTCAGAGCTATTTAAGCTGAGACCAGAAGGACAATAAACCAGGTAAAGCAGGTGGGACCCAACTTCAAGTGTCAGTTCAAAGGCCTTGTAGGAGGGAACATGGTGGGATAATATAGAGAACTGCTGCTTCTGAAACTGACTTTAAAAACAGCATTAGAAACTCTGTGAGTTCTACTTTTCCACAAGATGGAGAAAGATATATTTCAAATGAGACTTAGAAAAATCAATGTATGTAAATACACAAGACAGGAAGAAAAAGCTCATTTGTTCAGTAACAGTAAAAACAGTATGAAATTACAAATTAAACTTCAAAAAAAAAAAAAAACCCTGCCCTATTGCTTCAACTAGTTCCTAACAACTTCTACCAAGACCAGGTATTAACAAGTATGTGCCTGCAGTAACTTGCAGATTTCCTTCTTACTGCTTCATTTTCTTACTCATGTGTATTCATTTTTCTTTAACATCCAAGAGTTTTGGATAGTCTTCTAATTTGCCCTTATTTTAAAATAACAAAATAATACATAAATATTAGAATCTGTTATTTTCAATTATACATGAGGACAAAATAAAAACTAAATAAAATTCTCAAAAAGTTTTCTCTACTTCTATATTCTAAAAGTATTAAAGAATAACAATTTAAACAATGCTCATTTAATTCATCTTTTATTTTTTTCTTTTAGCAAACATTAGATAATATGAACAAAACTGTACTGTTAACTATAGTTACACATCCTTATTTGCTTTATATGTTATAAACATACTTAAGCAGATAAAATTCACTGAATTAGACATATTCCAGAACTCTGACATATACTTTTCTAAGTCAGGCAAAAGAAAGCTTATCAGATTTTCCTACGAGATCAGCATCATACAGCAAACTAAACTAGTATATGCTGCTTTTAACTTAACACGTGCCTTTTCAGACTTTAATTTTAGGTCACAGCTAAAATAATTTTTATCTCAAGTTTTATGAAAGAACAGAAGCTGAAACATACAAGTCCTGTCCGTAACCATATTGGCCATTTAAAAATTAAAAATATACCTATAATCAAGAAAATTCTATTCACCCTGCTAGAAAAAAATAGCCAATATTTTATAATACTTTAAGTATAGTGGGAATTTACAATAACTAGATTTCACTGTATCTTATTTTATTGCTTAATGCTTCTCTTTTAATTTTAAAATAACAGATTACCCATCGCCCCTCCTTTGCAAAAAAATCCAGATCCAGCATTACAAAACAAGCAGCATTCAGAATATATTCTGCTTAGCAGGCAGAGTGGTTCTTAGTCTTTGCAAGTATGTAAAACCTTCATGCAGCACTTATCTGCTCAATAGTTCCCCACACTGTCCCCTGCTGAATACATAACACTGATACCCTGTTTTCTATGTTATAAAACCCAGTTGTTGTTACTTAGTTATTTAGTTGTGTCCAACTCTGTTGACACCACAGACTATGCAGCCCACCAGGCTCCTCTGTCCATGGAATTTTGCAGGCAAGGTTACTGGAGTGGGTTGCCATTTCCCATTACAGGGGATCTTCCCGACCCAGGGATCAAACACCGGTCTCCATACCCCCTGCATTGCAGGTAGATTCTTTACCACTGAGTCACTGGGGAAGCTCATAAAACCCAGTATTTACTTAGAAAAATTTGTTGCATTCATGGAGAAAAAATTCAAACTTTATATACACTTGATGTAAAATGTTATTAGTTACTTATCTGAGAAAAACAGATCAAACCAAAAAGGTCTCATTATCATAAAACCCCTTACATAACAAATTACCACACACATTTGTACATATGGGTGTACCATCTTCTTAAAATATTTTTATAAATAACTTAAAATCTGATCTGACAAATCATTCAACTGAAAAGTACTACACTGACTATTATACAATCTTGACTCAACAGTGGCTTTCAGCTTTCTCCATATATATAACATAAAAATTCCCAGATATTTGAAACAAATATTTTCAAATATTTGAGGAAAGATGAAATTAATAAGGCTAATAAAATAATAGTAACAAAGGCTTTCCCTAATCCTAGAGAATGAAGCAAAAAGAGAGACCTTATAAGACAAACTGGAAAAGAAGAATTTGAAGTAAATTTGGCCTTGGACCCTTTTATAAATTTACAAATTGCTACTCCTTCAATTTGCACAAGTTAAAGAATAACAGAAGCTAATAACTTATTTCTCAGTGGAAAAGGGTGCAAGGAAAGCAAAGCAGCTGAGTAGTGATGGAGAAAGTACAACAAAGAATATATAAATTTATAGTTAAGATAATCAAGAAATGATGTCACAACCATTCTGAAGTTGAGAAATAACAAGGAATAATCAATGAATTAGAAAAGCAATAATGTGCTGTATCTTTTAAAGTTATATACAAATAAAAGACTTATTTTTATTTTTATTAAAGCAACCTTCTTAGCTGCACTTTGATGGGGTTACAAAAATGGCACAGCATCAACCTAAAGGGGTGGGAAGGGCAGTGATGGGAGGGAGGTTCCGGAGGGAAGGGATATATGTATATATTAAGGCTGACTCGTGTTGTTATATGGCAGAAACCAACACAACGTTCTAAAGCAATTATCCTCCAATTAAAAATAAATGTTAAAAAAAGTCACAGCATTAATCCCATCAACAGCAATGTTACTGCAATCAAATTATTTATAAACATTAATTATATTTGTTATCACCATCACCACATTATTGCAATGTCAGAGAGACTGAGTCATTTCACATCTTCACGAAAAATTACATTGATACAGTTACTGAAAGCTTTCAATATAAGGAGAAAAAAAAATTTTTTTAACAACTTCAACACAGAATAGAATGTTCAGAATCTTATATTTAATAAAAATATCAACAATCAGGGTACCATCTTGGTATAAATGATATTCTTCACAAAGAATTTACAAGTGTTTTTAAAACACCATTAAGGGGACATTGGTTAAAGTTTCTCTCGGACACGTTTTTTTAAAACCTATTAGTAGCTTTGCCATAAAACTGATTTAAGGTAGTTGTGTTTTTTCAGAAACACTGAAAATAATCCAATACTTGGTATTAATACTCAGATCAGCACACTGACATAATAGCAACATTTTATAGACTAGCTGCAATTTTCAGTAGCTGTGTTCACCAACCGTGTAACAGAATTGTAGTGTTCTCCTAAGCCATATGCATGTCTCATATAACTGAAATGAAAAAAGGAGAAATAAGTAATTTAGACAAAAGTACTTCACTGTATATAAATGTTTTATGTATTTAAAACCAAGTACTCTGAATTAATCACTTCACAGGGGTATCATTCAATAGACTTCATTGAAAAACTTTAACACCATTTAAAAAGCATCATCAGTGAGTAAAATATGGTTCAGTAACTCTGCTGAGTTTGTCCGGTAAAACACAATCATTAGAGTGAAAAAAAAGACTGAGATGGCAAATTCTCCATGCTGTGTTTCAGAGAACTCTTAATTATGTACAATACTTTCACAATATGAAGGAAAAAATCTCTAAAGAATAAACAATAAGGCAACATGAGTGTATTTCAGCTTTTACACTTGCTGAAACTTTTAGCATTATTAATGTCAAACCAGAAGAACATTAAAAATAATCCTCAAATTTTGTAACCTTTAGAAATGGCTTTATTCTTAACACATACATAAGAATAACTCACAAAAGGTTTAAACAATTATCTAAACCATGTATTTTGACAATGCTTTCTAATTCTGTAATTGCCTTTAAGATGAAATAAGCATAATTAATGCTGCTGAAAATAGACTTGTTTTGATTAATCAACATAACCTAAAATTTTCCATAATCCCTTTTGTCTTAATTATGAAAAATATTAACAGTAGGAATTTCTAGGTACTTACACAAGTATTAACGGATCTTCTGGATATTCTTCACCAACTACTATAGGAGGAGAATCTGCCTGTATTATCTCTATTGGTGTTCGTAAAATGTGAGACAAGGCTCTTAGCTATAAAAGACAAAATGAAAACTATATATATATATACACATATAATTTGTAAGAGAAATAGAGGTAAATCTTATTCAAATCATAAACTACTGAGTTGATGCATGAACAGGGCAACCAGTCAGAGCAGGGATCTACTTCTATTCCTTAATACACATCAAGAGCTCAGTAAAAGGGCATGGAATGGAGGGTGCAAAACAAGCTTTGGAAATCTTAGCATCCCATCTAAGTCTTCAGAAATCATACACAGAATTTCTCTTTAATAATTTAAATTTACTCCACTGTGAAAATAGCAACTCTTATTTCAAATGAATTAACAAATGATTTAAGAGAAAATGTCCTTCAAAAGATGTTTAAAGGTTTTTCCAATTTAAAAAGTCACTTATGTCTCTAGAACTCACATTGATTTGAGATTCTTATTAAAAGTTCAAGCATCTTTAATTACTCCTAATGTAGTCACAAAGCTAGCCTTCCCAAGTTTCGAAGACCCAGGAGAGGCATATAAAACATTAAGGCATATTAAACAAGTTCCCTCTGGTGGCTGAGAAGAGGTACAAACGTAACACTGCTAAGAAAAACACTTGGACGAAGCAATCACGTCCTATCTTCAAACTTAATTCTTGAAGTGAAATACTCAGAGCCACAAACTATTTGAGATGGCTAATCATCATTACTGGAGAAGGCAATGGCACCCCACTCCAGTACTCTTGCCTGGAGAATCCCATGGACAGAGGAGCCTGGTAGGCTGCAGTCCATGGGGTCGCTAAGAGTCGGACACGACTGAGCGACTTCACTTTCACTTTTCACCTTCACGCATTGGAGAAGGGAACGACAACTCACTCCAGTGTTCTCGCCTGGACAATCCAAGAGGCGGCGGAGCCTGGTGGGCTGCCGTCTATGGGGCCGCACAGAGTCGGACACGACTGAAACGACTTAGCAGCAGCAGCAGCAATCATCATTACACAGTAATATTAATAATACTGCTAGATTCATCCACGTAGCACTTTAGCTTCAAACTTCAATGCATATAGCCTTTGCTTTGTTTAATATATACAAATGGACTATCATATACACATGGGGTTTTATTATCCTCATTCAATAATCAGGAAACTGGAGCTCAGGAGGTTGGCTGACTCCCCCAAAGTCAGAAAACTGAGAAGTAGAAGGAACCAGCACCCAGCCCCCAGACTTTCCCTGTTACTCCCTGACTTCTAACACCCCAAGCTACCTCATCACCATCTGCACACTCGGGGGTTTTATTTTCCTTTAATGAAACAAAGATAACAGTAAAATAAATAATTAGAGCTATAAAAAAAAATCATGATTAACTCCCTACAAATGACTAAACATATTTTCTTGCAAGTAAATTTTAATGCATTAAATACTGCTTTCAAATCAGTCAGTATCAACTAGGAACTCAAGACACAATTGTAATAGATGTGTTATGGTAGGATTTGACCTGTAATCTCACATTAAAATATTGTTTTCTATTTCTGACATTTTCCAATGTGATTTTCATCAGTTGAGCCACTTGGGTAAAATTTTACTGTATTTGAGAAAATCTTCACTTTCATAAGTCCATAAACTCAAATATATTGCCTGCAGCAAGATCACAAATGGAAATATGCAGACAACACTAGCTTCACCAACTCACAGATCAAACACTGGGCTATTTAAAATTAAACAGTGCTTCAGTTCCCAAAGGTACATAATTAAATTAAAGGCCTAAGAATATTAACTCCTTATATCAGTGTTTTATCGGTAGAGAAATAGCAAATATATAAAGAAAAGGAATTGTCAAAAGAAAAATTGGGGTCACCTGAAAAATATGTCTGGAAACTACAGAAGGGATTTAAAAATAATTTAACAATTTCCCAATGAATAACAAACTTACCTCAAGTTGACCCCCCCATGCAGCTGTGTTTACAATATCATCACAATACTTTCCAAACTCTTCTGTAGGAAACAGATCAGAATATAGCACTTTTTAGAATTCATATTAGATCCCTTTTCTAACTCCCACAATGCCTGATGAAACTGCCCAAGTTACGAACTTCCTCTTTCTCCACATATATCCTCCAGAATTTAATCCATTTCCCAAATCCAAACTTAACTCACTCCATCTTTCCATCCAAGAGCAAAGCAATTCATCTGTTTCTCTCTCTCAACCTGAGGTCTAGCAATCTCAACTAAATTATAAGCCTACCTCTCTCTTGATCCAAGCACTGACCCCAAAATTGCCACCACATTCACATTGCAAAATCCAAATCTGCATCTGAAAGAATATGCTACAAGATTAAAAGATGCATCCTCTGTAAAACAGGCTTCACTATAAAACCCTATAAGAAATGTGAGAAGAGAATCAAAGTACAAATGAGTTGAAACCCCTTTCCCAGTGACTGTTTGATGACAGTGACATCAAACAGTGCCTACATATTTTGGAAATGTTTACTTTACTGTTCTAGCCAAAAAAAGGTCTTCCTGTATCAGTTTTGAGAGGAGGTAAAAGACCTAACTTCAGAGTTTATAATGGCATATCTTGAGCATACACACTGCTGATATACAGAAAGTTAAAGTCAGAAAAAACACTAACACCCTTGGTGTTTAGAGGAAGAGGAAAAAAATTATGGGCATCTAGGAGAAAACACATTCCATATGCCCGTCTTATTCAGTCTCATATCCCCAGTGATAAGAACAGTGCATCAGCATGCTACGGCCCTCAATAAACACTGACTGAAGGACTGGGGATAATTACAGCTTTCGTCTTTTTCTTTGATTCACCAAGCTGAGGTATCACCTCCTCTCCCCTGCCCTACAACTAGCACAGCTGGGGACTTCATTAAACAAAAGCCAACCCTAGCCTTCCCCTCTTCAATCCGCCCTGACCATATGACTTACTCTCAGGGGATATTGCCACATCTGCTGTCTTATCTCAAGGACTAACTTTCTCCCTTACTCCCCTTTCACTTTCAGAAACTTTTTCAAATTTTTACTCGTTTCCTCCTTTATTTGCTAGTTGTACATTTTTTTTTTAACCTTCTCAACTATCAAAGATATTATACAGACTAATAAGGCAGGTTTTGCAGTCAAATTCTGCCTGAATATTATGACATTACGAATAAAATTAAATCTTCCAAAGTACAGGATAAAAGGAAGAATTAGTTTTCCTAACCATTCTCTACTGATCGTCTTCAGATCCAATACTTGCAGAGACTAGGCAAAGCTTAACTTTGTGAAATATGAACTTATTTACACACTTTTTAAACTAGTAATATGAACCCTATTCCTATTTTTATCTTAAGATTAATATTTTCAACTACAAAATAGTTAAGTACTTAAAAAGATCTTGATAAACAAAAATGTGCTATCATCTACTCAAGTCACAGAAAATAATTTTGCCTAAATGTTGAGATGTTTTCCCCCATAGGACTGTTCAGGCTTTCTTTTTTTTTTCATTCTCAGTTCCAGAAACCACTTTACTTAATAACCATCACAGCTACAACAGCAACAAGACGTAGCAGAGAAAAATAAATTACCTGGAGTATACATTTCTCCTGTATTAGGATTTGTTAAAAATGGCAGAAAGTCTTCCACATGACTCTGCATATAGTCAGCAGTCTGACACCTTAAGGCAGCCACAGTCAGAACGCCGTTCTGCTCTTTCAGCTGATCTTCAATGGCTCTATACATACAGTGCCCATCAGATGGAATCTGTTTAATTTCCAACTGTCTAGCTGCCAATATTTGAGCAAGTTTTTCACTTTCTACATGTCTAGCTCCAGTTAAGTTTTCAATTTCAGCTTCAGCTATCCTTTCTTCCCGCTCCTTTTCCAATGCAGCCTTTTTGTCCTATGCAGAAGGTAAAATGCAGGAAAGTTAATTCCTAATAATTAAGACTCGTCTACATTCATCATGGGGACAGAAATATAAGATTCTCAAAAACATTTTTCTCCCTTCTCCCACAAGCACTATCAGATAGATGATCTCATCACCTGTAGAATTTTCTATACTGTGAACACTTCTAAAGGCAAACAATATTTCTCATCTGTGTGTACCCAGCACAGAGCTGTCTTGGAACAAAAGAAGGCTCTCAAATTTTTCTGTGAAGTCTGTCTGAAACTATATGCCAAGTTTCTAAAAACTTGACTTACTGATTTCAAAGTACTATGGTAGATTGAGCTGTCCTAGGCCTTAAAGTAACATCATTATCATACTTAAGTCCAAGCTTTATAACTTATTACTCCACCAGTGAGGTCTTAATGTGCTAGATCACCAGTTCATGAGCAAGGCATTAATTTGCTTAGGTCTTTAGAATGGTACAGCAGCTCTATTTATCCGACATTTAAAAAAAAAAAAAAATGTGCACATACAAACACACACACATTTAGCTTAAGTAACAGATAAAAACATTCTTCTCTATTAAAAAAACTATTACAGATAATCTAAAGTCCCCCTTAAGGACCACTGCCAATCTCTCAGCCTGCTCTAGAGATCTGATATGTATCCCTCTAGATTTTTTTCCTATGCATTTTAATAAATACAGGTGTATTCATAGAAAATCTATAGAAAACAGTATTTTAACAAAAGTGCTATCATCCATTACATTCTTCAACTTGCTTTCCTTCTATTCAAATTTCCTAAGAAATCTTCCCATACCAACATATGCAAAGATGGGATGAGGAGAAGGTAATGAGAGATTTATGACATGAAGGATGGATAGGAAGTAGAATGGGAAGACTAGGGAAAAGAGAGAAAATTCCTGACACTTGGAATAACAAGGATCAAAAAGCAGAAAGCACTGTATGCTTCATTCATGGCTGAACACAGTTCATATAGCTAGAATACCAGAGAAAAGTGTCAAGAGATGAGGTGGGAGGCAAAAAAGACTGTACATAGTTAATAACATGAAAATCTATGCATACATAGTTCAAAAAGCACCAGAAGGATATCCATACAATAGTGCTTTTCTCTGGATGGCAGATTACAAAATAAGTTTTGTTTTGTGTGTGAGCCTGCGTGCGTGTGTGTGTGTGTGTGTGTGTGTGTGTGTGTACATGTTTCTGAATCTCCATGGTTTCTTTTGGGTACCAGCTGCGTGTGTGTGTGTGCACATGTTTCTGAATCTCCATGGTTTCTTTTGGGTACCACCTACGTGTGTGTGTGTGTGTGTGTGTGTGTGTGTGTGTGTGTGTACATGTTTCTGAATCTCCATGGTTTCTTTGGGGTACCACCTGCGTGTGTGTGTGTGTGTGTGTGTGCATGTTTCTGAATCGTGTGTGTGTGTGTGTGTGTGAACATGTTTCTGAATCTCCATGGTTTCTTTTGGGTACCATGGTATATTCCCAAGTGGCTCAATGGTAAAATGTCAATGCAGGAGATGGGATTCAATCCCTGTGTCGGGAAGATCCCTGGAAGAGAAAACGGCACTCCAGTATCCCCTCCAGTATCCTTGCCTGGAAAATTCCACACACAGAGGAGCCTGGCAGGCTACAGTCCATGGCGTCACAAAGCATCAGATACGACTGAGCACATAGCACATGGGCCTGCCTGTGCGTGTAAACAGCTCTCTAGCTGTCCATGGTATGTTTTATTTGTACGCTGAGAGCAAGTATTTTCAACTTAAGAAAATAAAAAGTTAAACTACATTCTATAAATTTTGATGTACTGATAGCAACTACAGGGAAGGATTTGGATAAACCAAGAAAAAGAAGATACAGGTAAAAATTTTTATATCCCCAGCTCCTAACCTTCCCGTAACAGCAGAAAATATGAATGGAAAGGCAAATTTCAATTTCACTTAATGCCACCTGCTTCTACTATACGCTTGTTATATGCCATGCCAGATAACGCTAGTGCTTCCTAAGTTACCTGAATCAAAAGCTGCTGCTGCTGCTGCTAAGTCACTTCAGTCGTGTCCGACTCTGTGCGACCCCACAGACGGCAGCCCACCAGGCTCCCCCGTCCCTGGGAGTCTCCAGGCAAGAACCCTGGAGTGGGTTGCCATTTCCTTCTCCAGTGCATAAAAGTGAAAGTGGAGTCGCTCAGTCTTGTCCGACTGTTAGCGACCTCATGGATTGCAGCCTACCAGGCTCCTCTGTCCATGGAATTTTCCAGGCAAGAGTACTGCAGTGGGGTGCCATTGCCTTCTCCGAATCAGAAGCAGTATTATCTTAATAAAACATAAACCTATTTAAATTTTTTCTTTCCAACTCAAACCATGCCAAAAGTAACATGATACAATTTATTTCATTGCATATCTACAACTGTGGATCACAGTGGCATAAAACCTTAAAACACAAGATGGCACTATTACTTTTTAAAAGACTACAGAAAACATTTTTCAGAGGGGAGAGGAAGAATAAGCACCTTGAATATCATCTAATCCAAAACTCCTCATTTTCCTCTTCTGAGGAAAGGAAGATTTCCAAAATAGCATGAAGAAAGATTTCAAAAGGCCATACAGTTGGTTAGGAGCTGAGCAGGGACCAGGGACAACAGAGAGCTCCTTCTATCCAGGCACCTGAATCAGAATAAAAGTTGGAGCAGATAGGAGCTGGAGTTAATGATGTCAAGTACTATGGGAAAATTGGAACTTTACACTATCTATAAAACCTTAATTTAAGCCTCTAAAATACTCATCCAAGAATCTCTTTTTTTTTCCCCTCATGCTCTGCTTCAATATTACACAGCAACTGCATTTCCTTTCCAGGACACCCAGTAGAAAACACACTGGATTGTTTTCCCAACATTCTTCTACTATATGAAGTTTTCCAATGGCATGAGCAATTTCCATTTTACAACCCTAGTCCTGGAGATAGAATGGCATCAATAAACTCTAATGAAAATGTATGTGAGATGAAAATAGCACAATAACCCAAACATACACTGTCAGTAAAACTAGACTCATTCTGGTATAGCAACAGCAAAAACAAATCTGAAGATAAATATTAAGAGCTAGGAACCAGTGCAGCAGTTGTAAACTTTTAGCATGCCACTGAGACAACTTGAGACTCCTCAGCTTTTCGTTTATAATATAAAGAAACTGAGGGAGATCTCATTCCAGCTCTCAAATTTCAAATTTTTGGAACCCAGTTCTACGTTCTACTTCAGGCTGTTTCTACTATATCAATGAGTTTTCACTGAAGCTCTCTGAAATAAATAACATACTCCCTATGCTTTTCTAGATTGACTTTTCATCCCTTGGCGCCTCTGGGTGGGCGGGAGTGGGGAGTGGGGTGGGAAGTGGTTCAATATAAGTCTAAGACTCAATTATCTACCCTCGTTTTCAGGTCCCATTTTCTTAAATACTATAAACTCAGTGTTTTCTGCCCCAAAATCCTATTAACACAACGAAGCAGTAAGAAACTCTGGGCATTACTTACGAGGGTGTTTTCTCTGCCAAGTGTTGAACTGGCAGACAAGTGTTACCAATCTGCTGACTATAAAAGTATACATTTATTGACACTATAGCCGGAAAAAGCATGCATTTCAGCTATGCAATATTTTAGGAGAAACGTAACAAAGTGTTTGAGAAAGGTAAGCATTTGTTTTGTTGCCTAAGGGACAAAGTAGAGTGAACAAACTTTGATAGACATAAAGGAGTTGTATCCTTTTCTAGAATTAAATAGTTGCTTCTCTAAGATACAGGGGCTTCCCTGGTGGCTCAGACAGTAAACCGTCTGCCTGCAATGCTGGAGACCTGGGTTTGATTCCTGGGTGGGAAAAATCCCCTGGAGAAGGAAATGGCAACCCACTCGTGTTTTTGCCTGGGAAATCCCATGGACAGAGGAGCCTTGCAGGCTACAGTCCATGGGACTGCAAAGAGTTGGACACGACTGAGCAACTTCACTCTAACATGCGTGGGCTTCCCAGGTGACACTAGTGGTAAAGAGTCTACCTGCCAGTACAGCAGACTCAAGAAACACCTGTTCAATACCTGGATCAGGACGATCCCCTGGAGAAGGAAATGGCAACCCATTCCAGTATTCTTGCCTGGGATATCCCAGAGGAGCCTGGCGGGCTACAGTCCATGATGTTGCAAAGAGCTGGACACGACAATGACTGAGCAAACACACTCTAAGGTACGTATATACTATATACTATTATACACTAAGCAGAGTCAATTCCAACAAATATTTTGTTATGCAAAATTTCTGCCCTTCACTTCTGACCTATAGAAAATAGATGACAATTGTAAAACTATAACAGAAAGAACATATGTCATTAAGTAGAGAGCTGGTGAATTAGATAACCTCTCAGTTCAGTTCAGTTCAGTCGCTTAGTCGTGTCCGACTCTTTGCAACCCCATGAATCACAGCACACCAGGCCTTCCTGTCCATCACCAACTCTCAGAGTTCACTTAGATTCACGTCCATCGAGTCAGTGATGCCATCCAGCCATCTCATCCTCTGTTGTTCCCTTCTCCTTCTGCCCCCAATCCCTCCCAGCATCAGAGTCTTTTCCAATGAGTCAACTCTTCGCATGAGATGGCCAAAGTACTGGAGTTTCAGCTTTAGCATCATTCCTTCCAAAGAACACCCAGGGCTGATCTCCTTCAGAATAGACTGGTTGGATCTCCTTGCAGTCCAAGGGACCCTCAAGACTCCTCTCTAACACCACAGTTTAAAAGCATCAATTCGGCACTCAGTCTTCTTCACAGTCCAACTCTCACATCCATACATGACCACTGGAAAAACCATAGCCTTGACTAGACGGACCTTAGTCATCAAAATAACGTCTCTGCTTTTCAATATGGTATCTAGGTTAGTCATAATTTTTCTCGAAAGGAGTAAGCATCTTTTAATTTCATGGCTGCAGTCACCATCTGCAGTGATTTGGGAGCCCCAAAAAATAAAGTCTGACACTGTTTCCACTGTTTCCCCATCTATTTCCCATGAAGTGATGGGACCAGATGCCATGATCTTCGTTTTCTGAATGTTGAGCTTTAAGCCAACTTTTTCACTCTCCACTTTCATTTTCATCAAGAGGCTTTTTAGTTCCTCTTCACTTTCTGCCATAACGGTGGTGTCATCTGCATATCTGAGGTTATTGATATTTCTCCCGGCAATCTCAATTCCAGCTGTGCTTCTTCCAGCCCAGTGATTCTCATGATGTACTCTGCATAGAAGTTAAATAAGCAGGGTGACAATATACAGCCTTGACATACTCCTTTTCCTATTTGGAACCAGTCTGTTGTTCCATGTCCAGTTCTAACTGTTGCTTCCTGACCTGCATACAAATTTCTCAAGATAACCGCTGCTGCTGCTGCTGCTGCTGCTAAGTCGCTTCAGTCATGTCCGACTCTGTGCGACCCCATAGATGGTAGCCCACCAGGCTCCTCTGTCCCTGAGATTCTCCAGGCAAGAACACTGGAGTGGGTTGCCATTTCCTTCTCCAATGCAGGAAAGTGAAAAGTGAAAGTGAAGTCACTCAGTCGTGTCCAACTCTTCGCAACCCCACGGACTGCAGCCTACCAGGCTCCTCTGCCCATGGGGTTTTCCAGGCAAGAGTACTGGAGTGGGTTGCCATAACCTCTAAGATACCATAAAACCTAAATTTCATGAGTCTATGAAGTTCACAATTATAATAATTACTCAAGAATAAAATTTTACATTAGTATAAGAAATGCTTGACAATTTGCAGCTTAAGCAACTTTCAAACAAATTGTCTTAGGTTGAATTTCTTAAGTGGTGTACTATGCAGTACTTAAACACAGTGAAAAACAGTATCATTTGCTGACCCAGCAGTTCTTCAGGCCTTGTGTTAGGGCTTTGGAAACAGTAAATTATTTAACATTCACAATAACTCTATGAAGTAGGTATTAATTTTCTCCTATTCTAAACATGGGCTTCCTTGGTGGCTCAGATTGTAAAGAATCTGCCTGCAATGATAGAGACCTGGGTTCAATCCCTGGGTCAGGAAGATCCCCTGGAGAAGGGAGTATCAACCCACTCTGGTATTCCTGCCTTTAAAATTCCATGGACAGAGAAGTCTGGAGGGCTACAGTCCAAGGGGTCGCAAAGAGTCCAAAGGATCAGACATGGCTGAACAACTAATACTTCCACTGCCATTTCATACATGTGAAACTAAGGCTTAGAAAGGTTAAGAATCTTATCCAAAGCCACCACAGTGGGATTAAAATCTCCACCTGACTGACACCAATTCCATGCTTTATTAAATGTACATACTAAATTATATTTACTACTAAATTATAAGATACAAGCTAGTTTAAAACAAACATTTGAATCCTAGAAAACACTTGTGTTAATATAATAAAACAATATTTGAAAATAAAAAGACTGGATTTAAACTTGTTCTTTTTCAAAGTGAAAAGCCCTTTCCTATCTAATAACATTCTCATAATTTTGATATCATAAACTTATTACATCCAATAAATCAGTTTCCTTATAGCTCTTCTCACATTTGTTTTTGTGC
Source organism: Capricornis sumatraensis (assembly GCF_032405125.1). Taxonomy (NCBI): domain Eukaryota; kingdom Metazoa; phylum Chordata; class Mammalia; order Artiodactyla; family Bovidae; genus Capricornis; species Capricornis sumatraensis. Next base: position 92,157,707 of record NC_091079.1, read on the forward strand.
AAGATGTCTCACATACTCCAAATAGCCTAACTAAATAATTATATTTCCATAAAACACCAACTATTTAACACTTAGCACAGTGAGTTTTTCCTTCTCTAAATTTTCATCACAACCAATACATATATAACTACATAATCCTGTTAATTTTGTGTATCTATATATCTTAACTTCTAGGTTCAAATTCTTCTTTATCACTTAATACCGTAGTTCTTAACCGAAGCTGTACATCAGAATCACCTGGGCTCACACTCTTCAGATTCTAAATTAAGTCTGGAAAAATATATTTGTAAAAAATATCCTTTTCACACCCCCTTTCCTAGATCCACCCTCCTATGAGAACTGCAGACTGGACATTTCTTATCTATCTATTTTCTTATCTATAAAATGAGGATAAGAAATCCTACTTCACAGGATTACTGTCAAGACTAAATGAGATTTCATATAATCTAAAGCCTAATAGGGCTTCCCTGGTGGCTCAGAAAGTAAAAGCGTCTGCCCACAATGTGGGAGACCTCGGTTCAATCCCTGGGTCAGGAAGATCCCATGGAGAAGTAAATGGCAACCCACTCCAGTATTCTTGCCTGGACGGAGGAGCCTGGTAGGCTACAGTCTACGGGGTCACAAAGAGTCAGACACGACTGAGCGAGTTCACTTCAAAGCCTAATAAATGTTAATTTAGGTCCTTTGGCAAGGGAACTCCCTTTTTTTTTTTCTATTCCCTTCCAATACAACACCTAATATAGTATTACACACATAGCATTAACAAATACTAGGCGACTTTCATACCCGTCTCTTTTGTGCTTTTGATATCCGAAGTGGCTGATTCTCAAGAACCAAGTTTGAAATATTGACAGCAACAGAATCTATCTAAAGGAAACAAAAAACATTACCAAGTTAAGGAAAAATACCTTTAAGTTATAATTTAAAGTATTAGATTATTAAATTATTATTGCAAGTCACATATTATATGTCATTCCACAATTCAAATCTGAATAACAGCACTAGATACAATACTAAATGACATGGTTGTATATACTTTCTCTATATTTTAGAGAGAATTTGTCAGGTTCCCAAGAACTTTCCTTATAGCTCTACAAAGACAATGCTTATTTCTGCATGGTTTCCTTCCGTCTCAGAATGCCTACTCCATTCATATAAATACTTCCTACAAGTGCCAGTTCATTCAGTGCACCACCCTTCCCATCTCTAAATGTTTTACTTTATAAAATATATAAAGTCCTGTGTTGGCTCAGTTTATACTACTTTCATAACCTCAAAAATGGGGGCAAATGCCTTCCTCCATCATAGTTAGCCAAAACCTGATAAGCAATGCTTCTTGACCCTAGTAGAAATTTGTTAATTTATAGTTATCATTAAGACATTACAACCAGTCTTAATCATCAAATGACTGTTATATGTTTGCTAAAGAAAACAGATTTAGACTTATTTACTATCAGGATTAACAGCTAGTATTTTATTACCACAACTATATATTAAGCTAGTTTTTAGGTGACACATACATGGAACATATCAAAGCCTCTAATAACAAGAGTCAGCAGTCTCTAAGTCTCTTTGGCCCAAATGATCAAAATATCAAAATAAGATTAAGACTTCAAAGAGTGAAATAGGATTCTTACAGTTTTTCAGAGGAATGTGCTAAAATTTACAAACTGCCATACTGACAACAGGCAAAATACAAAGAAACAACTGGGGAAAAAAAGAGAAAGAAATGACAAAAGAATTCAGGTGACATTCTAGAAGAAAACAAGTTTCAGTTAAAATTAAAAAAAGATAATAGTTCAAAGTATGAAGAGAGTTTGTATTTTAACAGTTGGACAATATGTCACTTAACAATCAAACATTTTTCACCTTCGAAACCTAGGAAAGAAATCTCACAATTGAAGAGCCTGAGAGACTAAACTATCTCACTAACAGAAAAGATAAGGAGATAATTAGAAATGCCATGACTCTAACAATACAGACACCTGGAAGCACGCCTTGTTACTTGGATTTTAATAAAGTGTGTTAAAGGCAAGGAAGGCCAGGATCTTGATGAATGGCAAAAAAACTTCAAGAAAATAAAACTAAGTTATTAAACTTAGTATAAACAAGCCATTTTCCCTGTCAACAGCAGATCAAAAATAAACCAAATAAAATTTATTTATGGTAGATAAAATCTTGGGCTTCCCTTACAGCTCAGTTGGTAAAAAATCTGCCTGCAATGAAGGAGACCCGGGTTTGATTCCTAGGTCGGGAAGATCCCCTGGAGAAGGAAATGGCAATCCACTCCAGTATTCTTGCTTGGAAAATCCCAAGGACAGAGGAGCCTGGCAGGCTACAGTCCATGGGGTCGCAAGAGTCGGACAAGACTTAGCGACTTTACTACTACTACTTGATGAAATCTTGCATAGACATAAGAACTTTTCAGCTATCAAAAATGAGAGTGAGGAGTCTATGATATTTGACATCTAAAACCCATGAAATAAATTATCACTCTAGATAAAAATTATAACAGAATTCAGTATTTACCTTCTGGAGTAAGAGCTCTAAATTTGAATTTGGGCTTTGATACTTAGCAGTTGTTATAAATTTAGAAGGCAGTTTTTAATCTCTCTGAATCTGTCTCCCACTTTAAAACTGGGATTATCTACACTTACTTCAGAGGTTAACACTGACCAGTGTGTTATTGTGAGAATTATTTGAGAAAATGAATGCAATATATTAAACAAAGTATGTGGCATACAATACACTGTGTGTAGCTATACTGATGAGATACATATTAGCTAAACTGATGACAGTTAACATGCTCCAATTTACCCAAGAAACATCAGTAAATTTCTATTTATTACAACTTGCTCATAAAGCACTTTCATAACTTAAAAAATGATTTCACATTTATTCTATTTCTTAGAAAAATCTTGTGCTTAAACAGCAGTAGTATTTGTATCATACATGTGAAGAAATTGATGCTCGAGAAGATTAAGTAAATTTGCCCAAGTTCAAATACTATTTAATAGCAATTCTGACACTAGGAGACTGGTCTTCCACTTTCTTTTGATAAAGCTTCCTCTAGCCCATTTTATGAATCCGTTCATCTTTGGGGCAGCAGACTTTCTTTGCTGTCCTTCCTTAAAAAACACACTACCATGTAAACCTGATCAGAAAAATACCAATGAAAGGTGATGCCTGAGCATGACTAAGTGCCTTCTTTCCCTCCGGTTTTACATTTCATATACTTATATAGTTAAATGTGTAACAGAATCTATATAAAATCTATGGATTTTTATATAGTTAACTGTGCTTTCCGATGTTGTAGACAAGGAGAAACATTACTTTCACATACTTTACTCTCTTTAGAAGTCAGCTTCAACTGATCCAGCTCCTCTCTATGTTTCTGTTCCATTTCTGCTTCTAACTTAGCAACATCTTCTGTAAGTTGCTTCCTCCTCTTTTTGTCATTCCTGGGAACAGCATTCTTCATACTCTGTATTCTGGCTGAAAAGCCACCAAAATCATTACGTCAAAAACCAAGGGATTAAGAGGAAATAAGAGATAATAGCAATAAGGAGATGGTAAGAAGAAAAGGGTATAGGAAAAAAGTAATTATGAAAGCAAAAAGACAAATTACAAAACAGACAGCTACAGAGAAGAGTCCAGATGAAGCTGAGGCCCTCTCTCAAAAAAAATAATAATATTAATAACATAACCGTGAATTTGGTGTGGGATGAGAAAAGGGCGGGCGGTGGGGGGGAAGAAACTTAAACGTTCAAATCTTTCAACTCTCCTTTCCGAGTCCTTAAAACTGAGGTGAGATATTTTCGAAACGCACCCATTAGGGCCAAGTGTCGGTTAACTAGGGCAGGACCAGGAAAGGTGGGGGGGGGGGGGGGGGGGTCTGAATCCAAGACTGTGGCTAACAAGGGTTTTCAGAAACCCGCACCCCGGCGCCCTCGCAGGATGGGGGAACGCGGCGCACCCGAAAAGAGGAAGCTTTTGAAGGTCGAGGGGATTAAGGGGGGCTGGGATGTAGGTCACTGGCTACCCTGAAGAAGCCTAGGAGGGTTCAGAAGTCCCTCAACGTTCCCCAGAAACGACCCGCCACGCTCCCTTCCCTGGGTCCTGGCGACTCCTGGGTTCCCCGGTCCCCCGTCACCTTGCAGCTCCTTCTTCTCTTTGCGATGCCGTCTCACCAGCTGTTCCTCTTCATCAAGCTCCTCAGTCAAGACTGCCTCCATGACGGGTAGGCAGCCCAGCACACGCGCTGAGAAGAACCAGCGCCGCGGCCTAGCGCCACCTTCCACCTTTCAACCTTCACCCCGCGCGCCATTGGCTGCGAATGGCATCCAGCCCCGCCTTAAGGCTGTATCAAAAGGTCAAAGGTCTGCGCGTGCGCACTCCCTTGACCCGCGCTGATAGAGAGGGGCGGCGGGGTGGAGCGTGTCGGCCGATTGTGGGTGTGGCTCCGTCGGCTGATGTTTGCATGTGAGCGCTAGTCTATTGGCCCTGACTTGAGCAGTGCAGAGATGACGTAGATTGAGGCGTGCAGAGATGACGTAGAGGGAACTTTTTCGGACGTTTGTTTTGTTCGTTAATCGAAACGTCTTTCCCTTTTGGTGCCATTGCTTAGAAGGGTTGTTCAAAAGGTAAGAAAGAAAAAACATTTCAACAAAATCTTGAATAATTCTCATTGGAAATCTTTGTGTTGATTCAGTCAAACAGTAGGGGATTGAGTTCTTTTTTTCTTATTTTCAAGGTCGTGATACCGCAGGTCCGAAGGAAAACAGCTAATTGAGAAAATGCCGCCTCTTGAAACGAGTATAGCGGTGAAAACAGAAGAGATAGCAAGGATTAAGTATCATATCGCACCAGAGCTTAAAGACCTATGCTTAATGATAAAAATTGCTCTTGTCGGAGCACTTGAAGAGTGCGAGGGAGCTGAGAGAACGGAAATGTTCAAGTCTGATGGGGCACAAAATCGAATTACTGAAGTGAACGCAAAACGAGAAATTTTCACAGCATGCAGGAAGAAAAAAAAAAAAGGAATCAAGTAAAGAGAAGAAGGAAGCCCTCGATGACCTGTCCAGGTGATAAAATCTATGCATAATAGGAATACCTGAAACAGAAGACAAAGCAAATGAAGCTGAAACTGTAATTAAGGAACTAACTGAAGAAAAATATTCAGAGTTAAGAAACTAGATCTACAAGTATTGAAAAGGCTCGCAGGGTGCCATTAAGTTTTAGTGAAAAGAAAGCAGTACCTAGATATATATATCCTGCTAGTTTTTTTAAATTAGAAAAGGTAAAGAAAAAAAGTCCACAAGTATCCCAGAGAAGACAAGCCACTTATAAGAGGATAAAAGTTAGCCTGACCTCAAATTTTTCCCTTGCAACTGTAAATGTCAGAAAACAGTATCTACAGGTTTTGCTCAGAGGCTCAGTCTTATATCCTGCTCTTTACGACCCCGTGGACTATCAGGCTTCTCTGACTGGGGGATTCTCCCAGCAGGAATGGTGGAGTGGGGTGCCATTTTCTTCTCCAGGGGATCTTCCCCACCCCAAGATGGAACAGGTGTCTCTTTTGCCTCATTCATTGGCAGGCGGATTCTTTACCATGTGCGGAGCCCATCTATGGTTTTAAGGGCGAATAGTTTTGAACCAGTTAGATGTCCTGACAAGTTATTTCTGTACCAAGGCAATTGGAAGCGTTCACAGATATGCAGAGGCTGAGAAAGTATATCTTTTAAGTACTGCCATTGAAAACTTTGTTAAATGATGTACTGCAGCCAACAAAAAACATGGATTAAAATAATAAGACTAAGGAGGCAAAGGGATTAAAAATTTGGTGGTAAGGTTTAGTTAAACAGCCTTAAGGTTACAGTGTTATGTAGAATTATAAAAATAAATGCAAACATAAATATGTAAACTGGGTCTAAAATTTCAGCTTATGTCTTTATAAGCTTAAAAGGCATGCTAAATGTTCAATATGTAAAAACAAATACTGCTTTATTTTTAGCATGTAAAGATATGCATGTTCTTAAGTTATACATTAAAATAAACGGACTTTGTCACTGTGGACAGAATCTGTAGAATAAAGGCATATCAAATGTTAACCTGACAAAATGGGAAAACCAGTAGTATAGTTTTGTTTCCACTAGTTTTAATTACAGGAGTGGGAAAGGAGCAAATTTGTAATGCTAATACTAGTAGTGTAAAAAGAAACTATAAATTATCGATTGGGGTGGTACTGGATTGAAACCTGTAAAGTACATCTTGCCTGTGGAAAATCAGTACCTACTGCTTTATGTAGTAGCTCCTTGAAGGTAAATTTGACAATAAATGCTACAAATAGAGTACATATTCAAATTGTAGGGGAAGTGGTGGAAAACAGCAAGGAAGCATTAAAATTGGCATAAAGTAGATTGATACAGGTACTGCTGAGTTACCACACTCAAACTGGTTAAATATTCCTATTTTAAAAGATTGAAATTGGATCAAAAATCAATCTATAATCCTGGATACCCACATTTGTAGAAAACCGTAAAAGAATTTAAAGAATATGAAAACAATGAGTCATAAGGGAGCAATATTTTTATTAGACAACTCAAGCTATAACATTTATAAAATATACAGTACAGGTTGTAATATTTAAGATGCTTTATGTGGTAGATAACATGAATCCATTGTAAAATAAATGTTCAGTATCTTCCTATGAGTGATAGTTTCACTGATGTATACATGTTTTTTAAAATTGTACATTTAACATTAGTATACTTTATATACTTAGAATTAATAAAGTAATCCTTTAAAGAAAATACACATCACAAAAACTGTCAGACTGTGACTTCAATACGTAAAGCATTTAGTAAGCCAAATAAATGAAAAGTTGAGATAAATAAGAAGTAAATAGTTTAGAGGTGTGTGTGCATTTATATTATTTTCAAATTGTCCTGAAACATTTCTAAGTGATCTTATACTAGGGTGCAGAGAAAACCTTAATATATTTCTAGAAATCACAAATTATCACATTGCAAAAAAGCCTAAGAGCTAAGTTAAATGCTGGAAAATAACATATTTGAACTTTTTTACTGTTATGAAATCAGTTCAGTTTAGTTCAGTCACTCAGTCGTGTCCGACTCCTTGCGACCCCATGAATCGCAGCACAACAAGCCTCCCTGTCCAACACCAACTCCTGGAGTTCACTCAGACTCACATCCATCGAGTCAGTGATGCTATCCAGCCATCTTATCCTCTGTCGTCCCCTTCTCCTCCTGCCCCCAATCCCTCCCAGCATCAAAGTCTTTTCCAATGAGTCAACTCTTTGCATGAGGTGGCCAAAGTACTGGAGTTTCAGCTTTAGCATCATTCCTTCCAAAGAAATCCCAGGGCTGATCTCCTTCAGAATGGACTGGTTGGATCTCCTTGCAGTCCAAGGGACTCTCAAGAGTCTTCAACACCACTGTTCCAAAGCATCAATTCTTCGGCGCTCAGCCTTCTTCACAGTCCAACTCTCACATCCATACATGACCACAGGAAAAACCATAACCTTGACAGACCTTAGTCGGCAAAGTAATATCTCTGCTTTTGAATATGCCTTCCAGGTTGCTCATAACTTTTCTTCCAAGGAGTAAGAGTCTTTTAATTTCATGGCTGCAGTCACCATCTGCAGTGATTTTGGAGCCCCCCAAAAAATAAGGTCTGACACTGTTTCCCCATCTATTTCCCATGAAGTGATGGGACCGGATGCCATGATCTTCGTTTTCTGAATGTTGAGCTTTAAGCCAACTTTTTCACTCTCCTCTTTCACTTTCATCAAGAGGCTTTTTAGTTCCTCTTCACTTTCTGCCATAAAGGTGGTGTCATCTGCATATCTGAGGTTATTGATATTTCTCCTGGCAATCTTGATTCCAGCTTGTGTTTCTTCCAGTCCAGCGTTTCTCATGCTGTACTCTGCACAGAAGTTAAATAAGCAGGGTGGCAATAGACAGCCTTGACGTACTCCTTTTCCTATTTGGAACCAGTCTGTTGTTCCATGTCCAGTTCTAACTGTTGCTTCCTGGCTGCATACAGATTTCTCAAGAGGCAGGTCAGGTGGTCTGGTATTCCCATCTCTTTCAGAATTTTCCACAGTTTATTGTGATCCACACAGTCAAAGGCTTTGGCATAGTCAATAAAGCAGAAATAGATGTTTTTCTGGAACTCTCTTGCTTTTTCCATGATCCAGCGGATGTTGGCAATTTGATCTCTGGTTCCTCTGCCTTTTCTAAAACCAGCTCGAACATCAGGAAGTTCACGGTTCACATATTGCTGAAGCCTGGCTTGGAGAATTTTGAGCATTACTTTACTAGCGTGTGAGATGAGTGCAATTGTGTGGTAGTTTGATCATTCTTTGGCATTGCCTTTCTTTGGGATTGGAATGAAAAGTGACCTTTTCCAGTCCTGTGGCCACTGCTGAGTTTTCCAAATTTGCTGGCATATTGAGTGCAGCACTTTCACAGCATCATCTTTCAGGATTTGAAAGAGCTCAACTGGAATTTCATCACCTCCACTGGCTTTGTTCATAGTGATGCTTTCTAAGGCCCACTTGACTTCACATTCCAGGATGTCTGGCTCTAGATGAGTGATCACCATTGTGATTATCCGAGTCGTGAAGATCTTTTTTGTACAGTTCTTCTGTGTATTCTTGCCATCTCTTCCTAATATCTTCTGCTTCTGTTAGGTCCATACCATTTCTGTCCTTTATCGAGCCCATCTTTGCATGAAATGTTCCCTTGGTGTCTCTAATTTTCCTGAAGAGATCTCTAGTCTTTCCCATTCTGTTGTTTTCCTCTATTTCTTTACATTGATCGCTGAAGAAGGTTTTCTTATCTCTTCTTGCTATTCTTAGGAACTCTGCATTCAGATGCTTGTATCTTTCCTTTTCTCCTTGGCTTTTCGTTTCTCTTCTTTTCACAGCTATTTGTAAGACCTCCCGGACAGCCATTTTGTTTTTTGCATTTCTTTTCCATGGGGATGGTCTTGATCCCTGTCTCCTGTACAATGTCATGAACCTCATTCCATAGTTCATCAGGCACTCTTATCTATCAGATCTAGTCCCTTAAATCTGTTTCTCACTTCCAATGTATAATCATTTAGATTATAATAAATGATAATTTAGGAACTGCAACAAAAAGAACATTATGTGTTGTATATTATGGGATCGATGTACAAAAGGCAGGGAGCTAGGAAGGAGATGAAGAATGGTATATGCACCTAGGAAAGACCTAGTTACTGAACTTTGTAAATTTTGCTACCTTCCAATTCTAAGCAGTGGATTTACTTAAATATAAACTTTTCTAAGTGCCACAGTTAACTTCTTGTTCAATTGCTAAGTCATTCAGTTGCAACACCATGCACTGCAACACACCAGGTTTCCCTATCCTTCACTATCTCCCGGAGTTTGTTCTTCAAATCATTGAGGCCATCCAGCCATCTCATCCTCTGTAGCCCCCTTCTCCTCCTGCCCTCAATCTTTCCCAGCATCAGGGTCTTTTCAAGTGAGTCAGTTCTTTGCATCAGGTGGCCAAAGTATTGGAGTTTCAGCTTCAGCATCAGTTCTTCCAATGAATATTCAGGACTGATTTCCTTTAGGATGGACTGGTTTGATCTCCTTGTAGTCGAAGGGACTCTGAAGAGTCTTCTCCAGCTCCACAATTCTAAAGCATCTGTTTTTTCAGTGCTCAAGCCTTTTTTATGGTCCAGTGCTCACATTCTGTAATGACTACTGGAAAAACCATAGAGGCAGATTTTTCACAATTGAATTTTACCATAATGAATTCTAAGGACTTAACAGTTGACTCTTTAAAGAGAGAGAAGCTAATTCTCAACTCTCACCACCAACCTGGCCTTCTCCCCATCACTGTTTTGTTATTCCTTTCTCAGACATCTATATAATTCTTCTTGCTCTACAATCTTTATTGAAAAGTATCATCTTTAGAAAAGCAGTGTGAGCACTGCCTGGGAGCTTGTTAGAAATGTGGTATGCCAAGGTAACAGTGGCACAGATTAGATGACGAACTGTATTGTTAAGCATCTATAAACCTCAGTTCACACAGTGCATTGTACATTATGAATGTTTAATAAGGGTTAAATAGTATTAGAATCTAGAAACAGGTTCATTCAAGCAGTGTTATTGTATAAGAGATTTTGTGATTAGGCTATTGCAACATCCCTCTTTAAATCAACGATTTGGGCTCGTTTTCTAAATATTTCAGATGAGAACTAGTGCTTCTGTTTTTCTTTGTAAGATGGAACACAAGGAAAACTTATTGAACAATCCAAATTTTAAAATGTTGAAGGAGTACAATTTAAAATGGCAGAAAGACAATTTCCCCGGTGGTCCAGTGGTTAAGAATCCACTTTCCAAGGCAGGGGACGTGGGTTTGGTCACCGGTCATGGAACTAAGATCCCACATGCCACAACTGCTGAGTGTGCATGCTCACTCAGCCCAAGCACAAGAGAGGCCCTGAGAGAAGTCTTTGCACTGCATTGCAACAGGAGAAGCCTCCACACCGCAACAAAGACCCAGAACAGCCAAAAAATGCATAAAAAAATAAAGGATAATGAAAGAATGAACCTTTCTCTAGTAAATAAAATAACCATGAAGTAGATTGAAATTAGATATTTCAAGGTTTCTGAATAAAATATCCATTTACAGCAGCTATATATAATTGATAACAGGTACGTAAGAGCATTGGCAATAATTGTAATAGTAGCTTTAGTAAGTTACAGGACTTTTTTGACTCATGAATGATCTACTCCCCTGAAGGCGCTACAAAACCTTTGTTAGCAAGGGAAAACCAGACCAGTGATGCATAAATTTAAATATGCAAACCAGTTGCCTGGGAAGATCGTGGTGGTGGTTTAGTCGCTAAGTCGTATCTGACTCTTACAACCCCATGGACTGTAGCCCGCCAGGCACCTCTGTCCATGGGATTCTCCAGGTAAGAATACTGGAGTAGATTGCCATTTCCTTCTGCAGGGCATCTTTCCGACCCAGGAATCAAACCCTGGTCTCCTGCATTGCAGACAGATTATCAACTGAGCTACGAGGGAAGATCATATTAAGATGCAAATATTGATTCAGCAAGTTTAGGGTAAACCTGAGATTTCGTGCGAGTCCCTGTGGGGTGTTGTTGCTGCCACTTTGAGTACCTACCACACTTTCAAGAAGAACAATAATAAAACCTATATTGTATCTACTGTCCATGAAAATGAGGCTCAAAAAAGGTAATTGGCTTAAGACCACACAGTAAGTATCAGAACCAAATCTGATCTCAAGGTGACTTTATACCATCTATACAATCCTGTCTTCATCCATACTATAACACCTACGTAGAAGATTGTTGTGAGGAAAAAATTCACAGAATAATGAATAAAGCTCATACTTCAGGTAAGGTACATAGGTCAGAAAACAATGGAAGGGAAGATGAATTTTGTTTGTAACATGTTGAGCATGATTTGTGACAGGGACATTTGTGGATAAGTCAGACAGGTATTTAGAAATTCAGATCCAGAGCCAGAAGACATGTCATGACTGGAAATTTAGGTTTTAGCTTTCTGACTTGAAGCTGGCATTTGTATCCATCAGAAATCACCCTGCAAAGAGTGATAGGAAATAGAAGAAAAAGAAAAGGAGGTTAAACCTTAAAGGCCACACCTATATTTGATGGGTAGTTGCTAAAGAAGAATGAAATATATTCAAATTTATAGTTTCAACTGAATTAAACATCAAAAATAATGCACTACAATCACTGAGTTGAATAATGAGTAGGAGAACCTTTTATCTTTAAAGAATCATGTGATGCAGGAGACCTGGGCTCATTCCCTAGGTCAGGAAGATCCCCTGGAGAAGGGAATGACAACCCACTCCAGTATTCTTCCCTGGAGAATTCCATGGACAGAGGAGCCTGGTGGGCTATAGTCCATGGGATCGCAAAGAGTCGGACACAACTGTGCTAACACTTTAGATTTTTTAACTTATAATTTATAAACTATAAAAAATCTGTAATAGCACACATTATTCCATATTGATTCTAATTTTGTGATTCCCTACTACATGTCTGTATCTAGTTGATTTTTGTTAGTGGTGGTAGTTATGTTCTCTAAAGTTTCTTAAAAAACACTGAATTCAGTTCAGTTCAGTCGCTCAGTCATGTCTGATTCTCTGCGACCCCATGAATCACAGCACGCCAGGCCTCCCTGTCCATCACCAACTCCTGGAGTTCACTCAGACTCACGTCCATCGAGTCAATTATGCTATCCAGCCATCTCATCCTCTGTCGTCCCCTTCTCCTCCTGCCCCCAATCCCTCCCAGCATCAAAATCTTTTCGAATGAGTCAACTCTTCGCATGAGATGGCCAAAATACTGGAGTTTCAGCTTTAGCATCATTCCTTCCAAAGAAATCCCAGGGTTGATCTCCTTCAGAATGGACTGGTTGGATCTCCTTGCAGTCCAAGGGACTCTCAAGAGTCTTCTCCAACACCACAGTTCAAAAGCATCAATTCTTCGATGCTCAGCTTTCTTCACACCCAACTCTTACATCCATACTTGACCACTGGAAAAACCATAACCTTGATTAGATGGACCTTAGTCGGCAAAGTAATGTCTCTGCTTTTGAATATTCCATTTAGGTTGGTCATAACTTTTCTTCCAAGGAGTAAGAGTCTTTTAATTTCATGGCTGCAGTCACCATCTGCAGTGATTTGGGAGCCCAGAAAAATAAAATCTGACACTGTTTCCACTGTTTCCCCATCTATTTCCTATGAACTGATGGGACCAGATGCCACGATCTTCGTTTTCTGAATGTTGAGCTTTAAGCCAACTTTTTTGCTTTCCTCTTTCACTTTCATCAAGAGGCTTTTTAGTTCCTCTTCACTTTCTGCCATAAGGGTGGTGTCATCTGCACATCTGAGGTTATTGATATTTCTCCTGGCAATCTTGATTCCAGCTTGTGTTTCTTCCAGTCCAGCGTTTCTCATGATGTACTCTGCACAGAAGTTAAATAAGCAGGGTGACAATATACAGCCTTGATGTACTCCTTTTCCTATTTGGAACCAGTCTGTTGTTCCATGTCCAGTTCTAACTGTTGCTTCCTGAACTGCACATAGGTTTTTCAAGAGGCAGGTCAGGTGGTCTGGTATTCCCATCTCTAAGAATTTTCCAGATTTGACCTTGCCGAAGTCAAAGACTTTGGCATAGTCAATAAAGCAGAAATAGATGTTTTTCTGGAACTCTCTTGCTTTTTCCATGATCCAGTGGGTGTTGGCAATTTGATCTCTGGTTCCTCTGCCTTTTCTAAAACCAGCTTGAACATCTGGAAGTTCACAGTTCATGTACTGTTGAAGCCTGGCTTGGAGAATTTTGAGCATTACTTTACTAGTGTGTGAGATGAGTGCAATTGTGCGGTAGTTTGAGCATTCTTTGGCATTGCCTTTCTTTGGGATTGGAATGAAAACTGACCTTTTCCAATCCTGTGGCCACTGCTGAGTTTTCCAAACTTGCTGGCATATTGAGTGCAGCACTTTCACAGCATCATCTTTCAGGATTTGAAATAGCTCAACTGGAATTCCGTCATCTCCACTAGCTTTGTTCATAGTGATGCTTCCTAAGGCCCATTTGACTTTGCATTCCAGGATGTCTGGCACTAGGCAGTTAATCTTACCTAACACATATTTCCTCTATGAGTTATTTAAGAACAGTACAGTACCCTTATGGATCATTTAAAACACCCAAATCACTCATAAAAAGCACAAAATTCCAAAAATCCAGTAATTATATTCTGAAAAGGATACTTGTTTACAGTGTGAGAACTGAGACAAGATAGGCTGTCACCTTTTTCCATTTCATCAGGGATTATACATTTCAGGGGACTGGTACAATGTATAATTGTATAATTATACAATTAAAAATGTATAATTATAAAATGTATAATTTATAATGTATAATTTTTTTTGCTGCTCTGCACATCAATATGCCATTAGTTTTTATTTCAGGGTTACTAATTTTAGTAAATGAATTCACAATCTGTGAAAAATAAGCATACACTAACAACATGCTTTGTTCCGTATTTTTTCAACTTGAGTTTGGGAAGCCATATTTCTACTAATGAAGCCTAAAAATTCTGGCTTTTCTTTTTTTTTTTTTGGTAGAGAGTACCACACTGATGACTGCCACAGGTTTAAACATCAGTAAAAAAGTTCTGAAGGACTTGTACATGGTTACCATGAACTGCTCAGGAGACTTGCTGTATTCTCTTCTGTTGGCACTGAGCCAGAAAATCTAGCTTACTAGCAACATTATTTCATTATCCTCTCTGGGATGGCAGGAGAATATTCCCAATATGAAACAGGAAGCGTTGAAATCTAAAATACCTGTTCCCAACTGTTAATTTCAAAGAACTCTCAGGAGGATTAAATGATGGTATGAATCTATATGACAAAAAAAATTACAGGAAAATTGAGGGTTTCCATTTTCTGTTTGGTTGGCGAGACTGCAACTATTTATGAAATGAGATTGATATTCGAGGGTCACAAATTACCTCAGCAGGGTTACACACAGCAGAAAGGAATTGGGCCTTAGTTTTTATTAGTTGGCAATTTTGAGCCAATCATCCTAAAGACTATCATAATGACAAAAAGGGGAAAAAATGATATTTCTTAGTCTATGTGGGCTGCCATAACAAAATACCATAGACTGGGTAGCTTAAACAACATAAATTTTTCTCACTGTTCTGGATGCTGACAAGTCCAAGGTCAAGATGCCAAGAGACTCTGTTTCTGATGAGCACTCTCTCCACGACTTGTAGACAGCAGCCTTCTCATTGTTTCCTGATGTGTTTCAGGGTGAGGAGAAGGGAGGGAAAGAAGCAGCAATGGGAGAGAGAACGAGCTCTCTGGCATCTACTTGTGCTGTACTTAGTCGCTAGCTCAGTTGTGTCCGATTCTTTGCAATCCCAGGGACTGTAGCCTGCCAGGCTCCTCTGTTTATAGGCATTCTCCAGGCAAGAATACTGGAATAAGTTGCCATGCCCTCCTCCTCCAGGGGATCTTCCCAACCCAGGGATCAAATCCATGTCTCCCGCATTGCAGGCCGATTTTTTGCCATCTGAGGCACCAGGGAAGCCCAAGAATACTGGCGTGGGTAGCCTATCCCTTCTCCAAGGGAACGTCCCAACCCAGGAATTGAACTGGGATCTCCTGCATTGCAGGCAGATTCTTTACCAGCTGAGCTACCAGGTAAGCCCCTATTGACCCTGGACAGGTGAATTTTCATTCCAATCCCAAAGAAGGGCAGTGCCAAAAAATGTTCAAACTACCCAACAATTGCACTCATTTTGCATACTAGTAAGGTTATGCTCAAAATCCTTCAAGCTAGGCTTCAGCAGTATGTGAAATGAAACCCAGATGTACCAACTGGGTTTAAAAAAAGGCAGAGGAACCAGAGATCAAATTGCCAACATTCGTTGGATCATAGAGAAATGAAGGGAATTTCAGAAAAATATCTGCTTCATTGACTATGAGAAAGCCTTGACTATGTGGATCACAACAAACTGTGGAAAATTCTTAAAGAGATGGGAATACCAGACTACCTTACTGTCTCCCGAGAAACCTGTATGCAGGTCGATAAGCAACAGTTAGAACTTTATAGGGAACAACTAACTGGTTCAAATTTGGGAAAGGAGTATGTCAAGACTGTGCATTGTCACCCTGTTTATTTAACTTATATGCAGAGTAGATGATGTGAAATGCCAGGCTGGATGACGCTCAAGTGGGAATCAAGGTTGCCGGGAGAAATATCAACAACTTCAGATGTGCAGATGATGACACCACTCTGATGGCAGAAAATGGAGATGAAGTAAAGAGTCTCTTCATGAGGGCGAGAGAAGAGAGTGAAAAAGTTGGCTTTTCACCAAAAACTAAGATAATGGCATCGGTCCCATCACATCATGGTATATAGAAGGGGAAAAAGTGGGAGTGGTGACAGGTTTTACTTTCTTGCACTCCAAAATCACTGCAGATGGTGAGTGTAGCCATGAAATTAAAAGACACAGGCTCCTTGGAAAAAAAGGTGTGACAAACCTAGACAGCTTATTTAAAAAGAAATACATCACTTAGTCAACAAAGAGTTCATATAGTCAGAGCTATGGAATTCGTCTGCACTGCAGGAGACCCCAGTTTGATTGATGGTTCGGGAAGATGCTGGAGAAGGGAAAGGTTACCCACCGCAGTATTCTTGGGCTTCCCTTGTGGCTCAGCTGGTAAAGAACTCCCCTGCAATGCAGGAGACCTGGGTTCAATCCCTGGGTTGGGAAGATCTCCTGGAGAAGGGAAAGGCTACCCACTCCTGCATTCCCGCCTGGGACATCCCATAGACAGAGGAGCCTAGCAGGCTATAGTCCATGGGATCACAAGAGTCAGACATGACTTAGCTACTAAATTACCACCACCACATATGAATTTAGGGGGGAAACCAAGACTAAACTACCACCACCACCACCAGTTCAACCTACAGCAAAATGGGAAGGCCATGCATTTTGAGACGTGCAGCCCTAAGCAACTACTAGTTTACCAACACTGAGCTCTTAGGCAGCAACCTGTTTACTCAGCTATTATATGCTAAATATTTTATAATAATTAAAAAATGGAATGAAAATCAACTTGGAAGTTTGAGTTTAAGAGGTTTCTGTATTCTAAAAAAAATTTTAACTAAACTTCTGCATAGTTTTGTTTAAAGAAGAACTGCAGATATTCAATTAATTTCCATCATATGCCTTCTATGATTGCTAAAATGGGCACAGTGCTCTATGACTATAAAGTCCTCATATATTATTACTATTTTAAAACCTCAGTTCACTAAGATAAGAAAAAACTATTGCCATCATCAATCCTATGCTAGAGATAAAGAAAATAGGGTCCAAGAGATTTGAACTGGAGCAAATAATACAACAGTGATGAAATGATCAATAAATTCTTTCAGTGTGATTAACCTTTTACACTTTTGAAGGTAGCATAGTAATTCATACCAAAACCAACTACTTAATCTCTTGAAATCTATCCCGGATAACAATAGAAGACTATGAGAAAATCTGTAAAATTGAAAACAATGTGTATGTCCAGGTATAAGATGTTAGTTACATACATTAATGTATAACTGTTAAAAAGAGCAAGCTCTCTACTGATGGATAATAGAAAGGGTCTCATAACATACAGGAAGGAGAAAGTCTAAATAAAAGTCAAAAGCAAATATAATATTACTTCTTTTACATTTTTACTGTTCAATGTATTTATCTCTCCATCTATATAGAAAATGTAGAAAAATATTTGGATATTGTACATTTAACAGTAGCTACATCTGAGTGGTAGACTTTTGGATAATTTTTTATTTATCTTTCATCATCATGTTCATGTTAAAAGAAAAAATAAAGTTACTTTACCTTTTTTAATTAAAACATGTCTGCAGAAATTTTGAACAAATTATACATGATATTAAGTGTTACCCACCATCCAGGGATGTCCTGAGAACAGGATATTTCTTATTAGAAATTACTTTTAAATTACAGGAGGGGTGGCAGTGAGGAGATACTCCTCATCCAAAGTAAGGAGCAGTGGCTATGCTTTGCTGGAGCAGCCATGAAGAGATACTCCATGTCCACGGTAAGAGAAACCCAAGTAAGATGGTAGGTGTTGAAAGAGGGCATCAGAGGGCAGACACACTGAAACCATAATCACAGAAAACTACTCAATGTAATCACACTAAGACCACAGCCTTGTCTAACTTAATGAAACTAAGCCATGCCTGTGAGGCCACCCAAGACGGGCGGGTCATGGTGGAGAGGTCTGACAGAATATGGTCCACTGGAGAAGGGAATGGCAAGCCACTTCAGTATTCTTCCTTGAGAACCCCATGAACAGTACGAAAAGGCAAAATAATACGATACTGAAAGAGGAACTCCCCTGGTCAATAGGTGCCCAATATACCACTGGAGATCAGTGGAGAAATAACTCCAGAAAGAATGAAGGGATGGAGCCAAAGCAAAAAAAATACCCAGTTGTGGGTGTGACTGGTGATAGAAGCAAGGTCTGATGCTATCAAGGGCAATATTGCATAGGAACCTGGAATGTCAGGTCCATGAATCAAGGCAAATTGGAAATGGTCAAACAGGAGATGACAAGAGTGAACGTTGACATTCTAGGAATCAGTGAACTGAAATGGACTGGAATCGGTGAATTTAACTCAGATGACCATTATATCTACTACTGTGGGCAGGAATCCCTCAGAAGAAATGGAGTAGCCATCATGGTCAACAAAAGAGTCCGAAATGCAGTACTTGGATGCAATCTCAAAAACGACAGAATGATCTCTGTTCGTTTCCAAGGCAAACCATCCAATATCACAGGTATTCAAGTCTATGCCCCAACCAGCAACACTGAAGAAACTAAAGTTGAACAGTTCTATGAAGACCTACAAGACCTTTTAGAACTAACACCCAAAAAAGATGTCCTTTTCATTATAGAGGACTGGAATGCAAAAGTAGGATGTCAAGAAATACCTGGAGTAACAGGCAAATTTGGCCTTGGAATACGGAATGAAGCAGGGCAAAGACTAACAGAGTTTTGCCAAGAAAATGCACTGGTCATAGCAAACACCCTCTTCCAACAACACAAGAGAAGACTCTACACATGGACATCACCAGACGGTCAACACCAAAATCAGACTCATTATATTCTTTGCAGCCAAAGATGGAGAAGCTCTATACAGTCAACAAAAACAAGACCAGGAGCTGACTGTGGCTCAGATTATGAACTCCTTATTGCCAAATTCAGCTTTAAATTGAAGAAAGTAGGGAAAACCGCTAGACCATTCAGGTATGACCTAAATCAAATCCCTTATGATTATACAGTGGAAGTGAGAAATAGATTTAAGGGACTAGATCTGATAGACAGAGTGCCTGATGAATTATGGAATGAGGTTCATGACATTGTACAGGGGACAGGGACCGTCCCCATGGAAAAGAAATGCAAAAAAGCAACATGGCTGTCTGGGGAGGCATTACAAATAGCTGTGAAAAGAAGAGAAGCAAAAAGCAAAGGAAAAGAGGAAAGATATAAGCATCTGAATGCAGAGTTCCTAAGAATAGCAAGAAGAGATAAGAAAGCCTTCCTCAGTGATCACTGCAAAGAAATAGAGGAAAAGAACACAATGGGAAAGACTAGAGATCTCTTCAAGAAAATTAGGGATACCAAGGGAACATTTCATGCAAAGATGGGCTCAATAAAGGACAGAAATGGTGTGGAGCTAACAGAAGCAGAAGATATTAAGAAGAGGTGGCAAGAATACACAGAAGAACTGTACAAAAAAGCTCTTCACGACCCAGATAATCACGATGGTGTGATCACTCACCTAGAGCCAGACATCCTGGAATGTGAAGTCAAGTGGGCCTTAGAAATCATCACTACGAACAAAGCCAGTGGAGGTGATGGAATTCCAGTTGAGCTCTTTCAAATCCTGAAAGATGATGCTGTGAAAGTGTTGCACTCAATATGCCAGAAAATTTGGAAAAATTAAGCAGTGGCCACAGGGCTGGAAAAGGTCAGTTTTCATTCCAATCCCAAAGAAAGGCAATGCCAAAGAATGATCAAACTACCGCACAATTGCACTCATCTCACATGCTATTAAAGTAATGCTAAAAATTCTCCAAGCCAGGCTTCAGCAATATGTGAACCGTGAACTTCCTGATGTTCAAGCTGGTTTTAGAAAAGGCAGAGGAACCAGACATCAAATTGACAACATCCGCTGGATCATGGAAGAAGCAAGAGAGTTCCAGAAAAACATCTATTTCTGCTTTATTGACTATGCCAAAGCCTTTGACTGTGTGGATCACAATAAACTGTGGAAAATTCTGAGAGAGATGGGAATACCAGACCACCTAACCTGCCTCTTGAGAAATCTGTATGCAGGTCAGGAAGCAACAGTTAGAACTGGACATGGAACAACAGACTGGTTCCAAATAGGAAAAGGAGTACATCAAGGCTGTATATTGTCACCCTGCTTATTTAACTTCTATGCAGAGTACATTATGAGAAACGCTGGGCTGGAAGAAGCACAAGCTGGAATCAAGATTGCCGGGAGAAATATCAATAACCTCAGATATGCAGATGACACCACCTTTATGGCAGAAAGTGAAGAGGAACTACAAAGTCTCTTGATGAAAGTGAAAGAGAAGAGTGAAAAAGTTGGCTTAAAGCTCAACATTCAGAAAACTAAGATCATGGCATCTGGTCCCATCACTGCATGGGAAATAGATGGGGAAACAGTGGAAACAGTGTCAGACTTTATTTTGGGGGGCTCAAGAATCACTGCAGATGGTAACTGCAGCCATGAAATTAAAAGATGCTTACTCCTTGGAAGAAAAGTTATGACCAACCTAGATAGCATTTTCAAAAGCAGAGACATTACTTTGCCAACAAAGGTCCATCTAGTCAAAGCTATGGTTTTTCCTGTGGTCATGTATGGATGTGAGAGTTGGACTGTGAAGAAAGCTGAGCGCCGAAGAATTTATGCTTTTGAACTGTGTTTGAAGGGTTAATGCGGCCACAATAGGGAAAGTGGAGATGTGCTGCTTGCAAACAGGATGTTCTGCCAAGGAGATGGACACAGCCTTGAGATTAATGGTCCCTTGCAAATAAGGGAACATCCCCTTCTTGTGATAAGGGCTCTGGACAGACTCTGCAGTAGGCCGGAATTTCACTCCCTTTTACTGTACGATAACATTTGTGCACATGTGCTGTACTGAACAAGTTTGGTCATACAGTCTGGAATTCTGCCCAGAGGGGATGTATATAAATAAACCGCGAGCTCGCTGGCGCGCAGTTCTTGTCCCTCTGGCCAGAGTGTATGTCTCTTGTGTGCGTCTTGTATGTCTTGTATGTTCTGTGTCATTTCACTCGTAGTAACCAACATCTGGCGCCCAACGTGGGGCTCGAGTGAAACCGAAAGAGGTAAGAAACCCCGGGGGGATTTTAGATCCATAGCAGGGGAGCTTTCGGAAACATGGGAATTCCTCACCCTAGCGGGAAAAAATTGCTAGGTGAATTCTTGTACATAATCATGGGGAATTCTTCACCCTAGCAGGTGGGAACTTTCAAAAGTTCATGGTTCAAAAAACCATGGGGAAATCCTGCTAGGAAGAAATAAATGTTCATTACGGACACAATATGTGAATTTATATATTAAATCATGTTATAGAATTTATGTAATGCTATAACACAGGCTTTGACTTTGCTATCTACTGATAATGAGACTAAATCTAATGCTTTAATGAAGGAAGAGGCAATTTATGAGGATATGCCAAATGTTGGTGGAATTTCTGCATTGCCTGAGGGTAAAGATAAAAATAAGCCTCCTTCTGGAAATGGTGAAACATCTGATAGTTCAAAATCAGATTCAGAGGCTTCTTTGGTTTCGTCACAGGAGGGTAAAGAGATTAAAGAAATGACCCATCTATTTCAAGAATGGTAGAAATCCCATAGGGAAGAAAGGAAATCTGCGCCTTCTGCTCCTCCTTATGCTTCTCTTTTCCCCACTGCAGTTGATTGGCCCGATGTGGGCAAGGAACATTGTCGGTTCTCCTTTCCTTTGTCTATGCTTCATGATGATGACTTGCTTGCTCCTCCTAGTGGTTTTATCAATCCTCCACAATTATTTCCCATGCAGAGACAGCAAGATGGCAACATGATAAATATTCAATACACTCCTTTGGAATATAAATTTTTTAAAGATCTTAAAGCTGCAGTAGCACATTACGGTCCTCAATCGCACTTTATTTTGGCTATGCTAAATTCATTGGGGAAAAGACAACTTAGGGGAAAGATAAAATTTCAGAGATATTATTACAAACTTTAGCATTTGAGAATGCAAATACTGAATGCAAACGTATATCAGGGACTTTTCCTCCCTGTCCTCCTGCCGTCCCGCATACAATGCCTCATTTAAAGGACCTCAAATGATGGTTTCAGACTTGCGGTCTGCTATTTCAGGGAGTGCTACTGCTGACTTGCCACTAGCTGAGAATGTTCTTTTGTCACCAGGAGGAGGCATTTACAAATTAAAAACAAATGTATTCGGACCACTGCTTAAAGGCACCTTTGGCTTAATATTAGGCCATAACAATGCAGCTTTGAGAGGTCTAACCATAATTCCTGGGGTAATAGACTGACTATGTTAGGGAAATTTTGATTATGGTTTCTACTTCTACCATGCTTTCATTACTAGCTGGGGAACATATTGCTCAAATTCTTCGAGCGAGGCCCATTTACTTTATTCTTCTCAGGGCTTTTTTACCCTGAGTTATACATACAGCAAGGTAAAAAAATACAGAGTTACATTCTTATGGAGCAAAGATTCAGCAGGTTACAGCAAAGAAAAAACTTATTAACTCAAAGTCTAATGTTGCCAATGCTAAGGCTATTACTTGCTTCTTTTACATCCTGACTATATGCACTCCCAGGAACACAATGGATAAGGGATGTAAAAACTTGGCAGCAAGCATTGCATAGGCTCAACAATGTTGCAAAAGTCTAGATAAAGCTGCCATGTAAGCTAAAATGCTAACAGAGGGTTTAAAACGCTCCTTTCATGCCCAGGAGATTTATCAACTAGAGCCCTAAGTTAACTCTTTTGGTCAGAGACAGCCCCTTGCTAATGTCAAAAGAGCTTCATTTCTTTTTGGCTCTTCCTAATGAACAAACAGGAGGATTTAGAAATACTGGACGACATATATTTTGGGAAATGCTTAACAAAGATTCTCGCCCTGTTCTCTCCTTGATTATACAAGGAAAAAACTTTAAAGGACTATTAGACACTGGGGCAGATGTTTCAATTATTTCTTCTCAACAATGGCCCCAAGATTAAACAAACAAAAAAAAGCCCTTTAATGCTGACGGGATTGGGCTCCATTGCAGATATTTAAAAGAGTACCCATCCCTTGCAATGTCAATTCCATAATGGAAGATTAGTGTTTGTTACCTTTTATATTGTAAATATACCTATTAATATATGGGAAAAAGATCTTTTTTCTCCTTTGGGGGCTTCTGTAACCATTCCCCTGGAAAACTAGTAGCCACTGCTCAAATTCCTTGAGCTCTCGCATTAAAATGGTTAACTAATACTCCAAAATGGGTTGAGCAGTGGCCATTACCACAAATGAAGCTCGAGGCATTAGAACAAGTAGTACAAGAACAACTCCAACTTGGTCATATAGAGCCCTCTACCTCCCCCTGGAATTCTCCTGTTTTTGTTATTAAAAAAAAAAATCTAAAAAATAAAAAATGTTAACTGATTTACAAGAAGTTAATAAATGTATAAACCTATGGGAGCATTGCAATTAGGACTCCCCTCTCCAGCTCTTATTCCTCAAAATTGGTCCTTAATGGTGCTAGATCTTAAAGACTGTGTTTTTTTTTACCATTCCCGTACAATTTCAAGATAGAAATAAATTTGCTTTTACAGTTCCTGTTCTTAATCATGCTCAACCTGTTAAGCGTTATCAATGGACAGTCCTACCGCAAAGAATGATAAATAGTCCTACCTTATGTCAAGAATTTGTAGCTCACTCTTTGCAATCTCTCCATCAAGAATACCCTAATTATATTCTATATCATTATATGGATGATCTCCTATTGGCAGCTCCTAGTATTGCTGAACGTGACAAATTCTTTTTAAAAGTACAAAAGGCTTTAAGACTACACAATTTGCAAATAGCCCCAAAAGTCACAAATTAGAAGAGACCACCTCAGAACCTTAAATGATTTTCAAAAATTATTGGAAGATATTAATTGGCTACGCGCGGTACTTAAAATTCCTACTTATCAGTTACGACGTTTGTTTTCTACTTTAGAGAGAGATACAACTCTGGATAGCCCCCGAACTTTAACCCGATTGGCTTTACAGGAACTTCAACTTGTTAAACAACGACTAAATGACGGCTCTTTGACTTACTTACATGCATCTCAACCTATTTCTTTTATCATATTTCATACCCCTTATTCCCCATCTGGTATAATTGCTCAAAAAAAAGGATTAATAAAATGAGTTTTCTTACCTAACAGTTTTTCCAAAAAATTGACTATATATATATATAGATAAATTAGCCTTCCTTATACAGAAAAGTCGCCGTCATATTTTACAATTATCAAAAATGTGAACCACACCAGATTGTTACTCAGTTAACAACTGCTCAAATATCTCGATGTTTACAATTTAATGAAAACTGGCAAATTTCTCTTGCTTCATATCCTGGTTCGTTTTCTAACCATTATCCATCATCTAAATTGATTGATTTTCTCCGGACTAACACTATGATATCTCATTCCCCAATTTCAGATGTTCCAGTTAAAGGACTCACTATTTTTACAGAGGCAAATAAAAATACTGCTGGATATTGGACCGCAAAAAATTCCAAGGTTCTCCCCCACTCATTTTCTTCTGTACAACCTGCTGAATTGTGGGCTATCTATTTAGTTTTAGGAGATTTTCCCCAACTTCCTATTAACATTGTTTCAGATTCTCGATATGCTGTTCTCTCTTGCCTACAGCTTCCTCATGTCCCCCTTCCACTGACTCTTAAAACAGCTATTGATAAATTGTTTTACCAAGTACAACAATTACTCTTGCAACTTTCAGAGTTAATTTTCTTTACTCACATCCGTGCACATTCTGCCCTTCCTGGACCCTTATCATTCGGAAATGCTACAATTGATGCCTTACTTTATCCTATAGAAGCAGCAAAACAAGAACATCTCTTACAGCATACCAAGTCCAAAGGGTTACAAAAATCTCACGCTATTACTCGAAAACAAGCTCAAAATATTGTTCGTTCTTGTTCCATATGTGCACCCTTTGCTTTGCCATTTACCTCACCAGGTATCAACATGAGAGGACAACAAGCAAATCAGATATGGCAAGTGAATGTAATTTACATTTCTTCCTTTAGACAACAAAAATATGTGGGCCACTGCATTACATTCTAAAAAGGCTGATGCTGTTATTACTCATTTGTTATCTTGTTTTGCAGTTATAGGATTACCAATTGAATTAAAAACTGATAATGCATCTGCTTACCAATCCACGAAATTAGCTCACTTTTTATCCCAATACCATATAACTCATACTTTTGGTATTCCTTATAATAGTCAAGGGCAAGCTATCATTAAAAGAGCTAATCGTACATTGCATGATTATCTTGAAAAAATAAAATAGGGGGAACAAGGGAGATTTATGAAACCTAAAGACATTCTGAATAAAACCTTACTTACCCTAAATTTTTTGAATGTTTGGAGCAAGGAAAATCTATCAGCAGCAGAGTTGCACTTTCAAGGGAAAGAAGAGGATAAGAAGATCTTGAATACGCCCATTTGGTATAAAGATAAAGAGAAAGGCTGGATCCCAGCATCATTAATATATTTGGGGCAAGGGTATGCTTTCATTTCTGTTGATAATTACAAGTTTTAGACCCCAGCAAGATTGATCAAAATCAGCAATGGTTAATCCTCTTGTTCAGAAATTTGAAGAGCTTACTATGCAGAGAAGCCTTACCTCCCGTACAAGGGAAGCAACACCTCCTACGTGGGGTCAAATGAAGAGGTTGACCCAGAAAGCAGAAAAGACATTAATGAAGGTGGGGCAACCTCTAAATCCTACCAATCTTTTGCTTGCCATGATGGCGGTGGTAACATGTCAGGTAATCGGTGTATCGGCAGGTAATCATACATATTGTGCATATATACCTAATCCCCCATTAGTAAGAGCAGTTTCCTGGGGGGAGCCAAAAGTGCAGGTATGTACTAATGAGACTGACTTCTTTCCCCTGCCAGCTTGCGGGGGAATAAAACAACTATCTCATCATAAACAATAATATAATATTAATAATTTGACCATTGCAATGGAAGGTATTCCTTTATGTATAGGGGGACACCCCTTTTGTCTGTCCACCAAGGAACATTCTCATCATTCCTATAATACATGGGGGGTAAAGCATAATAATTACCATTTTGCTACTTTTGCTGTGCTTGTTTCCACCAGGGGATTTAACACCTCGACAGAACCGACGGATACTCAATGGAAAACACATGTCGCTATGTCCTGTTAACCTTTTTGTTCCTTCTCTAGAATCTTTGAAGTGGGAACGTTGCCAAGGCCATCGACCCTTTAAGGTCATAAATTATTCTGGGGCCATCATTGTAGATTGGAGTCCAGATCATGGACAATTCTTAAAAAAATGGTCAAATAAACCTTTTAG
This sequence comes from Capricornis sumatraensis, assembly GCF_032405125.1. Lineage (NCBI taxonomy): Eukaryota > Metazoa > Chordata > Mammalia > Artiodactyla > Bovidae > Capricornis > Capricornis sumatraensis. The sequence continues at coordinate 92,184,042 of NC_091079.1, forward strand.
GTGGCATCACGCAAATACCACTTTGATGGGCAATGGTAATGAAACAGTTAAATGGCAGCAATTTCCCTCCTCAATTACAATTGCAAGGATATCCTCACATTCAAGGAGATATTTGGAAACTATGGGCAGTTTCTAGTAATCTCACTATCTGGTCAGGAAATTATACTTTGGACAGTGGTGACTCTTCGGGTTCATTCCATGTTAATTTACATGTTAATAAATCTTATTCTGCAATGGCATGTGTAAAATATCCTTTTGCATTGTTATATGGAAATTGGACCTGGAATGATACTGTGGGGTCTATGTCAAGTAACTATTGTAATTTAACTCAATGTATAGATGTCTTGGTGGAAAGAATTTAAAAGACAAGCCTCTAACTCCAATTTCTCGCTAGTAATTGTTAAAGCTCGGACAGAACTATGATTGTCTATAAATCTGACTCAGCCGTGGTCAGATCCTTTTGCTGCTTCTCATCTAGTAACCGCTGTACAGACTTTGCTACACCGATCTCGACGTATGCTTGCTGTGGTCATTGCTTCGATTCTTGCAGTCGCATCAGTAACTGCAACAGCAGCTGTAGCAGGCCTTGCGTTACACCAAGGAATTCAAACAGCTGATTTTGTTCAGGACTGGCAAAAGGACTCTCATTTGTTATGGCAACAACAGCAAGATTTGGATGCACAACTTGCTACCGACGTGCTTAATCTTCAAACACACCATTTCCTGGCTTGGAGATCAATTGGCTGTTTTATCTACACAAAGTATGTTAAAATGTGATTGGACTTCTCAGTTTTGTATAACACCTGTACCATTTAACATGAGCCCTCCAAAAAATTAACCGAGACATATAAATAAAAAGAGTTCTAGATGCCCATCATCTAGAGAGATTCCGCCTAGCCCCTAAGAGGTGGCTGGATAGCCAATGACGGGTAAGACCCTCAGAGGAGGGCAACCTAAGACAGGCACAGCTGCAAGAGGGGCTGGTGAGGCTGGAGGTTGGCCGCCTACAGCTTTACACCTTGCTCTACAGAACATCAATACAAATGTCTCGAGGGCTTAAATAAAATAAAAAAGGGGGAGATAAAGGGTTAATGCGGCCACAATAGGGAAAGTGGAGATGTGCTGCTTGCAAACAGGATGTTCTGCCAAGGAGATGGACACAGCCTTGAGATTAATGGTCCCTTGCAAATAAGGGAACATTCCCTTCTTGTGATAAGGGCTCTGGACAGACTCTGCAGTAGGCCGGAATTTCACTCCCTTTTACTGTACGATAACATTTGTGCACATGCGCTGTATTAAACAAGTTTGGTCATACAGTCTGAAATTCTGCCCAGAGGGGATGTATATAAATAAACCGCGAGCTCGCTGGCGCGCAGTTCTTGTCCCTCTGGCCAGAGTGTATGTCTCTTGTGTGCGTCTTGTATGTCTTGTATGTTCTGTGTCATTTCACTCGTAGTAACCAACAGTGTTGTTGGAGAAGACTCTTGAGAGTCCCTTGGACTGCAAGGAGATCCAACCAGTCCATTCTAAAGGAGATCAACCGTGGGATTTCTTTGGAAGGAATGATGCTAAAGCTGAAATTCCAGTAATTTGGCCACCTCATGCAAAGAGTTGACTCACTGGAAAAGATTTTGATGCTGGGAGGGATTGGGGGCAGGAGGAGAAGGGAACGACCGAGGATGAGATGGCTGGATGGCATCACGGACTCGATGGACGTGAGTCTGAGTGAACTCCGAGTGTTGGTGATGGACAGGGAGGCCTGGTGTGCTGCGATTCATGGGGTCGCAAAGAGTTGGACACGACTGAGAGACTGAAATGAACTGAATTGATATTTAGACTATATAATATATATATATTTCTGCTTTTTGTTCACTTGCAGTAAAGCATTTTTAATGCTGCATATTTTCCCATCACTTAAGACAACTGTCAAAATCATCAGTTTTCAGCCTGCCACTAGCTTACTTTCTAAGTAATATTGGACACCATTGACTATCCCTCCTGTCCAACTTCTACTCAAACATGAATAACCCTGCCCTTGTCTGTCTTCACAAAATAAAACCAAAAGCAATGTGCCCTCCCCACCTAGCTTTCCTATTGCCTTGCTTAACCTGCTTAATGCTAACAGTTATCACTATCTGGAGTACATACATATATACTTTCTTCAGCATCATCTGTCTCCCCCGGGGCCTCTGTGACACAGCCTCTCCTCTCGGCTGGATCTCTATCACTCACTAAAATTTGCTGGATGCCTTTGGGCTCTGTCCCAGCACGTCTGTCCTTCTTTGCACTTCCTGCCAATTTCACTTCCCATGGCTGTAACTACGCATCTACGTGCCAAATGAACCTCTCTTCCAAGTGCCAGGGTCAGACGTACGTATACAGCTTCCTGGTTGACTTCACTTGGATCACCCCACAGGTATTTCAGACTTAACGTATTTAAAGTCCTAGAACTCATTAAATGGCATCACTCCATATCTTAGAAGACCCCCCACCTGTTTTTGTTCCTGTATTCATGTCTGATCCCATCTACTCCCAACCCCAGACCTTAGCAATTTTGATCTTTTTCTCTGTTTCTTCTTGCCACAGACGTTTTCCTCAAGGTACTTTTACGAATTGGTAAAAATACAATTTTTTTTAAGCTGGCCTTATACTCAGGTAAAAATTCATACGTTTCACTTTGACAAAGATGCCTCAAAACCTACATGGCACCCCTGCCAGCAACTATATAGCACCTCTCTCAAGGCACTGCCAATCTCTTTACCTGCTGTATCACTGTCATAGCCCTGCTTCCTCTCTGATAGCATCTTCTTTTAACCTTTTATCTTCTCAAAGCTTTATCCACTGAGGTATAATTGACATACAGTAAATTATAACAAGTCAATCAATAAATAACACCACTTTCCTCAGTTACTTACATCAAAAACCTGGGTATCCCTCTTGCACTTTTGGTGGGAATATAAACTGATACAGCCACTAAGGAAGGCAATATGGAGATTCCTTAAAAAAAACTAAGAATAAAACTATCATATGACCCAACAATTCCACTACTGGGCATATACCCTGAGAAAACCATAATTGAAAGGAACACATGCACCCCCAGTGTTCATTGCAGCACTATCACAATAGATAGGACGTGGAAGCAACCTAGATATTCACTGACAGATGAATGTTATCAGCTGTGTACATGGATATGATGGAATACCTCTCAGCTATAAAAAGGAACACATTTGAGTCAGTGCTACTGAGGTGGATGAACCTAGAGCCTATTATACAGAGTGAAGTAGGTCAGAAAGAGAAAGACTAGTATTGTATATTAACTCATATATGAAGAATCTAGAAAGATGGCACTGATGGACCTATTGTCGGGGCAGTAATGGAAATACAGACATAGAGAACAGACTTACGGACATGCGGAGAGGGGGAAGCAGAGGGTGTGACAAATGGAGAGAGTAGCATGGAAACATATAGACTGTGTGCGTCCATGGAGAACTTGTGTCTGACTCTTCACAACCCTATGGATTGTAGCCCTCCAGGCTCCTCTGCCCGTGGGATTCTGCTGGCAAGAATACTGGAGTGGGTTGCCATGCCCTCCTCCAGGGGATCTTCCCAGCCCAGGGATCAAACCCACATCTCTTATGTCACCTGCATTTACCACTAGAGACAGCTGGGACAACCAACATACACACTACCGTATGTAAAATGGAGAGCCAATGGGAATTTGCTGTACGACTCTGGGAACACAAACCTGGGCTCCAGAACTGCCTAGAGGGGTGGCAGGTGGGAGGGAGGTTCAAGAGGGAAGGGTCATATGTATACCTATGGCAGATTCATGTTGATGTATGGCAGAAACCAACACAATATTGTAAAGCAATTATCCTTCAGTTAAAAATAAATAAATTAAAAAAAAAAAACCCTGGGTATTCTTCTTGACTATTTTACTTACAACAAATCATTAAGTCCTACTTTTTAACTATATCTTATATTAATCCACCTTCCTCAGCTTTCACTGGCACCTGTATAAGTCTGAGCCTTAACCACTTCTCACTTGTACTACAAAAACATGCCGCTCTCATATTTATTCTTTATAACACAATAGAGTGATCTTTAAAAATTCAAGCTGAGTTTAAGAGTTCCAACTCTTTAGTTTTTCAACGAATGTGTAGCTTTTAGTATGCTTCTCAGGGCCATCAGCAGTCTCATCCTATGCCACACTCTATTACCATCTGATTAAGCCATCTGGAATTTGGTATCTTGAACTACCATGCTTTTTTTTTTTTTTTTCCAGGCATGGATACCTTTGGAAACAGTGATTTCTCAACACTGCAAATATAGACCTGTTATCAGTCTCTCACCACTCTGTCTAAAGTAATTCACAATCTTATACATTCATTTTCTATTGCAAGTGCCTTATTTTTCTTCTTTGTAATATTTTTGTCTTCTCTGAATCCTGCACTTGGATATATTTCCATGAAGCATGGACTAACTAGATCTGTCTTCTTCACGTGTGTGTTCTCATTACCTAGTATGGTGTCTAGTATATAGAAGCCCTTCAGTAAACATTTTAATAAGTCAAACATGAACTTATAATCACTTAGCAATAGTAAAGGCAGATAAAAGAGTATTTAAGGTTTCTTTTATCTTTGAATTCAACATTTATAGAAATATCTTCTTACATGTTACCTTCAGTATTTCTCAGCCGTGATTATAAGATGGAAGATCAGGTCTTGTCTCTTTGATGAGCTTTTACCCAATGGCAAATAATAGAATGCCAGTAAATAAAAAGAAACACCTTAAAGAACTTTCTCTTTTCATCTTTTAACTTTCTAGGATGTCTTCTGATTTATATTCTGTTTTACTTTGTTCAAATATTTTAAGTTACAGTGTTTAAAATCTCACATTTTCCTTTCTTGCCCATTTCCAAATCCTTTTTGCTAAATTACTTTTCTTCTTCTTTCATGAAATTTTTTCTTTCAGCTATCATTAAAAAAAAAAAAAATCCCTCCATGGATCACAGCCTTGCAGTGGCAAAAGGGCTTGCATAACTCAATGAAGCTGTGAGCCATGCCATGCAGTGCAACTCAAGATGGACAGGTCACAGTGAAGAGTTCTGACAAAACATGGTTCACTGGAGGAGGGAATGGCAACCCACTCCAGGATTCTTGCCAAGAGAACCCCATGAACAATATGAAAAGGCAAAAAGTTATGGCACCAGAAGATAAGCCTCACAGGTCAAGGGGGTCTGATATGCTACTGGGAAAGAGTGGAAGGCAATTACTAAGAGCTCCAGAAAGAAAGAAGCTGGTGGGTCTAAGCAGAAATCACGCTCAGTTGTGGATGTGTCTGGTGATGAAAATAAAGCCTGATGCTGTAAGAAACAATATTGCATAGGATCCGGAAATGTTAGGTCCATGAATCAAGGAAAGTTGGAGGTGGTCAAGCAGGAGATGGCAAGAGTGAACATAGACATCTTAGGAATCAGTGAACTAAAATGGATGGGAATGGGTGAATTAATTCAGATGACCCTTATGTCTACTAATGTGGGCAAGAATCCCTTAGAAGAAACAGAGTAGCCCTCATAGCCAACAAAAGAGTGCAAAATGCAATACTTGGATGCAGTCTCAAAAATGACAGAATCATCTCAGTTTGTTTCCAAGGCAAATCATTAAACACCACAGTAATCCAAGTCTATGCCCCAACCACTAATGCCAAACAAAGCTGAAGTTGATTGATTCTATGAAGACCTAAAAGAACTTCTAGAACTAACACCAAAAAAAGATGTCCTTTTCTCCATAAGGGATTGGGATGCAAAAGTGAAAAGTCAAGAGATACCTGGGGTAACAGCCAAGTTTGCCTTGGGGTACAAAATGAAGAAGGGCAAAGGCTAACAGAGTTTTGCCAGGAGAATACACTGGTCATAGCAAACACCCTCTTCCGATAACACAAAAGATGACTCTACACATGGGCATCACCAAATGGTCAATGCTAGAGTCATATTGATTATATACTTTGCTGCTAAAGATGGAGACTCTCTATATAGTCAGCAAAAATAAGACCTGGATCTGACTGTGGCTCAGATCACGAGCTCCTTATCGCAAACTTCAGGCTTAAATTGAAGAAAGAATGGAAAACCACTAGGCCATTCAGATAGGTCGGTTTAGCCACTCAGTCGTGCCCTGGTTTTTGCTACCCCATGTACTGTAGCCTGTCACACTCTTCTGTCCATGGGATTTCCAGGCAAGAATACTGGAGTGGATTCCCATGCCCTCCTCCACAGAATCTTCCTTATGCAGGAGCTGAAGCCGGCTCTCCTGCACTGCACGGGGCCACCAGAGAAGACCTGGGCCATTCAGTTATGAACTAAATCAAATCCATTATGATTATACAGTGGAGGTGATGAATAGATTCAAGGGATTAGACCCGAAGAACTATGGACAGAGGTTTGTAACATTGTGCAGGAGGCAGTGATCAAGTCATCCCCAGGAAAAAGAAATGCAAGAATGCAAAGTGGTTGTGTGAAAAGGCTTCACAAATAGCTGAGAAAAGAAGAGACGTGAAAGGCAAGGGAGAAAGGGAAAGATGAATCCAACTAAATGCAGAGTTCCAGAGAATAGCAAGGAAAGATAGGAAGACCTTCTTAAATAAACATTGCAAAGAAATTGAGGAAAACAATAGAATAGGAAAGACTAAAGACCAGAGATCTCGTCAAGAAAATTGGAGATATTGACAGAGCCTTTTATGCAAGGATGGGCACAATAAAGGACAGAAATGGTAAGGAACCAATGGAAGCAGAAGAGATTAAGAAGAGCTGTCAAGAATGCACAGAAAAGTGAAAGTCACTTAGTTGTGTCTGACTCCTTGTGATCCCATGGACTGTATAGTCCATGGAATTCTCCAGGCCAGAATACTGGAACAGGTAGCCTTTCCTTTCTCCAGGGGATCTTCCCAACCCAAGAACTGAACCCAGGTTTCCCACATTGCAGGCAGATTCTCTCTACCAGCTGAGCTACATGAGAAGCCCAAGAAAAATGGAGTGGGTAGCCTATCCCTTCTCCAGCAGATCTTCCCAACCCAGGAACTGAACCAGGCTCTCCTGCATTACAGGCGGATTCTTTACCAACTGAGCTATCAGGGAAGCCCTGAATGTGAGACCAGACAGTACAAAACTCCCAGAGGAAAACATTGGCATAACACTCTGGCATAAATTGCGATAAGATCTTTTTTGACTGATCTCCCAGAATAACAGAAATAAAAACAAAAAATAAGCAAATGAGGCCTAATTAAACTCAAAGTATTTTGCAAAGCAAAGGAAATCACAAGCAAAATGGAAAGACAACCAAAAGACAGGGATACAATATTCTCCAAAATTTACGGTTCATGAGGCTTAATATTATCAAAGCAAACAATAACAACAAAAAAAACGAAAACAAAATTCTGTAAAGCAATTATCATTCGATTAAAAATAAATAAATAAATAAGGGTCAAGGTCTAAACTGACATTTCTCCAAAAAAGACACACAGATGGTTGAGAGACACATAAAAAGATGTTCAAGATCACTAATTATTAGAGACATGCAAATCAAAATTACAATGAGATATCACCTAACATCAGTCAAAATGCCTATCATGAAAAAATACACAAACAATAAATGCCAGGAAGGATGTGGAGAGAAGGCCGGCCTGCTATGCTGTTGGTGGGAATGTACATTGGTATAGCCACTATGAAGAACAGTATGAAGGTTCCTTAAAAAACTAAAAATACTGCTTCCATATGGCCCTGCAATTCTACTCCTGGGCGTATATCCAGAGAAAAACATTGTCTAAAAGTATACGTGCACCCCAATGGTCACTGTACGCTGTTTACAATCGTCAAGACACAGAAGCAATCTAAATGTCCACTGACATAGGAATGGAAAAGGAAGGTGTGCTACATATGTACAGTGGGGTATTCGTCATTGAAAAGAACGAAGTAATGCCATTTGCAGCAACGTAGGTGGACCCAGAGATTGTCGTCTGAGTGAAGCAGGTTTTATGCAGAGAAAGAAATATTGTATGACGTCCCTTGAAAGCAAAATCTAAAAAGAAAAAACACAAATGAACTTATTCACAAAACAGAAATAAACTCACAGACTACGAGAAGGAACTTATGGTTATCTGGGGGAAGAGTGGGGGGAACAGATACTTAGGGGTTATGAGATAGTCATGTACACACTCCTGTATCTAAAATGGATAATCACCAAGGACCTACCATAAAGCACAGGAAGCTCTACTCAGGTATGTGGCAGCGTGGATGCGAGGCAAGGCTGGGAGAGAATGGATGCATGTACGTGTCTGGCCGAGTCACTCTGCTGTGCACCTGGAACCATCACAAAATTGTTAATCGGCCATGTGCCAATATAAAATAAAAAGCTAAAAAATAATAAATAAAGTGGGCACGTGTATATGCGTAACTGATTCACTTTGCTGTACACCTGAAACTAACACAACATTGTGAATCAATGATATTCCAACAAAAATTAAAAAGAAAACTATACTATCATTTTATCATTCTATGGCCACAGGACCAGAAAAGGTCAATTTTCATCCCAATCCCAAAGAAAGGCAGTGCCAAAGAATGTTCAAATTACAGTACAGTTGCATTCATTTCACATGCTAGAAGATTATGCTCAAAATCCTTCAAGCTAGGTTTCAACAGTACATGAACCGAGAACTTCCACATGTACAAGCTGGATTTAGAAAAGGCAGAGGAACGAGAGATCAAATTGCCAACATCCTTGGATTATACAAAAAGCAAGGGAATTAAACATATATATATATATATATATATATATATATATATATATATATATATACTTCTGCTTCACTGGTTATGCTAAAGCCTTTGTGTGGATCCCAACAAACTGTGGAATATTCCTTAAGAGATGGGAATACCAGACCGACTTATCTGCCTCCTGAGAAACCTGTATGCAGGACAAGAAGTAACAGAACCAGACATGGAACAATGGACTGGTTCAAAATCGAGAAAGGAGTATGTCAAGATTGTATATTGTCACCTGCTTATTTAACTTATATGCAGACTACATCAAGTGAAATACCAGGCTGGATGAATCATAAGCTGGAATCAAGATTTCCAGGAGAAATAGCAACAACCTGAGATATGCAGATGACACCACTTTAATGACAAAAAGTGAAGAGGAACTAAAGAGCTTCTTGATAAAGGTGAAAGAGGAAAGTGAAAAAGCTGGCTTAAAACTCAACATCCAAAAAACTAAGATCATGGCATCTAGTCTATCACTTCATGGCAAATAGATGGGGAAAATGAGGCAACAGTGGCAGATTTCATTTTCTTGGGCTCCAAAATCAATGCAGACAGTGACTGCTGCCATGAAATTAAAAGATGCTTGCTCCTTGGAAAAACAGCTATGAAAAACCTAGACATGTATGAAAAAGCAGAAACATCATTTTCCCAACAAAGATTGTATAGTCAAAGCTATGGTTTTTCCAGTAGTCATGTATGGATGTGAGAGTTGAACCATAAAGAAGGCTGCTGCTGCTGCTGCTAAGTCGCTTCAGTCGTGTCGAACTCTGTGCAACCCCATAGACGGCAGCTCACCAGGCTCCCCCGTCCCTGGGATTCTCCAGGCAAGAACACTGGAGTGGGTTGCCATTTCCTTCTCCAATGCATGAAAGTGAAAAGTGAAAGTGAAGTCACTCGGTCATGTCCTACTCTTCGCCACCCCATGGACTGCAGCCTACCAGGCTCCTCTGTCCATGGGATTTTCCAGGCAAGAGTACTGGAGTGGATTTCCATAGTCTTCTCCGAAGAAGGCTGAGCACCAAAGAATTAACACTTTCAAACTGTGGTGCTGGAGAAGACTCTTCAGAGTCCCTTGTCGATCAAACCAGTCCATTCTAAAGGCAATCAACCCTGAATATTCACTGGAAGGACTGATACTGAAGTTGAAGCTCCAGTACTTGGGCCACCTGTGTGAAAAGCTGACTCATTGGAAAAGACCCTGATGACGGGAAAGATTGAAGACCAAAGGAGGGAAGAACGGCAGAGGATGAGATAGTTAGATAATATCGCTGACTCAGTGGACATGAATTTGAGCAAACTCTGGGAGAGAGTGAAGGACAGGGAAGCCTAGAGTGCTGCCACACTGATTCGCAAAGCGTCAGACATGACTGAGTGAACAACAACAGCAAGTTAATGTTTGTTTGTTGATCTAATTAATATAGATATGTCTACGAGTCATTAACATTAAGCATAGTATTTTCATTTTCCCTAGGTTTAATATAAGTCAAATAAAATCTTCTTATATCTGTTATAAATTTGTCGCCAAAGAAAGTAACCTGATGTGAAGAAACTTCTTAGGAAATAAAATGTAAATGAGATAAGAACTTTCAGATAAACTCTATTAAGAACAATCATGTTGGACCAGAATTTCTGTCTAAAATAGTCTCTTTAGATTTTGGTAACTTGAATTTCTAGGGTTATCCTAAACTAAGTGATGGAAGATTATTGAATAGCTAGGTCATTTCCAAATATAATAAGACCCTGAAACATTAATTACTGAACACTGGCATCACCAACTCAATGGACGTGAGTCTGAGTGAACTCCGGGAGTTGGTGATGGACAGGGAGGCCTGGCGTGCTGCAATTCATGGGGTCACAAAGAGTCAGCCACGACTGAGCGACTGAACTGAACTTCCTCTTACAGAGAAACTAAAGTGATTTTGGACTATTAATGAATATGTTTGGTGCTATCCTGAGACATTCTCTATAAGAAACCAAAAGTTTTTTTAGAAATTATCAGCGGTAGTTATGTTGACCAATCTACAGAATGTTAGCATAAAGGACCATTCATGGGTTGCTGAAGGAAAGTAGAATGTGTGTTTTAGTAAAGGTATGAAGAATGGAACTGCATTTTGTTAGGGGAAAAGGCAGTAGGTTTGACACGGATGTCTGTTTCTGAATGGAAGAACAAAGTTATGAACATAGAAAGTGATGAAAATATTTGTGGACAGTTGACCCTAATAAAAGAGTTTTGTGCATGGTCAGGATTGACTAAGCTTAAAGTAAATTTCATTGCATAAATGAATTTAAAAATAAGCTGGTGCAAAGCTTGAATTTGGCTTTTCTCTCTGTGAAGAGGACAAGCTTTCTCCAGATGTTGAACTGTCTTCAATAATAGAGTTTATGCTTCATTACCTCTTAATTGATCTGTTATGTATATGCCTTTGAAATCTTTTATTGTTATTTTGGCTAGGCAATAAATACCATTTTACAGTGACCTGTAATCCATCTGACTGAGTGTTATAAACCCTTTTTGCTATTTATTGACAAAACTTCCTAAATCAAATTCTAATGAAGCCCTTTTAACCTCTAGCTAACTTTGGGATGCCTCAAAGGGCCCCTGAAACATTCAAAAGAGAGATATTAAACTAATTAGGTTCATTTAGTATGTTTAATTGCATGGGAAGGGTTGTCAAATGAATAATAAATCTCCTCAGGTTACATTAAATGGTAACTCTTACTAATATGGATATCCTAGAACTATATGGAGTTTTTAAAATTCTGATACAACCTCATACAAAATGCTATCAGTCCTAATTAGAGTTACTATCTTAAAGTGTTGTCACTACAGTAACCAAATTTCTTTGTCAATTGCATTATAATTAGATTTTAAACGTGCCTTAAGACTTTTGTCATTATATACAGTTATTGTTTTATTCTAATTCCTTTGCAAAAATGCTTCCTTTCAAGAAGATTTATAGAAAGGACTTATAGATAAACACAAGTTTCTAACTTTCAGATCATAATGCTGACCTGGGTAAGAAATTAAAGGAAACTAATGGGAAACTTGATAGTATCATGAAAGGTTAACAAAAGGACTGAATGAACTGGTGAACAGGCTTATAACTTTTATGGTTTCCATCTGAAAAATTACTGATTTGATCTGTGTTTTCCAGGTATAAGGAAAACCTTCTCCTCAAACTAATTATGACTTATAGTAATTTGATAAAGAACTGAGAAGACATCACAAGTAGACAGCTTACCCAAGATGCTGGTCCTGACTCGTGATCATTTACAATGTTTTCCTGACTTTTTGGATCTTTACATATGAATCAAAAGTTTTCTATCGTGAACATGACCCTATGCTAATTTTAAAAAATCAATCCAGTTGTTGAAAAGTTAAAGTGAAATTCACTCAGTCATGTCCGACTCCTTGCAACCCCATGGACTGTCAGAATACTGGAGTGGGTTGCCTTTCTCTTCTCCAGGGAATCTTCCCAATCCAGGGATTGAACCCAGGTCTCCTGTATTGCGGGCAGAGTCTTTACCAGCTGAGCCACCAGGGAAGCCCAAGAATGCTGAAATGGGCAGCCTATCCCTTCTCTAGGGGATCTTCTCGACCCAGGAATTGAACCAGGGTCTTCAGCATTGAAGGCAGATTCTTTACCAATTGAACTATCAGGGAAGCCCCACTGAGCTATCAGGGAAGCGAATTGTTGAGTTTTGGGCCAGTTACCTGTGTCAAGTGTTTCTAAATTACCTTGGTGCTTCCCTCAAATCCAAGGCTCTAATTGGAAGACGGATTTAGGAAATTTATTTAGAAGAATGAAAGTTCAATTCTGTTTAGGCTACTCTTGATATTAGTAGATAGGATCCTCTCACCTGGCCAACTAGTAATGCCTGTTCTGACCATGGCCAGAAATATGAATTTTCTTCCAAAGTTACTCAAGCTCAATCAGAACAATAAGCAAAAATTCAGCCAAGGAATAAAACTTCCAACCATTACAGGATTGACTGATGTGGTTAACACCTGACTGTTAAGGCCCCCCTCCTTTATCTTGGGAACAATTAAATTATACTAAGGATGGAAAAGGCAATGGCACCCCAATCCAGCACTCTTGCCTGGAAAATCCCATGGATGGAGGAGCCTGGTAGGCTGCAGTCCATGGGATCACTAAGAGTCGGACACGACTGAGCGACTTCACTTTTCACTTTCATGCATTGGAGAAGGAAATGGCAACCCACTCCAGTATTCTTGCCTGGAGAATCCCAGGGATGGGGGAGCCTGGTGGGCTGCCATCTATGGGGTCTCACAGAGTCGGACACAACTGAAACAACTTAGCAGCAGCAGCAGCAAGGATAATCAGCCTAGTAACACTAGGACATTGGGCTGGGAGTGCCAATGTATAATTTCCCTAAAAAACTAAAAATAAATATTGGTACAGAATAGACTAACTCAGACAACCTAAGGATATACTGGGCTCCACCTAATGGAAGTTCTTGGCATAATTCTCATTTATGACTTTAATAATATGGCTAGCTGTGTTATTGGTATTTTCTTGTTTTACAAGATTGCTGTTTCTTGCAATTACCAAATATCTAACTAAGTCTCCAACAAAAATAATGATGACTAGGTGACTTGTAGCAGTTGATCAAATATATAGCTTGGTATGTGATCAATGACTGTAGTCATGCAACTCTAGATATGGGAAGATGCAACATGAGGGAACATCTTTCTGTTCTATAGCTAGAAGATAGGCGTCCAGAGACCTTTGACTATTAAGACTTAGTCCAGTAGTGACCTATCAGAAAAGTCTTCACCAGACCTAGGAAAGAGCCTTCCTAGCTCCATGGGAGGAAATGGTCATGAAATGCTTCCCAAAGTATGGTTGGATTTGTGAACATGAGGGGGCCCTGTCAATTACAAATTGTCACTTGCCAAGGGCGTTTGCCATCTACCTCTGAGGGGACTGACCCTTATGCTGCTACAGCTGATGACCTTCCACACGCCCTGAAGGGAATCCAGTGTGGATAACAGGAATGAGGTGCTTTGTACTCCAGGAAAACTGTGGAACGGTTAGATATTTTCAGGATCTGACTTTACAAGCCCAATCCTTGCATTGCCTCACATCTAGAAAAGTACTAACTGCCTTCATGGTGACTTCAGCTCCATGTGACTAGCAGAAAATCTTTCATAAGATAAGTGCTTGATTACATGAACTCCCCCTTCACCAAAATCGCATATATTGACCTTCCCTCCTACCTCTTTGGGGCACTTCTGAGCTATCTGAGGTGTTTTCTCCTGGGCTGCAGTCCTCATTTTGCACCAAATAAAGCTTCTCATAACACGTTGTGCATCTTTTTTTTTAAGTAGACAGAGGCTCCAGAGTAGCCTGACTCCCAAAAAAAGAATGAAAGGCAAGTGGCTTACCCCAGAATGATACCCAGAAAAACACAAACAACAACGAAGATATGATCACCAAAACAAAAAATCAAAGGAGGTATAATCTCAAATTCCACCTCTATTCCCAGACGGAGGTCTCCAAACACATAGGCCTGGCTTTCGAAAGAGCGTGGACCAAGCTGTCCACTTCTCACAAAGGAAGAATCCCTAATGGAGCGGAGAGAATTCCCAGCCTGGGCAAGTTGGAGTGAGTCACTTCCAAAGACACTAAACGTGGCCTGCAGATCCAGACTTTCCCTGGCTCCAGACAGCCTCGTGCCATGGGTGGCTGGTGCCCATTGGGGACAGGCCCTCTGAGATCCCTGGAGCAAAACGGGTTCCAGCAGCTACAGGGGGCTCAGGGAAGGGCCTATCCCAGCCAAGGTCGACCTGCTACGGGCACAAAACCAGACTTCCGCTCGTTCACCAGAACTGCTCTTGTAAGTTCATGTGTTCTTTTAAGTTCAAGTTTTCTGGTTTTGTTTTTTTTTAACCTCATCACTGTTTATTGATTTGTGAACTGTTGAGATCACCGCTGAAATCTGAGACTCACTCATCCCAATCCTCCTCTTGGCTTCTACTTGAAAAGGAAGCTTGGAGCAGGACCATCCCAAACACCAGAGGGTGGAAGGGAGACATGGGGGGCTGCAGAGGATGCAGGGAGATGAGGGGTGGGAGAGGGCAGGGGACCAGCGTGCATTGTTAGGCTTCTGGGGACACACACACACTCCTTGATGCACAATGAGGCCAAACAAATCCAAACGTCAGTCTGGAGCAGAGAAAGGTTTAATGCAGGGCCAGGCAAGGAGACTGTTGCGTCACGCCCTAAAAAGCTCTGAGCTCCCCAAAGGGTTTTGGCAAAACACTTTTAAATGCCAGGTGGTGGTGGGGTCGCAGGGTTTGTGGTCAGCTAATCAGCTCATGCCAGTTCCCTGATTGGCTGATGGTGCGGGAACAGTCCTTAGGCTCCAGGAGGCCTAGGGCTATGTGCTCATGGTCATCAAGTAGTTCAGTTTCC
This sequence comes from Capricornis sumatraensis, assembly GCF_032405125.1. Lineage (NCBI taxonomy): Eukaryota > Metazoa > Chordata > Mammalia > Artiodactyla > Bovidae > Capricornis > Capricornis sumatraensis. The sequence goes on from NC_091079.1 coordinate 92,199,297, forward strand.
ATTTGGCGGGGGTTTTTCACTTCTGCAGAACAGCTCAGGAATTGTGCAGCCAGTACTGTTGCCTAGGTGCTTCAAAGAAAACCTAAAGCAGAGGGTGGTGGGAAAGGTCCCGCAGGGTCCAGCTCAGTGACACAGCTGGCTTCTGAAGCCATGGGAAAAGTAGGTTTCTTATCATAAAATGTGTTTTTACATTAATCAACTGCTTCTATGGTCTCAAATAGGTTTCTCTATGAAATGTGCATATGTGTGTCTCCGAGGGCTAGAAGGATTTTTACAAAGCAGCTTTACTCTAGTAGATTGCATTAGTTCAAGCTGCCACAACAAAATGCCACAGACAGCTTAAACAACAGAAGTTTCTTTCCTCACAGTCGGAAATGAAGGATGGAAGTCTCAGAGCAGGAGCTCAGTTTCTGATTAAGACTCTCTTCCTGACTTGCAGACAGCTATTTTCTCACTGTTTCCTCACATGGTATTTCCTCAGTGCCAATTCGTGGAGAGAAAGATAGAGAGAAACAAAGAATTTAAAACTGAACTTCTCTAAAGCATTATGTCCCTTGAAGAACTCTCCTTTGTCTTTCTTAATGAATTTTTTTTTTACACAAAATACTTTGTGTGTTTGTGAGAGATTATGAAATGACCTCCAGTGAATTACACCTTTTGCATCCATGCCCCTCTGCATGTAACATGCCACATCTTCCAACAAGAGACTGAATCTATCCTTCTGCCTGTCTGAATGTGGGCTGACCTTGTGCTTTTCTTTGACCAACATAATACGGAAGAAGTAACATTGTACGTGTTCCAAAACCTTGGGCTTGTGAAGCCTTGGCAGCTGTGTCTTTGCCCTCTAGGTACCCTGTTTTGAGACTGACGTGGAATGAAGAAGCCCAGGGTAAAAGTGCATTTGTAGACAGGGATTCAGCCAATGCAGCTTTTTTAGTACCCAGCTCATCCACCAGGTGAAAGCATCTTTCTGAAAAGTAAAACATTGCTGTTTTAACCAACTATGTTGTAAGATGGTGGATTCTTACAAAGCAATAAAAAGTGGTACTGAAAGTACAAAGCAAAAGATAAATCCAACAGAGACTGGTACTTAAAGTGCAAATAAATAAATAAATGTAACAGAAATTAGTATTGCTCTAACAAAACCCAAGTGTATGGTATGCCACTGTCTTTAGGACCAGGGAGACTGAGAATGCTGGAAGGTGTAGAGGGGAAACTTTTAGTAGAAGCTATAAAACAGGGAGGAAATTGCTACAAAGACGTGATAACAGAGGTTTACCAATGAACTACTGCTTGTGGTAACTTGGAAGGTAGAAAAAGCACATAATGAACTTGTTGATCTTGCTAATTTCCATCCATGATACAGAAAGTAACAATTAGCTTCATTTACAAGATAAAGGTGTTTGATAAGATAAAGGTATTTGATAAGAGGTGGCATTTTATATTGCTGCCATAAAAATTATCACAAACAGCAGCTTAAACAACATAATTTTATCATTTTATAATTCTGTCAAAGTCTAGGGATGATAAAAATTTAAACTATATAACTAAAATAATATTAAGTAAGAGTTTTGTTGTACAAAAGGATAGTTTGCAAACTGGGAGTCTTCAGATCCAACACTGAGATGAAGCTCAGAGGCATGACATCACAGGATGATTTTATAAAGTGGAAGCAAGAAAGTTGTTTAACTTTTACAGTGATTGGGTATTACAATGGGGGTTTCCAGGTAGTAGAGGATTGGTTAAAGTGATTACCTTATACCATTTTAGGAAGATGATTATAAGTCACTTATAAGAAAAAAGCTAAGTTGATTTTTACTTTTGTTCATGAAATAAGCTAGATTTATTTTGCTTATGTAACTTAAATGATTTTTGTCTGCTTGTGGGATTGTCAAACCTGGTTTCTATTTTGTTTTAATTTAATGCTTCTGTAGGTCAGAAGTCCAGTAGTTCTCCCTGGCCCAGAGTCAAGGGATTAGCAGGTCTGTGTTCTACCTGCAAGCTCTAGGGGAAGATCTGTATGTCACCTTGGAAAAAACACAGGACATAAAGGGTTGTGAGTTGAAGTTTTATTCAGAGTCTTACTGAGGAGTGTAGCCTGGGAGACAGCTCTGAGGAAGTGCTCCAAAGAGGTAGAGGAGAAGCCAGAATATATATGGTTTTTTGGGGGGGATGGGTGGGGAAGAGGGACTAGGAAATACAAACAGTCAAGCTTAAATCTTGGTAAAAGACTATTGCTAGTCACAAAGAACAAACATCTCAGGTTAATTATTTTAGTGCTTTTCTATACATGGAAGATGCAAGAACCTGGGGTCATTGAAATTCTTCCTAAGATGTGCATCGATCTAGAGGCCTGTTTATCCAAAGCACAGAGCGCCTCATCCTGCTTTTCACTTTGGATTCCTCGCAGGAGAGACTGCAGTGGGTTTCAGCTTAACCCTTGCATAGGTGGGTGATGGATGAGTGATGCTTTTTGTTCTTCTTTGCTCACGATTTCTTTGCTCATTAAAGTTGTTTATAGAATCAACTTCTTTGTGGCTGTGGGACTGAAATCCCCACCTCCTTGCTGCTTGTCAGCTGAAAGTCACTCTTAGCTCTAAAGGCCACCCACACTCTTTACCTCCGCCCGCAAAGTCAGGAGTGGTAGGCTGTATCCTTCTCATACTTCTAATCTCTCCTTCTTCTGCTTCTGTGAATACTGCTAACTACGACCGGGAAGGTTCTCTGCTTTTAAAGACTCACTGGCCCACCTGGGTAATCTAGGATAGCCTCCCTATGGTAAGATCTGCATTCCATAATCACATGTGCTAAATCTCTTTTGCCATGTAATGTTTCCCAGGTTCCAGGGATTAGCATTAGACATCTTTTGAGGGGCGTTATTTTGCCTATCAAAGAGATGAACTAAAAAGAGAACTTTGAGTTTACAACAGTATCTAGAGGAAAAGCAGAGGGTTCAGACCAGTCCAGTAAGAGATTTTTAACAAGAAATGGCCTCAGGATAAAATTTTAATCCAAGGGATGGCCATAAAAATCCCTTGTGAAGGCATCAGAAAGATTTAAGCAGTGACCCAAAGACTTCCTTAGCTAAGACAAAGGAGTTTCTGCAAATCTGAAGGGTCTCAAATTTGGCCTAGCTTCACTTCCATAAAGAATTATGTCTGTGGCTGTGGGAGTAGGAAGTAAACCCTAATCAGATTTATAAGAAGCCTGTAAAGTTTTAAATGGAGTTTATCAACTTACATTAAAAGGAAAAGAGACAGTTCACAATTTTTAAAAGGCCTCTGGGCCTCCAGTGTTAGACAGGAGACAGGCTGAGAAGTTACTCAGCAGCAAACAGGAGCCATACCTTATGGACAAGAAGGAACTCAGTGGCAGAGCAAAGAGGCAAGGAGAGCAATAGGTGAGGAAGCATAAGGACTCCGGGAGCAGAATCACCCTAATAAAGGAGCATTCCCCGGCTCTGGTGGAAGGCGACTAGTGACATGTGCTCAACTGGATCTCAGGAGTCTGCGGTTCAGCGTATGCGATGCTTTTTCCATTCTAAATGCAAGTCATCTCCCTCCCCTCCCCTGACGAAACCGGAGTGTTTATGGCTGTTATCCTCTTCAGTTTCACAGTTAAATATTGCAGACTGGGGCAGACAGAGATGAGGAAGGCACATCATTTGTCTGTTTTCAGTTCGTGCCTCCCTGAATAAATGGGTGCTGAGCTCAAGGAGCTGAACCTGCGGAATCACTTTCAAAGAACTTTGTCTAAACCTGGATTGATCTAGATGACAAAATGTACAAAGATGCTTATCCCATACTGTTATTACATACATATCTGCTTATACCATGCTATTATTCCAAAAGTGAAAGTAAATGGTGATGTCATAATCATAAAATACAAAATGTCATAATCATAAAATGCCTTAGATTGATCAGTATTTTGAGCTTCCCTTACAGCTCAGTTGGTAAAGAATCCACCTCCAATGCAGGAGACCTGAGTTCGATCCCTGGGTCAGGGAGATCCCCTGGAGAAGGAAATGGCAACCCACTCTAGTATTCTGGCCTGGAGAATCCATGGACTGTAGCTTGCCAGGCTCCTCTGTCTACCGGGTTGCAAGAGTCAGACACAACTTAGCAACTAAACCACCACCATTTAATATTTACTGAGTAACCATAAACTATAAAATTATCTTTAAACTAGAATGAAGTGATACTCATCTATAAAAATTTTTTTTCACTTTTGGTAAAATTTGACATTGTGGCAAATATAATCCCAATATACCCATTAACTGTATCATCCTCAAATGAATTCTGACATGAATAGAGAAATCACATAAAAGAAATAAAGAATGAAAAAAAATGATACTGATCATTATACCTGGGCAATAAAGGAACTCTAGTTGTAAAGATATAACAGAACAATAACATAGTCAGATGGCAAAACTCTCATCTTCTGATATCGAAACGTCAAGAAATACTCTTCACTTTTTTCCTGTTAACGATTTATTTTAGTAAGATTCTGGGACTGCATAGCATTTGTTCATACACTCATTTGTTATTTATTTGGCAAGCATTTATTGAGTGCTTATTAATGTGCTGTGAAACTGAAGATGTAATAGTGAATGAGATAGAGTTGGTTTCTGATCTCACAAAGTCAGCTGGGGGTAAAAGGTGAGTGGGTCATGAAAATGTAAACACAGTATTACCATAAAGTGTGATAGATGACAGGATAAGACACTACAGTCGCCCCTTGTCCTTCTCTGTCCCTGGGGGATTGGTTCCAGACCATCCCATCCCACCCCTAAAGGATACCGAAACCTTTGGATGCTCAAGTCTCTTACATAAAATGGCACAGTATTATACAGTATTGCATGTGACCTATGTACATCTTCCCATGTACTTTAAATCATCTCTAGATTGCTTGCAATATACCTAATATTGATACAATGTAAACGATATGAAAATATCTATAAAATACTATGTAGATGATATGCAAACAGTTGCCTGTACCCGACAAATTTACATTTTGCTTTTTGCAATTTTCTGAAATCTTTTCTCCAAAAAATTTTGAAGTGTGATTGAATCTGTGGATGTGGAGGACCAACTTTATAGAAATAGGATTTTGTTGATTCGTCTTAAAGGTTTCTTTATCTCCATAGCTTCTAGGCTGCAAATGTAAAAACAATGCTGTTTCTTCTGTAAATTGTTCCCTTTTGCAAGGAGTGCTACATCTTGAGCCCTCACATTCCAGGTTTCGGAGACCTATAAATGCCCTTTGATTATGTCCTGTAGGAATCCTTATATTTTATTGTATTCTGATGCTACTGACCCACGAAAGATGTTACATAATAGAAAACATTATATTTTGATTTTCCCTTAGAATTTCTGGCTGACGCCTAAATGGATTTTTCAAAATAAAGAACATCGTCAGAGGGCATGTAATATAAGAGGTAGTTTCAAATGTCTACAGTTTGCTTTCCCCCTTGCTCCTTTAAAGCCACAGCCCATTTAAAGACTACCGGCCTCATTCTTCGTTTGTTTTTGACTCTGCTGCCTCATGGGCATCTTGAAGACGAAGGCCATGCCCTACTCATCTTTGCAGACCAGCGATCAGGTGATAAATATGTGATGAATGACTCAGAACTGTTGCAGAAAAATTATCGGTTTGAGACGATGACTATTTTCGCATTGCATTTTTTTTTAATCTAGGCATGGTCAAAACTTTGATTTAAAACCATTCTAGTGAGCCACCAAAATAAGAAAAGAAAAAGACAACAAGCAAGATGAGAATTGTGACCTAACTTGTTTTCTATGCTCTCTTTTACATGTGAAAGAAAGCATTAGCTAAAGAAAACAGTTTTGTCTTGCATTATTCATAAACTTATTATCATATGTGTGTCAGCGACAATACAGCACAAAAACAAAACTAACGTGACAATCCACTTTGTAAAATGAAACTTGTAAAAGCCAACCCACTATGCCTCGTCTCCATAAGGTACTGTTACTAGAGCACCAAACGTATTTAAAATTAACAAGGAAAAGCAGGGAATGGCACTGATGCTCCAAAAATCTATTTCCTCTTAGACAGCAGAGGTTGAAAAATGATTTCCCGACAAAACCAGCAACCCTCGAGAAGGAATTCATAACCCTAAGCTTTCTTAGGGTTAAATAAGCTCTCTTCATGTAACCGCAGCAAGTTTGACAGCAAAGAGCTCCTCTTTCCGCCCGGAGGAGTTAAACGTGTTGTGTTGGCTGTAGTTTCCCCGTCATCAAGCCACAGGCCTTTTTATCCCCTTTCAGGCTTCCTCTTTCCCCTTCTTTCTCCTTAGCCAAGGAAAAGTCAAGTACAAAGAGGAAAGAGTTGTAACCCTTGCATCCCACTTAGCTCCTCTGAGGTTTTGGTTACTCTTCCATCCCACTTAGCTCCTCTGAGGTTTTGGTAGCCCTTGCATCCTACTTAGCTCCTCTGCTTTTGGTAGCCCTTCCATCCCACTCGGCTCCTCTTAGGTTTTGGTGACCCTTCCATCCCATTAGCTCCTCTGTGTTTCTGGTGACCCTTCCATCCCACTCGGCTCCTCTGAGATTTCGGTGACCCTTGCATCCATTAGCTCCTCGGCGCTTTCGGGGACTTGGCCCCTTTCCCTCGCGGTCTTCCCCAGTGGGCCCGCCCCTCTCGGCACCCCGCCCTCCTCCGCCCCCCGTTCCCCGCCCCGCCGCGCCCCGCCCCGCCGCCTCCTACCGTGTGACACAGCCCGGTCCTCCGAGCGGCCGCGGCGCCGACACCGCCTCCCGGGGCCGCGGACTCGGCCTGCGCGGCCGCCTCTGCCGCAGTCATGGCTGCTGACGGCGTGGACGAGCGCTCGCCGCTGCTGTCCGCGTCCCACTCGGGGAGTGTCACTCCCACGGCGCCCCCGTACCTCCAGGACAGCAGCCCCCGAGGTAAGGCCGGCGTGCACCTCTCCACTTCACAGGGGAGAAGCCTCGGACGGTCAGTAGACCGCGGTTTCGGAGGCGGAGGCTGGGAAAGACGGAGGCTGGCGGTGCCCCTGACGCGGAGCCCGCCTGCCCGGGGGGCCCCGAGGGCTTTCTCGGGGTGTAGTTTGTGTGTGTGTGTGGAGTGTGTGTGTGTGTGTGTGTGTGTGTGTGTGTGGAGTGTGTGTGTGTGTTTCGCCCCTTCATCCCCAGCGGTATGGGATGTATGCGTGTGCACCCTGTCTTATCCACTGCTCTGTGTGTCTGTACTTCGCCACTTCTGACCCACGTACGGGATGTGACATGAATTTCCCAGGCTGGACTTTGCTGTTTCACAGCAGCTCTTGAACTGCATCTGGATGGTTTGGTGCAGATCTTCCGTAGTCATTCACAGTTCCTTTCGCGTGGCCGAGAAGCCGGGAGTACTGCTCAACCTTGGCGTCTGTCCTTGAAAGGGCTTAGTTTGAAAAATATGCATTTCCTACCATACTCCGTTCAATCAGGGAGTTGCCTTACCAAAAAGAATAGACGTTACTAATATATCTGAAACCTCTGCCCTTATTCCTCCTGCTTGTAAGGATTATGTGTTAGTTTGAGTGGTAAATGCAAAGGAATAGAAGGCAAGATGGAATATTTTTGATGCATATCTGAGACATTGAAATGGACTCAATAACATTGCATATTTCTCTTTCTCTTCTCAAGGTGGAATCAAGAAAGATTTGATGGCAGTAGGATCTGAAGAAAATGAGGGGGAATCTATTTAGCAAACTATTCAATTATTCCAGTAACTATCCTTGTTCTAAGCCTATAGTAGAAATAAGGCGGAGTCAGGAGTTAAAGATAACTGGAAAGCAGAGTCAGGGGTTATAGGAAACGGAAGGCTAGACTGAAACAACACTTAGACTAGTGAAAAGATTGGTAAAATATGGCTCTTGCAAATGTAGGTTGTGTATCTCTCTATTTTGGATAAATGTGAAAGGTTTAAGGAGGCACACGTTAATGCTTCTGAAAATGTGAGTGGATCATGTTTCTTGTAACACAACTTTTTCTAAGTTCAAGTCTGAAATTGGAGCAGCTGTAGAGCAGGTTGAACTTGTCCAGTATTTAAAATTCTGTTTAGCACTTTATAACTTTAGGCACAGCAATCTAGTTCTTAATCCACACCTAACAAGAAGCAGGACAAAGGAAAAAGATGTTTAGTTGTGAATAATTCAGTGTGATTGATGAGTTGAGAAATAAGGTGCTAATGGTACAGATACTCACATATTGAAAACCCGCAAGTCATGTTTGTTGGCCAGCATTAAGGATGTGTTAGAGGACCACTTAGGAGAATTTCCTTTAATGGGCAAATTTGATGTTAATATATTTACTATTATCTAAATTTTATAGTCTCCATTAGGTTTAAACACTTATTAATGACTGTTTCAACTTCACCTGTTTCAAGTCACCTTTTTAAGACAAAATATTTGACAGTTTATTGAGAGACAGAGTTTATATTTAAGAAACTGTTTTATACCAGATTTTCATGCCTTCTATCTGGTATCTTTTTTTATTTTTAGTCAAATAATAGCTAAATTATCCCCAAAAAATGGTCATACTCATGGATCTGCTTGTAGACTTCTTTATCATTTGCCATGCAGTTGTTTAGTCTGATAAGACTTCTGAAATCTCACAATAAAGTAAAAGTTCCAGCTCAGTCACTAAGAAAATGAAGTTTTATTCCAGAAAACTTGTAACAACCAAAGAAATTCAATGTGTTATAAAACAAAATTCAACTGAGTAAATTTTTAAAGTCTTATTGGCTTCATTTATTGATTCATGAATCAGGCAGCCTCCCATCTAGCATATAGAAAGGAACTCCAAGGAGCTATCAGTACAAAGTTTAAAGACTGATATAGGCAAAAGGCAGTGGGACAGGGAAATTATACTAGCAAAAAGTGGATTGATTGTGGCAAGGTCTTTTCTTTAGAGGATGGCAGGTCTCTATCAGGCAGGTTGTCTCACTAGTGCTGATCAGGAGAATCTTGATTGATTAGGTTAACATTCCATTTCTGGGAGAAGCATGAAAGGTGAAAGTGAAGTTACTCAGCCGTGTCCAACTCTTTTTGATCCCATGGACTGTAACCTACCAGGCTCCTCCGACCATGGGATTTTCCAGGTAAGAGTGAGTTGCCATTTCCTTCTCCAGGGAGTCTTCCTGACCCAGGGATTGAACCCAGGTCTGCATAAGTGATTCCAATTCGGGCTTGTTGTCTTGTTCTTAACAATTGACTTAGCCAAACGCTCTTTTCACCTATTGTAGAATTTTTTTCTTAACTGGTCATTGAGACAGGTTAGATAATTAGAAACACTAATTTCATATGGCATAATACCCAGGAAGCAAGAAGCGTAAATGATAAGTAAAAGGCTTTTTTTTTTTTTTTTGCATTTTTGGAAAAATATTTTTTCTTAATAAATAACAAATAAGAATATTGATAAATATTTTGAGAAATACATAGGATCTGATTCTAGAAGACCAGTGCTTGTCACTCATTCAGTAATTCATTGGTCAGGACAATGTGCTAGAGATTGCTCTAGGTAAACAAAACTAACCAAATTCATGCCCTCATGGAATCCACATTGTAATGAGGAGAAAGAATAAGTAAAAACATGGTTGAATCATTTCAGATTGCAAGAAACAGTCTTTCACTAGACCAAATATCTTCAGCAGTTGACATCAATTAGAGTTGAGAGGCTTGGGATTCAAAAGACCAGAAATAAAACGTACTTTTTGATAAAGAACTTTGGCTTATGATAATTACCATCTATAACTATCCAGACTTAAAAAAAAACTTTTGTAGAAGTGGTTAAAAGCCATAACTAGCGAATATTACAGCTACTAACCACTTCTACAAAAAACATTTTTAAAGTCTGGGTAATTATAGGTGGGTTAATAGCCATAACTAGTGAATAAAATTTGGACTTCCCTGGTGGCTCAGATGGTAAAGGCTCTGCTTGCAATGCAGGAGACCTGAGTTTGATTCCTAGAGGAAGGCATGGCAATGCACCCCAATATTCTTGCCTGGAGAATCCCCATGGACAGAGGAGCCTGGTGGGCTACAGTCCATGGGGTCACAAAGAGTTGGACACAGCTGAATGACTAAGCACAGTGAATATTTCCTCCAATTCAACCTTTCACCATTTGTGTAACTTTCTAAGAACAGGGATGTGAGATCCCACCAGAAGATGATATATTTCATTTCAAATAGAAACTTGATAGAATGTTTATTTATAGACAAGTTATGGCTCAGATGGTAAAGAATCTGCCTGCAATGCAGGAGACCCAGGTTCAATCCTTGGGTCAGGAAGATCCTCTGGAGAAGGGAGTGGCTACCCATTGCAGTATTATTGCCAGGAGAATTCCCTGGACAGAGGAGCTGGCAGGCTACAGTCCACGGGGTCACAAAAAGTCAGACATGACTGAGCGACTGACACTTTAACTTTTTTATGGATAACATAGTGAGAGTCAGTTAGTATTTGTGTCTTGTTTCATCTGTGTATCGAATCCCCCTGGGTTTCTGAGTAGAATGCTTCTAGTGGTCTTTGCTATCAGTACTGGATTCCGGTGTAGAGTAGGAAATCACCTCTCCATTTGGTATACTTTTCTGCTTTTTTTAAATCATAGAAATTAGAATCAAAGAGTTTTAGCCTCATTTGAAAGGAGATTAGAAAAATACCACAAAACTTATTCAGTTTAGCTATATTTACTTGCTTTCTTTATACATCTGCTAATTTTATAGGTAGGATGTAGCAAATGAATATGACATCTAAATTCATGAGATGTCATCTGTGAAAAATGGTTTATATTTGGGTTGTCTAACTATTTATGCATTGAATATGGGAATGTGATTATCTACTTCACTATAATTCTGTAGGGAAAAGGGTACTTTGTTATACAGACATATTTCATTTGTTTAGTTTATTTCTGTTTATTCAGAAAATAAAACTGGAATACTAGCCAGGCTCTGTGGTAAGAAAGGGAAAACAGACATGGCTCTTCTTCCAGGTTAGTGGGGGATATTGAGACAAAAATTACATAGTCATTCAGACAAATACAAAGTGCAGTGGGGAAGAGGACGGTGCTAAAAATATATCCCATGCCCTGAGAGTATAGAAGATATCATGAAAAGATTTAGCCTGGTTAGGAAAATCAGGAAAGGCTTTCGTCAGACTTGATTTAGGTATGAAAGCTGAACAGTAGTTAATTTGGCAAACTGGGGATCAAAAGAACACTCTAAGCAAAAAGAAAAAAAAGAAAAAAAAAGGGTACGTGCAAAAGCCTTTAGCAGGATAGAGGATGGTGAGTACTGGGACCAGAGGGAAGGCCAGGGTGATAAAAGCGGAAACAGCAAGGTGAGATGAACTGCAGAATGGGAGTGGAGAGGGTGCTGTGGTTCGTGTTCTCCAAAGACTCTCCTTCCTCTCCTAAGAACTATGCTTTTTGATATTCAACTCCTAGAATAGTTCTTCTCCTTGAATCTGGACTGATATTGTGATAGTTTTTAGGCTACAGAATATAATAGAGGCCTGGATGACTGGAGACTAGGCCACAAGAGGTCTTCCAGCTTTTGCTTTGTTGTTGTTCAGAGGTTCATTTGTATCCGACTATCTGCAACCCCGTGGACTGCAGCTCACCAGGCCTCCCTGTCCTTCACCATCTCCTGGACTTTGCTCAGACTGATGTCCATTGAATCGGTGATGCCATCCAATCATCTCATCCTCTGGCATCCCCTTCTCCTCCTGCCCTCAATCTTTCCGAGCAGCAGGGTCTTTTCAAGTGAGTCAGTTCTTTGCATCAGGTGACCAAAGTATTGGAGTTTCAGCTTCAACATCAGTCCTTCCAATGAATATTCAGGGTTGATTTCCTTTAGGATTGACTCGGTTGATCTCTTTGCTGTCCAAGGGTCTCTCAAGAGTCTTCTCCTGCACCACAGTTCAAAAGCATCAATTCTTTGCTGTTCAGCCTTCTTTAGGGTCCAATTCTCACATCCATACATGCCTACAAGAAAAAGCATAGTTTTGACTGGATGGACTTTGGTCGGCAAAGTAATGTCCTTGCTACACTGTCTAGGTTTCTCATAGCTTATCTTCCAAGGAGCAAATATGTTTTAATTTCATGGCTGCAGTCATTGTCCACAGTGATTTTGGAGCCCAAGAAAGTAAAATCTGTCACTGTTTCCATTTTTTCTCCATCCATTAGCCAGGAACTATGGGCCTGGATGCCGTGATCTTAGTTTTCTGAATGTTGAGTTTTAAGCCAGCTTTTCACTCTACTCTTTCACTTTCATCAACAGGCTCTTTAGTTCCTCTTTGCTTTCTGCCATAAGGGTGGTATCATCTGCATATCTGAGGTTATTGATATTTCTTCCAACAATCTTGATTCTAGCTTAAGTCCCTGAAGTCCAGCATTTTGCATGATGTACTCTGCATATCAGTTAAATAAGCAGGCTGATACTATGCAGCCTTATTATACAGGAAAACAGAATGGGAAAGACTAGAGATCTCTTCAAGAAAATTAGAGATACCAAGGGAACATTTCATGCAAAGATGGGCTCGATAAAGGACAGAAATGGTATGGACCTAACAGAAGCAGAAGATATTAAGAAGAGGTGGCAAGAATACACAGAAGAACTGTACAAAAAAAGAGCTTCATGACCCAGATAATCACGATGGTGTGATCACTCACCTAGAGCCAGACATCCTGGACTGTGAAGTCAAGTGGGCCTTATAAAGCATCACTACGAACAAAGCTAGTGGAGGTGATGGAATTCCAGTTGAGCTATTTCAAATCCTGAAAGTGATGCTGTGAAAGTGCTGCACTCAGTATGCCAGCAAATTTGGGAAACAGCAAAAGGTCAGTTTTCATTCCAATCTCAAAGGAAGGCAATGCCAAAGAATGCTCAAACTACTGCACAATTGCTCTCATCTCACATGCTAGTAAAGTAATGCTCAACATTATCCAAGCCAGGCTTCAGCAATATGTGAACCGTGAACTTCCAGATGTTCAAGCTGGTTTTAGAGAAGGCAGAGGAACCAGAGATCAAATTGCCAACATCTGCTGAATCATCGAAAAAGCAAGAGAGTTCCAGAAAAACATCTACTTCTGCTTTATTGACTATGCCAAAGCCTTTGACTGTGTGGATCACAATCAACTGTGGAAAATTCTGAAAGAGATGGGAATACCAGACTACCTGACCTGCCTTCTGAGAAACCTATATGCAGGTCAAGAAGCAATAGTTAGAACTGGACATGGAACAACAGACTGGTTCCAAATAGGAAAAGGAGTACGTCAAGGCTGTCTATTGTCACCCTGCTTATTTAACTTCTATGCAGAGTACATCATGAGAAACGCTGAGCTGGAAGAAGCACACGCTGGAATCAAGATTGCTGGGAGAAATATCAATAACCTCAGATATGTAGATGACACCACCCTTATGGCAGAAAGTGAAGAGGAACTAAAAAGCCTCTTGATGAAAGTAAAAGAGGAGAAAAAGTTGGCTTAAAGCTCAACATTCAGAAAACTAAGATCATGGCATCTGGTCCCATCACTTCACGGGAAATAG